>NC_081406.1:277849685-278196352 GCF_030272615.1 Cryptomeria japonica | reverse complement strand
GCAAAAAGAGTTTGAAATATCAATAATTGGTGAATTTTCTTTCTTTCTTGGATTACAAGTTATTCAAACTGAAAACGGAATTTGTATCTCGGGTATGTGCACCAAGTTGTGGTACCAAAAGGGGGTCTTAAGATACCACTTTTTTTTCCTCTGAAATCAACAAAGTTTGAACTTCAATGACAAGATGAACATAGTTACACTCCAAATTAGAAGATGCAACAAGAACAAAAGTTAGAGTGCTTCGAGTCTACTTTCTAAACTACTAATTAGTTTTGAAAATGGTGGAGATTAAGGGATTCAAAAAGGGGGGCCACAAAAAGTAGTCATGTTTTTATGCAAAAAACATAACATAGCATATGTTGTGGGCCCCCTAAAATGTTAACTTTTCTTTTGAATTTTTAAAATCGCTTCAGTGAGAAATTAACCAACACCTTTTTGTTTATGCCAGATTTTTCGGCTAATTTTTTAACGAGTATATAATTTTTTACTAATTTTCAAAGTGGACACATCCTAAAAAATAGAAATTTGAGCATGCTCCCCCTTAAAATCATTGAAAACTAATCAACAATCATTTTTTAAAAAATTATGTATAATAGAGTCTAGTTTCTAAAAATGTAAGTTTCTTCAAAATTCAATGAACGTGTAAAAAACTATAGCAAAAATAGTGCATGTTGGTTTTTGACCAAAAACAAACACACTAGCAAAAGAAATTATAGACGAAATCCTTAATGAAATTAAAATATCAAAAAATATTGCATGCTTTGATAGCTAAGAGAGAGATTGAAGTCACTATGGTGGTTTTTTTTCATTGAAACATGTGCAAACCTGATGGAGAGCATGACCAAAAATATGTAAAATTTTCTAATCTTCTGAGAAAAACACATCTGTGGCCTAAAATGGTTGTCCAACCCTTTGGGATGGATGCCTAAGTAAAATCCAACCCAAAGGGTAGTGGTTTCCAAAGAAAACCATTTTTTGAGTGCCAAATATGGTGCTCGCCAAATTTTTAAATTGGCTTTTCACATTTGGCGCTCGCCAAATGTGAAAAGTCAATTTTTTGCATTTGGCGCACACCAAATGCTTTGCATTATCAAATTCTCCAAGTTGGCACATTTTTGAACTTGGGCACAAGTTATACCCACCCTGGAAGGGGAATATATACATGAAATATAACATTTAAGTATAAGTCTTATACTTTAAGTTTTATTTCATGTATATATTGGTAAGATGTTTGAGAGTGGTTTCAGCTCTATAGGAGTTATAATGTAGATTCTAGTTTTTAGAGGATCATATAAAATTTCAGATAGTCAAATTTCAGTAATCAACATGCTCCTATAAGCAGTCTTTATCTCTATCTCTCTCTCTCTTTATCTTCCCCAAACTCTAGACCTATCTCTCTCCCTCTCTTGTCTCACTCACTTCTCTCTCTCCACTCTAGGTATATCCCATCCTCTCTACCTTTCATTCCTTCCTTGTACCCCCATTTCTATCCTTGAATCTCTTTGTTCTCTTCTTCTCTCTCACTCTCTTATTGTTTCTCTCCCCTCCCACTCCTTTCTCTTGGTCACTACCTATCCCTTCTATCCTCTCTCTCCCCATATCTAGGGCTCTCCCTCCCTCCCTATATTATTATCCACCTCTCTCATCCCCTCTAGGTTTATCACTTATCTAATTTCTACCCTCTATTTCTCTCCCTCCTGTTGGCATTGTATGATGTCATTGATGTCAATATGCTGAAGAGGAGAGAACCGGTATATGTGAGAATCAGTATAACACTATCAACTGGCATTTGTGCCAAAGTGAAGCGGTGTGTTTGTTTAAGGTGAACTGGCATGTGGTTATGGGAACTGGCACATCGAAGCTTTGTATGACTACCAGTTGGTAGTCTCAACTTCAGGGTTTCCGATTGAAGTGCTTTAAGCCTATGTGGCTCAATCGGTGACTTTGTGTGATGAGTTAGCATTGTAATGAAGAACATATCATGTTGCCACATCAGCCTTGTGCGCATGAAGGATCTTGCATGAAGGAGATTATTCCCATCTACCTCGAGAATGTGCAAAGTCTGTAAATGGTGATAATGCGTGATGGGTTATCAGTCGCCATGAAATTGGTGGAAAATGAATGATGGAGAATGTCTTGAGATTGGATCAAGACTATTGCATTTAATGCAATGTGCTCAATGGTTAGGATTGAACCGTTTGAATTCCTTAGCCTAACAGGTTGAGGGTTTAGGGTTTATGCTACCGACCTATTTGTTTTCCTATAAGGTTGATGTTGTGTTTCTTTCTGAGGTTGTTGGCAAAAGTTGTGTGTGAGTATCCAAGTGAAGAGATACATGATTCTTGCTAGACTAGAAGAGAGAAGTGATACCTACAGAGTGTAAGTGCAGAAGATGAAGAGGAGCTAAAGCAGATTTGCATTGGCATTGAGTGCTACTACCAGATCATTGTAATACCTGTTGATCTCTAACCACTTCAATAGTTGAGAAATCCCTTAACAGTGTAGCTTTAACCGACTTACTGTAAATCCTTTAACAGGGTGACTCAAAACCATTGAGTTCTTGAAATCCTCTAACAAGGTAACCTTTAACAGGGTTTATCCCTTAACCGGATATTCTAGCCATCCCTTAACCAAGTGATCCCTAATAGGATCGGTTCCTAACAGAACCTATTGTATCAGTCTTTAACTGAACAAGGCTCATAATAGAGCAGACTTCTAAAGAGTTCAAAAATAGCTTGTGGGTATTCATCCCCACCATGGTTTTTCCCAGTTGGGTTTCCACGTGAAAAATCTATGTGTCATGTGTGGTGATATTCATCTGATGGTTTGAGTGCCTTGTGTTTGAAGGTAAATCATATTGATCTAGTTGTTTATATATCTTTTGATAATAGATTACCTGTTCATGCACTAAGGTGAAGTGGAAATGAAGTATTAGATTGTATGAGAAGATAAGTGTCAACCGGTTTATGCTTGTCTCGGTTATTCTGGGCTTTGCCGGTTGTACTCTGTTTAAGACCAAAATTACTGTCTGTCTGCCTATGCACAGTGTTTGCTGACAAATCAGTTTTAGGATTGTGTTTTTGTCTGTACTGATTCACCCCCCCCCTCTCAGTACCAGTTTGGTACTATCCGTTCATCATTGGGTTATCAATTGGTATCAGAGCCTCCTCCAGGTCCTCTGTGTTATAAGCTTAACTGCTTGACGTAAAGATCCCAGTCTAATGATGAAGAGGGAAGGTCCAAAGTTCAACAGAGAAAGTTTCAGTATATGGAAAGACAGAATGAAGATATACATCAGAAGCATTGGTGCTCAACACTGGAGCTATGTTGAGAATGCTTATGTTGCTCCTACCAGTACTCTCATCGATGACCAAAAGAGAGAGATGCAGGAGAATGGGCAAGTCATGGAAGCCCTAATTAGTAGTTTATCTAACATTGAGTTTATTGATGTCCAAGATAAGGTAAATCCCAAAGTGGTATGGGATACTCTTGAAAATATCTATGGCGGTGATGAGCATGTAAAACAAGCTAAGGAAGAAAGCCTTAGAGGGAAGTTTGAAGACATGCGGATGGTTGAAGGAGAGACCATTCAATAGTATGGAATAAGAATCAAAACTGTTGTCAGAGATATCAAGAGTGCAGGTGGTAAAATGGAAGATTCCACCATGGTAAGCAAATTCTTGAGATCCTTATTATCGGTCTATGCAATAAGGGTTGCTGCTATTCAGGAGTTGAGATCAATAGACAAGACTAAGGTATCCCTAGAGTCCATCATTACAAAGTTGACAGCCTATGAGCTAAATAGTTTTGATGGCAGTGTTCAAAAGACTGAATCAACTTTTAAAGCTTCTGTTGTACCATCCAGAAAAGGAAAAGAAGCTAGCATGAGTGGTGAAAAAAGACAAAGCAGAGAAATGGATGATGAGGAGATTTTGATGGCATTTGAAGCTCTCCTTGCCAAGAAAATTCCTAAAGGAACCAGCAAATACAGAGGTAAGCTTCCTTTGAAATGCTTTTCTTGTAACCGGATAGGACATATTGTTGTAAACTGTCCTAATGGTGACAACAAAGACAAACTGGAAAGGTTCAAGAAATTCAAAGGAGGAAACCGGAGAAACTATTTTGTGGCAGTTGATGAAGGTGTCACAGATGAGGAATCAAAAGATGAAGAAAATGAAGATATTGTGTTTGTTATTGTCAAGGAAGATGTATCAGACAAGAAGGCTCTTGTCTCCTGCTTTGATAATTCCAATGAGTGGATTATTGATAGTCGCTGTTCTCACCATATGACTAGTGACCTGAGCAAGTTTATATCCTTGGAAGAGTATGATGGTGGTGTGGTTAGATTTGGTAATGATGCACCATGTATGGTCAAAGACAGAGGGTCCATCTCTCTGAATGGAAAGAGTAGTGCTGACAATGTGTATTGGGTTGATGGTCTCAAACACAACCTTTTGAGTGTTTCTCAGCTGAATGACAGTGGTCTCACTCTAGAATTCAAGAATGGTGAATTGATGGCCATCGACATGCAGACCAAAGGTAACCTATTTTAGCTGAATGCAAATATAAGTACATGTCTTATGGCTAAATTTTATGATAGCTGGATATGGCATAGGAGACTCTGTCATGTAAACTTTGATAACATTGTGAAGGCCAGTAAGATCAAGGTAGTTAGAGGGTTGTCGGTGCTAAGAAAACCAGAAAATACATTGTGCAGAGAGTGTCAATTGGGGAAAATGTCTTCCTCAACCTTTAAAGGTAAACCTTTCACTACTGACAATTTGCGTGATCTTGTGCATACTGATTTGTGTGGTCCTATGAAAACTAGGAGTGTGTAGGGTGATAGGTATTTTATGATTCTTATAGATGACTACTCAAGAATGATGTGGGTCACATTCTTGAAAGATAAGTTTGAAGCTTTTATAAAGTTCAAAGCTTTCAGAGCATTAGTGGAGAAGGAAAGCGGTAAAAGGATCAAGTTCCTGAGAACTGATCAAGGAGGGGAATTCACTTCTGGTGAATTCAACAAGTACTATGAAGAACATGGCATCAAGAGGAAACTGTCTTCCCCCTACACTCCACAATAGAATGGCCTAGTAGAGAGGAATAACCGAACTGTGGTTGAAGCAGCTAGAACTATGTTGATTCAAGGAAAAGTTGCTCACACCTTTTGGAGAGAAGTGGTGAGCACTGCAATCTACACAATGAGTCGAGTACTCATCAAGAAAGGTAAGGATAAAACTCCTTATGAGTATTAGACTTGTAAGACACCTATGGTTAGCTATTTTAGAGTGTTTGGTAGCAAATGTTACATCAAGAGGAGCGAACACCAGAGCAAATTTGATGTGAAATGTGATGAGGGAATATTCCTAGGGTATTCCACCAAGAGCAAAGCTCTCAAGTGTTTCAATAATAGGACTCAAAGAATTATGGAAAGCATCAATGTAAGAGTTGATGAAACCTCTGAGAAAACTAAGGAAACCGACAGTGAGCAAGTGGTAAATGAACCGGTAGTAACCTTCTAGGAATCGGTTGTTAGTCAACCAAGCACCAGTAACAGTGTTCCTACACCAGTAAATGTAGATGTTGATACTGATGGAGATGAGGATGAAGAAAAAAAGCAAGAGGAATCTATTAAGATCATTCCTCGGTATGTCAAGCTGAATCATGATCCTAAGCAGATCATAGGAGATGAGGATGTAGGAATCCTTACAAGAAGAAAGGTCAGAGAAAACTCATGTATGATCTCTGAATTCGAGCCTAAATCATTCAAAGAGGCACATAAAGATGAAGACTGGCTCAAGGAAATGGAAGAGGAACTTGACCAGATAGAGAGAAGTGGTACATGGTCTTTGGTACCCAGACTAGAGCATAAAAATGTCATTGGTACCAAATGGGTTTTCAAAAATAAGCTAAATGAGGATGGCATAGTGATTAGAAACAAAGCCAGACTGGTGTGCAAAAGATATGCCCAAGAAGAAGGAGAAGACTATGGAGAAACCTTTTCTCCTGTAGCCAGATTAGAAGGAGTTTCTATGCTTCTTGCATATGCAGCTTTTAAAGGATTCAAAGTATATCAAATGGATGTAAAATCTGCATTCCTAAATGGTGTACTTGAAGAGGAAGTGTATATAGAGCAACCAGATGGGTTTGCCCTATCTGAAGATAGTGACATGGTGTGTAGGCTACATAAATCCTTATATGGTCTAAAGAAGACACCTAGAGAATGGTATGAATGCCTACATTCCCATCTTGTGAAGATTGGATTTGAGAGAACAAGCAAAGATAGCAATATCTACTTGAAGTTTGAAGGAGATCAGATCTTGATATGTGAGGTATTTGTTGATGACATTATCTTTGGTGGAGATGACAAGATGAGTCATGAGTTTGCAGATTAGATGAAGAAAGAGTTTGAGATGTCACTCATAGGGGAGATTAAGTTCTTCATTGGACTGCAGATCCAGCAGATGAAATATGGAATCTTTATCACTCAGTCCAAGTATGTCAAAGATGTGTTGAAGACCTTTGGCATGGAAGATAGCAAACTAGTTGGGACACCAATGGTGACCAATTGTAAATTATCCAAAGAGGATGACTCGGTATTGGTTGATGAGAAGGAATACCGATAAATGATTGGTAAGTTGCATTATGTAGTGCATAGCAGACCAGATATTGCACATGCAATTGGCATTACTGCAAGGTTCCAAAAAAGTCCAAGAGAATCCCACTTGGTAGCAGTCAAGCGGATTCTTAGATATCTGAAGGGAACTATTGACTATGGGTTATGGTATCCATACAATAATTATTTTAACCTGAAAGTGTTCATAGATGCTGATTGGGTTGGTAATATAGATGACTGGAAGAGCACAACCAGTGGTGCATTCTTTCTCGGTGGTAAACTGGTCTCATGGATGAGTAAGAAGCATAGTTGTATCTCTCAGTCCAGAGCGGAAGCAGAGTATGTTGCAGCTTTCATGAACTGCACTCAGACAATTTGGATGAAGCATGTATTAAATGGCTTCAAAGTTCCTGTATCTGAACCGGTAAGTATATTTTTTGACAATACTAGTGCAATTAACATCTCCAAGAATCCGGTTTTACATTCTAGAACCAAGAACTTTGAGCTTAAGTATCATTTCTTGAGAGAAAAGGTTCAGAACAAAGAGATTGCACTGGAAAATGTTTCCAGTAAGGAGCAGTTAGCAAACTTATTCACCAAGCCTCTTCCAAAGGCTAAATTTATGTACTTAAGAGGTGAATTAGGGGTGTTGCCCCTTTAGGAGGTAAACTAAACATATATGCTCCACATCAGTCAGGTATTGCATAGTCAAATTTAGTTTGGATTGATGTGTTGAAGGATGCTACTCCTCAGGGGGAGTAGCATAATGGAACAGGGAAGCTTGTGCCTCCACTTTGGCATTGTTGTCAAAGGGGGAGAAGAAGAGAAGCGGAGAAGATATCTACAGAAATTGGGGAAGAATATGTGAAGTAGAAGAGATATATTTGGATATTGCCATCAATGCCAAAGGGGGAGATTGTTGGCATTATGTGAACTAGTATGAGGACATGATGACATTGTATGTTGTCATTGATGTCAATATGCTGAAGAGGAGAGAACCAGTATATGTGAGAACCGGTATATGTGAGAACTGGTATAACACTGTAAACTGGCATTTGTGCCAAAGTGAAGTGGTGTGTTTGTTTAAGGTGAACCAGCATGTGGTTATGGGAACCAACACATGGAAGCTTTGTATGACTACCAATTGGTAGTCTCAACTTCAAGGTTTCCCATTGAAGTTCTTCAAGCCTGTGTGGCTCAACCTATGACTTTGTGTGATGAGTTAGGACTGTAATGAAGAATAGATCATGTTGCCACGTCAGCCTTGTGTGCGTGAAGGATCTTGCATGAAGGAGATTGTTCCCATCTACCTCAGGAATGTGCGAAGTCTGTAAATGGTGATAATGCGTGATGGGTTATCAACCGCCATGAAATCGATAGAAAATGAATGATGGAGAACGTCTTGAGATTGGATCAAGATTGTTGCATTTAATGCAATGTGCTCAATGGTCAGGATTGAACCATTTGAATTCCTTAACCTAACAGGTTTAGAGTTTAGGGTTTATGCTACCTACCTATTTGTTTTCCTATAAGGTCGATGTTGTGTTTCTTTCTAAGGTTGTTGGCAAAAGTTGTGTGTGAGTATCTAAGTGAAGAGATACATGGTTCTTGCCAGACCAGGAGAGAGAAGTGATACTTGCAGAGTGTAAGTGCAGAAGGTGAAGAGGAGCTAAAGTGGATCTGCATTGGCATTGAGTGCTACTACCAGATCATTGTAATACCTGTTGATCTCTAACCACTTCAACAGTTGAGAAATCCCTTAATAGGTAGCTTTAACCAGCTTACTATAAATCCTTTAACAGGGTCACTCAAAACCATTAAGTTCTTGAAATCCTCTAACAAGGTAACCTTTAACATGGTTTAACCCTTAACTGGGTATTCTAGCCACCCCTTAACCGGGTGATCCCTAACAGGATCGGTTCTTAACAGAACCTATTGTATCAGTCTTTAACCAGACAAGGCTCCTAATAGAGCGGACTTCTAAAGAGTTCAAAAACAGCTTGTGGGTACTCATCCCCATCGTGGTTTTTCCCAATTGGGTTTCCACATGAAAAATATGTGTGTCATGTGTGGTGATATTCATGTGATGGTTTGAGTGACTTGTGTCTGAAGGTAAATCATGTTGATCTAGCTGTTTATATATCTTTTGATGATAGATTACCTGTTCATGCATGAGGGTGAAATGGAAATGAAGTATTAGATTGTATGAGAAGGTAAGTGTCAACCGGTTTATGCTTGTCTCAGTTATTCTGGGCTTTGCTGGTTGTACTCTGTTTAAGACCAGAATTACTGTCTATCTGCCTATGCACAGTGTCTCTTGACAAATCGGTTATAGGATTGTGTTTTTGTCTTTACTAATTCACCCTCCCTCTCAGTACCAATTTGGTACTATCTATTCATCATTGAGTTATCACCTCCCTCTCCACCTTTCTCTCCCTTCCCCTTACCCCTATCTATTTATGAACTCTCTCCCTATGTTCTCTCTCTCCAAACCTATCTATCTCCTCATTCATTGGGTCTCTTACTCCCTCCATGTCTACCTCTCCATCCATCCCCTCTTACTCATCTCTTTGTTCTTATATATCCTCTCTTCCCCCTCCTTCCCCTCTCTAGGTCTCTCCCTTCCTTTCTTCCCCTCTCCCTCTCTACCTCCCTCCTCCACTCTCTCATCTTCTCTCTTCCTCTCTTATTCTCTATCTTCATTGTCTAGGTCATTACCTCTCCATCCCACCCTATCACCCCTCTCTAGGTTTCTCCCTCCCTTCCTCTCCACCTATCTACATTTGCATATAAATCTCATTACCCACCTCTCTTTATTCCCCTCTATATATCTCACTCCTTTCTTGCCATCTAGGTCTCTCTCCTATCTATATGTCCCCTCTATAGTTGTTATCTCCCTCTCTACCTCTATCTCCCTCCTCCTTAACCCTATCCCTTTATGAACTCCCTTCTCTTCTCTTCCTCCCCTTACCTCTTTATCTCCTTATTCCATAGGTCTCTCACTCCCTCCATGTCTATGGCTCCATCCATACCATCTTACTCCTCTCTTTTTTCTTTTGTCTATCCTCTTCTATCTCCCACACTCTATAGGTATATCCCTCCCTTTCTTCTCCTCTCCCTCTCTATATCCCCATCCGTACATACCCCCATATATATCTCGCTCCCCCACTTTGTTATTCTCTCTTCCTCTTGTATTCTCTTTCTTTGCATCCCAGGTCATCAACTCTCTCTACTCTCTCTAGGTTTATTAATTCCTTCTTCTCCACCTATCTACCTCTGCATCATGTCTCATTACTCACCTCTCTCTCCCCCTCTATTTATCCGAATCCTCTCTCTTTTCATCTAGGTCTCTCATCTCTCCTTCCTCATATAGTTCTCTCACCTATCTATGTGTCCCCTCTCTAGTTCTCTCCCTCTCTCTTCCTCTCTATCTCCCTCCCCCTTTACTCCTATTTATTTTTGAACTATCTCCCTCTCGTCTCTCTTGCCCCCCACCTCTCTATATTCTATTTTCCTAGGTCTTACATTCCCTCCATGTCTACCTCACCCTCAATCCCCTCATACTCCTCTTTCTCTATTATTTCATCTCTCCTCTTATCCCTCCCTCCCATTTCTAGGTATCTCTCTTCTTTTCTTCCCCTATTACTCATTATCCCCATCTCTCTCTCCCTTCCCTACTAATTCTTATTCTCTCTTTACCATCTACATCATCAACTTTACATCACACCCTCTCTATCCCTCTCTAGGTTTCTCCCTCTTTCCATCTCTACCTCTCCACCTCTCTACATCTTCATCCATATCTCATTACCAACCTCTCTCTATCCTCCTCCATCTACCTCAACCCTCTTTCTCTCCCCCTATATAGGTCTCTCACATCTCTCTCACCCTCTAGGTATCTTATATCTCTTTCTAACCCATCTCTAGTTCAGCCCCTTCCTTTCCACTTGTCTCCCTACCTTCTTACCCCCCTCTCTCTCTCTCTTTAACTTCTCTATCATTTTCTTCTCTCTCCCTCACCTATATACCTATCTCCTCTTTATGTCTCTCACTCCATGCATACCTCTCCCTCTCCCCTTCCATAGCCCTATCTTTCTCTTTGATCTCTCTCACTCCTATTATCTCTATGAAGGGAGATGAAGACATGGAAAGAGTTCATAAAGGGGGAAGGGTGAGGGGGGATGAGTTAGATAGCTATAGGAGGGAGATAGGTGAGAGACCTAGATAGGAAGATAGAAGTGACATGGATAGAGGGGGATAGAGAGGTGGGTAATTATACAAGGATAGAGAATTAGAGAGGTAGAGAAGGAGGAAGGGATAAACCTAAAGAATAGAGAGAGAGAGAGAGAGAGAGAGAGAGAGAGAGAGAGAGAGAGATGAGGGTAAGGAGGGAGGGGGGATGGAGATGGAGAGAGGAAGAAAGGGAGAGATACATAGAGAGGGGAGAGACAAGTGAGAGAGAAGAGAGAGATAGGAATATGGAGAGATAGAAAGAAATATCAATACAACTGATACTCTCAACCTTATCAATAGGAGAAACCTAGAGAGGGGAGAGAGAGGAGAAAGATAGAGAACAGAGGGAGTCATATGGGGTCCTAAGGGGTCATATGGTGTCCGAAGAGGTCATATAATTTTCTAACACTTGTGTGGCCCTAATGACACCATATGACCCCTTAGGACACCATATGACCTCTAACAACACCATATGATCTCTAAGGACACCGTATGACCCCTTAGGACACTATATGACCCCATATGACCCCTAATGACACCATATGACCCCTCAACACACCGTATAACCCCTTACCACACTATATGACCCCTTTAAACATCCCAGTACATGACATTATCCCTTAGGAAACCATATGACCCCATAGGACAACATGTTTTTCTAAGGGGTCATATGGTGTTCTAACACATGTGTGGCCCCTTAGGATCCCATATGATCTCTAATGACACCACATGACCCCTTAGGACACCACATGTTCCCTTAGAAAACCATATGACCCATTAGGACACCATATGACCCATTTTAACATCACAGTACATGACATGACCCCTTAGGACACCATGTGACCCCTTAGGACCACATGATGTCCTAATGGGTCATATGGTGTTCTAACACATGTCAGTCCCCTTAGGACCCCATAGGATGTTAGGGGTCCCATAGATACTATGAGGGGGGGGTGAATCAGTATCTAACCGGTAATATGAATTTCTTAAGTTAAAACATGCAGAACATAATATAACAGTGTATCGGTATGCAAGAAATAATGCAATAAATAGAATCAAGAACATCCACATGAAAAGTACACCATAACATAAGATGTTTAACGAGGAAACCTGGTGTGGGAAAAACCTCGGTGGGATTTGTGACCCACAATATTCACTCACTGGCCAATAAGAGAATATTACTTACAATAGGGGCCTGCACATGCAGGAAGGCCAACTGCCTAGAGCTCACTACTCAATGGGAAGTCACACTGACTTACAATAAGGATTATACTAATCCAATGACTTGTATTGCTTTACAATAGCATCTTCAATGCCAAATTCAGTACCGGTTCCTGCTTTGTTCTTTACATATACCCTTTGACCTATATTTCGCACATTAGGTCTACCTAATATTTTCCTTAATGCTCCTCTCATCACTCCTACAAATGTCTACAATGATCTCCTTTATATATAAGAGTCATTTTACAATTTTCCAAGTCGGCTTACATTAATAAACAAAATATTACATAACAAAAATCCTATCGGCCTCTGTGCCGATATACTTGTTTTCTTCTGTGCCAATGCTAGTGTCCTGAGTGCCGGTGTAGAGTGTGATCTGCTGATGTCGGTGCACTATCTTGTTGGTGCCATAGGATTGCAAGGTTGCCATCAATGACAAAACCTTCAATCACATACAATGTCTCATTGGAGTGTGCATATGCCAACAATCTCCCCCTTTGGCATTGATGGCAACACTCATAAGAAATTTCAAAAAGTATCCAAAAATGTGTAGTCCAAAAAAAATGTTACCAAAAAAAATGTTTACCAAAAATGTGAGAGCTCCTCCTGAGCATATGATTCCTGTGTTTTGAATTTTCTCATTCCACTATATCTCCCCCTTTGGCATCAATGACAAAGGTTGTCAAGATGTCAGTAGAGTTTGTAGTTTCATCTATCCATAACCTCAACCTTGTAGTTGGGTAGTTATAATCTGAAAAACATCTCCCAAAATTAAGTTTATACTATCCATAAACTTCTTACTATCTTTTATTGTTGTCTCAGTTCTCTTTACTATATCGGTGAGATGCTACAAATGCTCTGTCGGTGTTTTTCTTCTTTATGTTAATGCCTCATAAATTTCCTTTCATAGAGATGCTAAATAGTCCAATCTTGGACTTAGTTTAGATCTCAAATGTTTTGCCTTCTTTATTATTCTTTCTTTCTCTCTTTCTAATTTGAGTAGTTCTTCCTCAAAATTTGCTATCTTCTCTTCAAAAACTAATAGTGCATCAGGTGAGTTGACAAAGTTGTCTGCAAGTTTATTTATCTCATCCTGTGCTTTTCTTAATTTCTTGTCAATATCTACAGTCAAAAAGTTTGTTTTGCATGTATCTCTATATAGATTTTTGTATTCTTTCAAAAAATTACATAGTTCTGGTAGAAGTGTGTCAAAATCTTTGTTACACTTCTTTATTTCCTCATCAAAGAATTTCCATTTTTCAATTTGTACCTTATCCTTCACTGACTCTTCCTTTATTTTCTCAATGTTTTCCGATATATATTTACACAATGTATCTAATTGTCCTAAAGAATCTTTATTATCTATATTACAGTTGGGAGCTATTACCTTCAAAATTGGTATGGAATCATCAATTGCTTTGTATGCCTGTGAGCTGCAGTTAGTTATTTTCTTGATAGAATCAAGTAATACCTCAGTCACATTTGTTGATTTGAATGTTGATGATGATCCAACAATCTAAGTATCGGTGGAAGTAACCATGCTTGTATTGACCTCTGGTAGGTCAGTTTGTGTCTGCATTTCTTTAAGCACTAGTTTTCCTACTTCACTAGTTATCGGTGGCACTGTTTCCTTATGTACCTATTCTAGTTGATGTTGTTCCAGAGCCTTTAGCTCTATTGGTTTCTCTATATGTTGTGTTGTCTCTGTCTGTGACTCAGTCTCTACCTTTTTCTCTATATCTTCTGCCGGTTTCTCTATTTCCCCTACTACTAGAGGCTCATTAGCCATATCTAACTTATTAGTTGTATATTTGTCTACTATTATGTTGATCTTCTGAGTATCAACATTCACAGTATATAGGACTTTAGAATTAGGATTGTTATCCTCTACATTCATACTTTCTGCTACCGGTTGATCTTCAGTAGTTGTTATATTCACCGCTGGGGGTAGGTTGTCTTTAACTTTGATGCTTGGTGGTCCACCAACTTTACCTTTCCCCTTGTCTCTATCTTTCTGATATACCTTTATAGGTTTAGCGTTCCTGTACTCTTCTTGTTTTTCTTTGTCAACTAGGAATATATCACATCCATCTTCTATTTCCTTTGTCACTTCATTAACTCTTCCTGCCATTAGTGAAATATGCTGGTGTGCAGTAGAGAATACTGACCGGTTTGCTTGAACAATTAAATCATCAATTTCTTTTGGAGAGTTTACCAGATATACAACAAGTAGTTTCTCAATTTTTATTTTCTTATCTAATTCTATCACTGCTTGCCTTCTAGCCTCAAGTCTTTTGAATAATTCATCAAGAATTTCATTTGCTACTTCCATTAAAAATTTCTTGTACATGTCCATATGCAATATAACACTGTTCTCAACTTGCTCTTTCTCATCAGTAGTTAGAGTGTCATAAATTTTCTCTATGTTCTTCAGTTTTCCTTCCTTTGTTATTTCATTTAGCAGTATATCAAGAGGGGCCAAGTCACTATTTGTCCTTTTCTTCTTCTTAGGTGTCAACTTCTTCTTTGGTGTGGCCTTTCTAACCAGAGATCTTGCTGCTTGTTGCTTTTGCCTTGTTCTTCTAGGTGAAGATGTGGTTGCCGGTGAGGGATCTCTTTTTCTTACAACTTTTAAAAGTTGCTGGCATGTCACCTTCTGAAGAAGTACCTACCAGTGATAGGTGAGTTTCAAGTTGTGGAGCTACCAACTCATCCTCTGTTATGTTGGTTTTCTTCAATACATCTTCTTTAATGGCTTTTGTTTGCCTGGACCCTTTCCATACAAATGCCTCAACCTTCTTTACTCTTTTCTTTGATTGTATTTGGCTTTCTATAGTCTCAGCACTACCAAATACTTCTTCCTTAGGTTCATTGGGGGCTTCCAGAAGTGCTTTAGCATATGTTTCAACTATGTGGTCATCTGTTTCATAGCCCATCTCGGTTACCCAAATTGTCCTTGGGATGACCGCTTCCATCCAGATTTCATCTTTCTTAATAACAAAGCATATATCATCTTTGTATTTGTCTACTATTTTCTGAGATAACCTTATTCTTTTCTTCATTTTGGTCTTCAATGCTAGAAAGAAGTCATTAATATTGTCTTCCTTGTTCTCACCCATGTTATTGAATAGTTCAGTCAATTGCTTTCCTACTGGTATGTCCTATCCAAGTTTTTTATAACCTATACTAGGAACCTATTTTGTTATGTGTAGCATTAGGTATACTAACAGATTTCCAAATTTGAAAGTTCCTTTCTTGTCCTTCTTGATCTTTCCAAGGTTGTCAATTAGTTCATCCTTTAACCATTCACATATGTCAATTTTTGCATTACCTGTTACCATATCATAAGCACTCTTAATGCATAAAATTGAAACTGAGTTAAGTCTATTAGCATGAGTGGCTTTATAACCTAATATCATACCTATGAATCCAACATTGATATCTTTTACATCATTAACCCTTAGAGACCTCTTGTCGAATGTTGCACTAGTTAGTTTTATAACTAGGTCATTGGGAACCTTCTTGGTTTTATCTAGTCTCTTACCGGTCGTTGGTAACCCTGTGACAGCTTTCATAGCTTCCTTGGTGATCTTATGGATTGCATCTAACCAGAAAAATTCTCCATGTACTCTACTTAAAACTATCCTAATCACATCCTTAGGAAATTCAGGAATGCTAAGGATCTCTGTAAACCCTAGGGTCTCAATAATCTTGTGTTCATTTTTAACATTGCCGGTATCATCACATATCACGGTTTTATACATGGTTTTGATTTCCTCATCTCCTAACTCTTCAATGTTGCAGTGGATGTACATTTTGGGGTCTTCAACATATACAACTCCCTTAGGTATTTGAGAAAAAGCACCTAAGGTATCATCCTTCTTTGCTATCTCAGGAACTAACTGAAATATGGGCCTAGGTCTTTCTATTACTTCAACAACAGTAGGGTTTGCTATGTATTCAATTGCAGAGGTGGATGCCATGATTAAATACCTTTTACTGCCTTGGGTGGATGATTGCTAGGAGTGTGCTTGCTTCTTGCTCGAAATGCCTTAGCTTGAAATCTTTGCACTCTCTGAAAATTTGAAATCATGGTGAAATGAAATGGAGCCAAAACCTTACTTTTATAATGTCTTTTCACCATCTACCACATTAATTGCATGCCGGTTAAGTATTCACTTAACATTGTCTACTGGTAATAAGTAATTTTCAACTTCTTATCTCTAACCGAGGGAATAATTAGCACATGTGTCATTAGATTGCTAAACCCTCAAAGAAATTTTCTTCAATTAGATGAAGAACTTCCTGTCGGTGGAGCACTGTTGTGTCCTTCTAGTGAAGCATCACTCTATCCTACCAGTGAATCATTGGTTGGTTCTACCAGTGGAGAAGTATTTCCAATATTTAGATCAGCTTTTCTAATCCATTGTTTTGAGAATTCTTGCTTAACCTCTTCAACTTTTTCTTTACCTTTCAAGCTAGCACTTTTGTTGTCTATGGGTGTTCCTTTACTTCTACAAAATTTAGCAATATGCCCAATTTTGTTACATGCATAACAAGTTACATTATTCTTCTGAATAGCTTTCCCATAACCTATGCCGGTTTGTGTTTTGCATTGATTTGATAAATGTCCAAATCTTCCACAAACATAACATCTTACATTCATTTTGCAGTTTTCAGAGTTGTGACCAACTTTTTTACATTTTGAACATTGACCGATGGGTGTGTTGATATTCTGATAATTCCTATATCTACATTCATTTTCTCTATGACCATACTTATTACAGTTAAAGCATTTTCCATGGAATTTATAAGCATTAGGTTGTCTTACCGGTTTGCTGTGATGCTGAGTATTTGCAGTACCGGAGCTTTCACCAACTTCAAAGCCAATTCCAGAAGTGTCACCTTTAGGTTTTTGATTCTTCAACAAGGTACCAAGTTCCTCTAAGCTTTTCTTGAATTTTTCTTTGTGCTGATTTGCAGTTTCTAGTTCCCTTTCCAAGATTTCTTTTTGTCTCATCAATTCATTTGAGTCATTTTGAGTATGCATCAAATATGTCTTCAACATGTCATTTTCATAGCTAAGTCTTGTGTTCTCATTTGCTGCATCACTTAGTCTTCTGGTCAATTCTTCTTCATTCTTCTTCCTATCCTCAATCTCTTTGCAAAATCTCATAGTCATATCCTGCATTTCATTTTTTGTTGTCATGATCTCTTGTTTCAACTTGCTTATCATATCATTAAGTGATTCCTTTTCATCATTCTCATTTTGCAGTTTTTCACAAAGTTCTCTTCTCTTATTTCTTGCAATAGTAAAATTTTATTGAAGTGCCTGAATGATATCCTGAGCTACGCTTAAATCATCTTCTAATTTGATATTTTTCAATTTCTTTGCATCATAGTCTGTAAGAGCTCCTTCAAGTTGCTTCATCAAATCTTCCTCAAGCTATTAGGCTTCTGAAAATAGAGGACCAGGCTCTGATACCAATTGTTAGGGGTCCCATAGATACTGAGAGGGGGGGTGAATCAGTATCTAACCGGTAATAAAAATTTCTTAAGTTAAAACATGTAGGACATAATATAACAGTGTACCGGTATGCAAGAGATAATGCAATAAACAGAATCAAGAACATCCACATGAAAAGTACATCATAACACAATATGTTTAATGAGGAAACCCGGTGTGGGAAAAAACTCAGTGGGATTTGTGACCCACAATATTCACTCACTGGCCAATAAGAGAATATTACTTACAATAGGGACCTACACATGCAGGAAGGCCAATTGCCTAGAGCTCATTGTCAATGGGAAGTCACACTGACTTACAATAAGGATTATACTAATCCAATGACTTGTACTGCTTTACAATAGCATCTTCAATGCCAGATTCAGTACCAGTTCCTGCTTTGTTCTTTACATATACCCTTTGACCTATATTTCATACATTAGGTCTGCCTAATATTTTCCTTAATGCTCCTCTCATCATTCCTACAAATTTCTAAAATGATCTCCTTTATATATAAGAGTCATTTTACAATTTTCCAAGTCGGCTTACAATAATAAACAAAATATTACATAACAAAAATCTCGTTGGCCTCTGTGTCGGTATACTTGTTTTTTTCTGTGTCGGTGCCGGTGTCCTGAGTGCCAGTGTAGAGTGTGATCTGCTGATGTCGGTGCACTATCTTGCCAGTGTAATGCTTTGTCGATATAATGTCTTGCTAGTGCCATAGGATTGCAAGGTTGCCATCAATGACAAAACCTTCAATCACATACAATGTCTCATTGGAGTGTGCATATGCCAACATAGTAACCTCAACAACACCATATGACCCCTTAGGACACTATATGACCCCTTATGACCAAATGATTTCCTAATGGGTTATATGACATCCTAAGGGGTCATATGGTGTTCTAATAGATGTATGGCCCCTTAGGACACCATATGACCCCTTATGACCATATGATGTCCTAATGGGTCATAAGGTGTCCTAGGGGTTCATATGGTTTTCTAACACATGTGTGGCCCCTTAGGACCCGTAACGACACCATATGACTCCTTAGGACACTATATGACACTCAGGACATGATGTGACCCCATATGACCCCTCAAGATACCATATGACCCCTTAGGAGACCATATGACCCCTTAGGAGGATATGATGTCCTAAGGGGTCATATGGTGTTTTAACACATGTGTGGCCCCTTAGTACCCCATATGAACCCTAACAACACCATATGACCCCTTAGTACATCATGTGGTCCTAAGGGGTCATATGGTGTCCTAAGGGGTCATGTCGTGTACTAGGATGTTAAAATGGGTCCTATTTTGTTATGAGGGGTCATTTGGGATCCTAAGTGATCATATCGGGTCCTAAGGGATCATATGGTATTCTGAGGGTCATATATTGTCCTAAGGGGTCATATGGTGTCATTAGAGGTCATATGGTGTCGTAAGGGGTCAAATGGTGTCATTTGATGTTGTTTGGGGTCATAAGGGGCCACACATGTGTTAGAACACCACATGACCCCTTAGGACACCATATGATCCCATATGACACCAGATGGCCCCTTAGGACCACATGATGTCCTACAGGGTCATATAGTGTCCTAAGGGATCATATAGTGTCATGAGGGGTCATATGAGGTCCTAAGGGGTCATATGGTGCCCTAAGGGTCATATAATGTCCTAAGGGGTCATATGGTGTCGTTAGAGGTCATATGGTGTCCTAAGGGGTCATGTGGTGTTGTTAGGGGTCATTTGGGGTCCCAAGGGGCCACACACGTGTTAGAACACCATATGACCCCTTAGGAAAACATATTGTCCTAAGGGTTCATATGGTGTCCTAAGGGATAATGTCATGTACTGGGATGTTTAAAGGGGTCATATGGTGTCCTGCAGGGTCATATGGTGTCATTAGGGATCATATGGGGTCCTAAGGGGCACACATGTTTTAGAACACCATATGACCCCTTAGGACATCATGTGGTCCTAAGGGTTCATATGGTGTCCTAAGGGGTCATATGGTGTCCTAAGGGGTCGTGTCGTGTACTAGGATGTTAAAATGGATCATATGGTGTCCTAAGGAGTCGTATGATGTCTTAAGAAGTCATATGGTGTTTTGAGGGGTCGTATGGGGTGCTATGAGTTGATATGGTGTCCTTAGAGTCATATAGTATCCTAAGGGGTCATATGGTGTCGTTAGAGGTCATATGGTGTCGTTAGAGGTCATATGGTGTCCTAAGGGGTCATATGGTGGCGTTAGGGGTCATTTGGGGTCCTAAGGAGACACATATGTGTTAGAACACCATATGGCCCCTTACGACAGCATATGACCCATTAAGACATCATATGATCCTAAGGGGTCATATGATGTTGTTAGGGGTCATATGGGGTCCTAAGGGGCCACACATGTGTTAGAACACCATATGATCCCTTAGGACACCATATGACCCATTAGGACATCATATGGTCCTAAAGGGTCATATGGTGTCGCTAAGGGTCATATGTTGTCCTAAGGGGACACAAATATTTTAGAACACCATATGACTCCTTAGGACACCATATGACCCATTAGGACACCATTTGGCCCTAAGGGGTCATATGGTGTCGTTAGGGGACATATGGGGTACTAAGGGGTCATATGGTGTTGTTAGGGGTCATATGGGGTCCTAAAGGGCCATACATGTGTTAAGACACCATATGACCCCTTGCGACATCATATTGTCCTAAGGGATCATATGATGTTCTAAGGGGTCATGTCGTACATATCAGGATGTTAAAAAGGGTCATATGGTTTCTTGAGGAGTCATATGGTGTTCTGAGGAGTCATATGAGGTCCTAAGGGGCCACACATGTGTTAGAGTGCCATATAATCACTTAGGACACCATATGACCCCTTAAGACATCATATTATCCTAAGGGGTCATGTCATCTGCTAGGATGTTAAAATGGGTCATATGGTGTCTTAAGGGATCTTTTGGTGTCTTGAGGGGTTATATGGTGTCCTAAGAGGTCATATGGTTTCATTAGGGGTCATATGGGATCCTAAGGGGAGGGAGAGAGAACAGGAGAGAGGGAAGAATAAAGAGAAAGAGAGAGCTAAAAAGAGAGGGAGAGGTGGGTAGGGAGTGATTGAGATAGAGAGAAGGAAGAGGTAGATAGGCAAGGGAGAGGGAATAAAATAAGATATATAAGTTCACAAAGAGAGAAAGAGGGGTAAGGAGGTGGAGAGGAAAGAATTAGAAATGAGAGAGATATAGAGGTGAGTGATCTAGAGGCTAGGAAGAGAGAGGTGAGAGGCCAATGGTGGAAAGATAGAGGGGGAGAGAGAGGTGGGTAATTATACAAAGAGGGAGTGGTAGAGAGGTAAAGATTGAGGGAAGGAGAAAAATATGTATGGAGAGAGGTCGGGAGGGGCAGGTAGTGATGAAGAGAACAAAGAGAGAGTGGAGAGAAATAATAGGAGGTGAAGAGAGATGGAGGGAGGGAAGGACATGATGAATAATTATGAACAACAGATACCCCAACCAGTACTAAGAGGGGGGGTGAATCAATATAGATAAAAACTCTCTTAACAACTTATCTAGCTAAAGCAAAACCAACTGGTTATCACCATTACTGAACTTAACCATGGCAATACCGGTTAAACATAGTAAGACACCAAACACCATAAACTGATAGGTCTGAATACTTCAAATTTGATCAATTATGCAATATCAACTTCACCCATAAACATATGCATGTGGTATACTAAAAATACCATAACCTATTAACCCTGCATGCATAATCCTTCAACCAAATACTTCATAAACATCACATGAAAAATGCATAACACATAACACAAAGATTTTTCATGTGGCAACCCAAATGGGAAAAACCACGGTGGGGATGAATACCCACAAGCTTGTTTTGAACTCTTTTGAAGCTCGCCCTGTTAGGAGCCTAGTCCAGTTAAAGACTTTACAATAAGGTTCTGCTAGGAACCGATCCTGTTAGACATCACCCAGTTAAGGGATGGCTATATACCTTGTTAAAGGTTGAAATCTTGTTAAAGGCTACCTTGCTAGAGGATTTAAAGAACTCAATGATCTTGAGTCACCTAGTTACAAGTTTTACAATAAGCTTGTCAAAGCTACCCGATAAAGGTATTTTCCATCTGTTGAAATGATTAGAAGACAACAGGAAAAACTACAATCTGATAACAACATTATATGCCAAGGCAAATCCTTTTCATATCCTCTACTCTGCAATCACACTCTGCAATTTACCTCTTACTGGTCTGGCAAGTATCAAGTATCTCTTCACTCGGATACATACACACAACATTTGCCAACAACTTTTCAATAACAAACTTTATCGACCTTATAGACAATAGATAGGTTGGTAACATAAACCCTAAACCCTAAGTATCTTAGGTTTACAACATAGGCAGTCCAATCCTGACCGTCTAAACATATTGCATAGAGCATTACAATTTCAAACATATCACAAGACAATCTGCATCATTCATTCATCACCGCACATGGGAATCAGTAACCCATCATGCTCTCTTCTCATACCACTTAAGAAGAATGATCATTCCCGAGGTAGACTTCAAATGCGGTCAATCTTCTTATGCCTCAATCCTTCATGTGCACAAAGCTAATGTGGCGCCTCAATCACATCTCTTAGCTAACTCATCACAGAGTATCATCGGTTCATCACACAAGCTAGATCGCCAAACCGATAACCATAGAGTTGAGACTACCAACCGGTAATCACACTTAGTGAAACCTCGACACCGGTTCACTAAATCTCCTCATGCCTCTTCATATCAGTTCACTAACTTCTTCAATCTGCATACCAGTTCACTTACACTTATTGACATCAATGACAACATACATTATCATCATATCAACATATCGGCTCATCATATGCCAATGATATCCATGATACATTATCATCATCTCAAAGAACACTCCACTAGTTGTGCCCTTCCGATCGTCCACATTACCTACCCAATCGGCATCAGTATATACTTTGAGATTATATTCACCATTATATGGATACCACAATCCATAATCAATTGTTCTTTTCAGATATCTAAGAATCATCTTCACAACTACCAAGTGGGATTCTCTCAGACATTTTTGAAAATGAGCTATTATGCCCACTACATGAGCAATATCTGGTCTGTTGTGCACCACATAGTGCAGTTTACCGATCATTGACCGATACTCCTTTTCATTCACTAGTGTTGAATCATCTTCTTTAGTCAATTTACAACCAGTTACCATCGGTGTACCAACCATTTTTCTTTCCTCCATGCCAAAAGTCTTCAATACCTATTTGACATTCTTGGACTGGGTAATAAAGATACCCTCTTTCATTTGCTGAATCTGTAAACCAATGAAGAATTTTATTTCTCCTATCAAAGACATCTCAAACTCTTTCTTCATTTCATCTGCAAATGCATGACTCATTCTATCATCTCCTTCAAAGATTATGTCATTCACAAACACTTCACAAATCAGAATCTGATCACCTTCTGATTTCAAGTAGATGTTGCTATCTTCACTTGTTCTTTGAAATCTAATCTTCACAAGATGAGAGTGTCGTCTTTCATACCATGCCCTAGGTGCTTGTTTTAGTCCATACAGGGCTTTGTGTAATCTACACACCATGTCGCTATCTTCTGATAAGGCAAACCCTTATGGTTGCTCTATATATACTTCTTCTTCTAGGATTCCATTCAAAAAAGTAGACTTCACATCCATCTGATAGACCTTAAATCCCTTAAATGTTGCAAATGCAAGTAGCATTCGAACACCTTCTAATCTAACCATAGGAGCAAAATTTTCTCCATAGTCTTCTCCTTCCTCCTAAGCATATCCCTTACATACAAGCCTAGCCTTGTTCCTGACAACTGTGCTTTCTTCAGTCAACTTATTCCTGAAGACCCATTTGGTACCTATGACATTTCTATGTTTCAGTCTGGGTACCAAAGACCATGTTGCATTCTTTTCTATCTGATCTAGCTCCTCTTCCAATTCTTTAATCTGGTCTTCATCTATAAGAGCTTCTCTTGAAGTCTTGGATTCAAATTCAGAAATCATGCAAGAGTTCTCCTTCACTTTTCTTCTAGTGAGTATCCCTGCATATTTATCTCCTATGATTTACTTTGGATCATGATGCAGCTTTACATATCTAGGAATGATTCTAGCCTGGTTTGCTATCTTTTCTTCTTCTTCTCTTATTGTGGCTTCTGCCGGTACAAGAACACTAATATCTTTACAAGTTTCTTTCTTAACCGGTTCCTAGAAGGCTATACCTAGTTCATCTTCTACTTCTTCACTGCATGTTACCTTAGGTTCCTCAAGGGATTCATCAACCATAACATTGATACTTTCAACAATCTTCTGTGTTCTATTGTTGTAGCACTTGAGAGCTTTTCTCTTAGTCGAATATCCCAGAAATATTCCTTCATCACATTTTGCATCAAATTTTCTCAAATGCTCATCTCTCTTGATATAGCACTTACAACCAAACACTTTAAAATAACTCACAGTGGGAGTTTTCCCGGTCCAATACTCGTAAGGGGTTTTATCTTTACCTTTCTTAATGAGTAACTAGTTCATAGTGTACACTGAAGTACTCACTGCTTCTCTCCAAAAAGTGTGAGCAACCTCTCCTTGGATCAACATAGTTCTAGCCAATTCAACTATAGTCCTGTTATTTCTTTCTGCTATGCCATTCTATTATGGTGTCCTTGGGGCAGACAACTGTCTCTTGATATCATTATTTCCACAATACTTATTGAATTCATCAGAAGTGAATTCTCCTCCTTGATCAGTTCTCAAGCATTTTATCTTTTTACCACTTTTTTTCTCTACTAATGCTTTGAAGGCTTTGAATTTTCCAAATGCTTCAAAATTGTCTTTCAAGAATGTGACCCACATCATTCTTGAACAGTCATCAGTAAGAATCATAAAATAACTATCTCCCTGAATACTTCTAGTTTTCATAGGAGCACACAAATCAGTAAGCACAAGATCAAGTAAATTTTCTGCTGGAAAAGACTTACCTTTAAAAGTTGAAGAAGACATTTTCCCAAGTTGACATTCCCTGCACAAAGAATTCTCAGGTTTGTTTAACAAAGGTAATCCTCTTACCACCTTGATCTTTCCAGCTTTAACAATGTTGTCAAAGTTCATATGACAGAGTCTCCTATGCCATATCCAACTATCATCAAATTTAGCCATTAGACACCGACTTATCTTGGCATTCAACTGAAATAAGTTACCTCTAGTCTGTTTACCAGTCACAATAACTATACCACTCTTCCCAATTATACTGCAAATTCCACCTTTGAATTCCAGAACTAATCCTTTGTCATTCAGTTGAGAAACACTCAACAGGTTGTGCTTAAGACCTTCTACCTAGTAGACATCATTTGCATTGTTTTTTCCATTTAGTGGGATGGATCCTTTACCTGTTACCAAGCATGGTGCATCATTGCCAAATCTAACAACATTACCATCATATTCTTCCAGAGACAGAAACTTTCTCCGGTCGCCAGTCATATGATGAGAACAACCACTATCAATTATCCACTCATTGGAATTGTCAATGCGGGAGACAAGAGCTTTCTTATCGGACACTTCTTCCTTAACTGCTACAAACACTATGTCTTCATTTCCTTCATCCTCTGATTCTTCATCAGTGACACCTACATCCACAACAACTAGACAATTTATTCTATTTCCACTTTTATATTTTTTGAACCTCTCCAGTTTATCCTTATTGTCATTGTTAGGACAATTAACAGCTATATGTCCTATCTTGTTGCAAGAAAAACATTTCAAAGGAAGTTTACCTCTATATTTTCTGGTTCCCTTCGGAAGTATTTTAGCAAGAAGAGCTTCGAACTCCATCAAAATCTCTTCATCATCCATATCTCTGCATTGTCTGGATTC
Organism: Cryptomeria japonica; assembly: GCF_030272615.1. NCBI lineage: Eukaryota > Viridiplantae > Streptophyta > Pinopsida > Cupressales > Cupressaceae > Cryptomeria > Cryptomeria japonica. The sequence continues at coordinate 278,170,824 of NC_081406.1, read as the reverse complement.
ACAACTGATACTAGTTTCTTTTCCTTTTCTGGATGGTACAGTAGATGCTTTAAAGGCTGAATCAGTCTTCTGAACACTACCATCATAGCTATTCAACTCATATGCAGTTAATTTTGCAATAATAAAATCTAAGGATACCTTGGTCTTATCAATAGACCTTAGTTCCTGGATAGCAGCAACTCTGATTACATAGATTGGTAATAATGATGTAAGAACTTTACTAACAACAGTTGTATTATCAATAGTTCCACCATTGCTTTTGATATCACCAACTACAGTCTTAATCCTAATACCATACTGCTGAATGGTTTCACCTTCAACCATCCTCATATCCTCAAATTTACCTCTAAGGCTTCCTTCCTTAGCTTTCTTTACATGCTCATCACCACCATAGATGTTTTCTAGTGCATCCCATACATCCTTAGGTGTATACTTGTCTTGAACATTAATAAACTCAATATCTGATAGGCTACCGATAAGGGCTTCCATGACTTGCCCATTTTCCTAGATTTCTCTCTTTTGATCATCAGTCAAACTTCCAATGGGAGTAACAAATGCATTCTCAACATAGCTCCAGTGTTGGGCACCCATAGTCTTGATGTAAATCTTCATTCTTTCCTTCCATATCTTAAAGTTATCTCTATTGAACTTAGGACCTTCCCTCTTCATCATTATAGTAGGATCTTTTACCTCAAGCGGTTAAGCTTATATCACAAGGACCTAGAGGTGCTCTTATACCAATTGATGAATAATGATGAACAATAGATACCCCAATCGGTACTGAGAGGGGGGGGGGGGGTTTGAATTAGTACATATAAAAACTCTCTTAACAACTTATCTAGCTAAAGCAAAGCCAACTGGTTATCACCATTACTGAACTTAACCATGGCAATACCGATTAAACATAGTAAGACACCAGACACCATAAACTGATAGGCCTGAATACTTCAAATATGATCAATTATGCAACATCAACTTCACCCATAAACATATGCATGCGGTATACTAAAAATACAATAAACTATTAACCCTGCATGCATAATCCTTGAACCAAATACTTCATAAACATCACATGAAAAATGCATAACACATAACACACATATTTTTCACATGGAAAACCAAATGGGAAAAACCACGGTGGGGATGAATACCCACAAGCTTGATTTGAACTCTTTTGAAGCTCGCCCTGTTAGGAGCCTAGTCCGGTTAAAGACTTTACAATAAGGTTCTGCTAGGAATCATGTTGTCAAATGCACACTCCAATGAGATATTGTAGGTGATTGAAGGTATTATCATTGATGGCAACCTTACAATCATGTGATACCAATAGGAAGACACTGGCACCGACACCGGCATACAAAACACCGGCACCGAAAAGGAAGATTACCAGCACCTTGGCCGAAAACAATTTTGTATTAATGTATTTTGTAATTAATTGTAAAATATTTAGTAAGCCGACATGGCGGATTGTAATATGACTCATATATGTATGAGATCATTGTCGATCATTTAGGATATTATATGATGTGAAATATGAATAGAAGGTAGCAGAACTAATATGCAAATTATTGGTTAAGGGTTTATGTATGTAGAAAAGCTTAAACCGGTATTGAATCTAGCATAGCAGATGCTAATCTGAAGCAGTACAAGACATTGGATTAGTATAATCCATTTTTGTAAGTCAGTGTGACTTCTTTTGTAATTGAGCAGTGAGCTCTAGGCACTTGGCCTTCCTGCATGTGCAGGCCCCTATTGTAGCAGTAATATTCTCTTATTGGCTAGTACGTGAATATTGTGCATCACAAATCCCACCGAGGTTTTTCCCACACCAGGTTTCCTCATTAAAATATTGTGTTATGGTGTGCTTTTCATGTTGTGGTTGTTATTCTTATTTGCTGTATTATTTCTAGTTTACTGGTACACAATTTTAATATGCTTTTCATGTTATAAGTTAAGAAAATATTATTATCAGTCAGATATTGATTCACCCCCCCTCTTAGTATCTTTGGGAATCCTAACAATTGGTATTAGAACTTGGTCCTCTATTTTCATAAGCCTAACAGCTTGAGGAAGATCTTGTCACCGGTAGAGCTGGAAAATTTGATGCAGAAAAAGTAAAGAATATCAAACTTGAGGATGATCTGAAGACTGCTCAGGATATCATTCAAGCACTTCAAGAGAATTACACTATAGCAAGGAATAAAAGAAGAGAACTTTGCGAGAAGATGTAGAAAGAGGAAGATGAAAAGGAAACTCTTAATGATCTGATGAACCAACTAAGACGAGATAACTGTACAATGAAGAATGAGATGCAAGATATGACTATGAGATTTTGTAAAGAAATTGAAGATAGAAATAAGAATGAAGATGACTTGACTAGAAGACTAAATGATGATGGAAATGAAAACACAAGACTCGGTCATGAAAATGATATGTTGAAGACAGATTTGAAGCATACACAAAATGACAGAACTGAACTCATGAGATGGAAAGGAATCTTGGAGAATGAACTGACTGCTGCAAATCAACACAAAGAGAAATTCATGAAAAGTTCAGAAGAACTCGTTGACATCCTGAAGAATTAAAAACCTAATGGTGATACAAATGACCTTGGCTTTTGAAACTGGTGAAAGCTCTAGTATTGGAAATAATCATGATCATAATAAACTGGTAAGACAAACCAATGCTTACAAATTCAATGGGAAATACTTTAACTGTAACAAGTTTGGTCATAGAGAAAATCAGTGTAGATCTAGAAATTATCAGAACACCAATACACTCACTCGTCAATGTTCTAAATGCAACAAAGTTGGTCATAACTCAAAAAATTGCAGAATGAATGTAAGATGTTATGTTTGTGGAAGATTTGGACATCTATCTAATCAATGCAAAACACATACTAGCATAGGATATGGGAAAACTATTCAGAAAAACAATGTGACTTGTTATGCTTGTAACAAAATTGGACATATTGCAATATTTTGTAGAAGCAACTCCCCACCGGCAAATAACAAAAGTCCTAGCTTGAAAGGTAAAGAAAAGGTTGAAGAGGTAAAGCAAGAAATCTCAAAACAATGGATCAGAAAGTCAGATCAAAATGTTGATGGGAATACCCCTCCACCAGTAGAACATAGTATCACTCCACCAGCAAGAGACTCTTCATCTAATTGAAGGAAAATCCTTTGGGGGGTTTAGCAACAAATTGAAAAACATGCTATTATTCCCCCGGTTGATGGTGAGAAGTTGAATTACTTCTATACCGGAAAATAAGTTAAGTCGTGACTTAACCGGCAAGCATTAAATGTGATAGTTAGAGAAAATAACATTATAAAGCAAGTGTTTTGGCTTCTTTTTCATTCACTGAGCATTCAAATCTTCGAGAGCATGAAAATTCCTAAGCGAAGGTATCCTTAGCGAAGAAGTGAAACAATTCATCCAAGCATTCATCCTTAAGGCAGATTGAGGTATTTATAACTATGGCTTCTTCATCCATTCTTGAATTTATTGCAAACCCTACTGTGATTGAGGTTGTTAAGCACCCTAGACCCATTTTCAAACTGGTTCCCAAAATAGTGAAGAAAGATGATAGCATAGGTGCATTCTCTCAAATTCCTAAGGGAGTAGTATATGCTGAAGACCCTAGGATATACATACATTGTCATATAGAGGAAATAGGTGATGATAAGATCAAAAACATGTATCGCACTATGATTTGTGATGAATCTAGAAATGTCAAGCCGAAACACAAGATAGTAGAAACCCTAGGCTTTGTGGATATTCTTAGCATTCCTAATTTTCCTGAGGATATTATAAGAATTGTGCTAAGCAGAGTTCATGGTGAATTCTTCTGGTTGGATTCAATCCATAAAATCACCAAGGAAGCCATTAAGGCAGTAACAGGGTTACCTTCCACCGATAGTAGACCTGACAGAACCAAAAGAGTCTCAAATGACATAGTGAAGGATTTAACCAGTACAACTTTTAACAAAAGGTCTCTAAGGGTAAATGATATAAAGGACATCAATGTCAGATTTGTTAGTATGATTTTAGGCTACACATGCAAATAGGTTGAACTCAGTTTCTAGCCTATGTATTGAAAGTGTATATGACATGGTCAATGATAATGCTAGAATAGATGTGTGCGAATGGCTCAAAGATGAATTGATAGACAATCTAAAGAAGATTAAAGGAGATAAGAAAGGAACCTTTAGATTTGGAAATTTTCTTGTTTTTCTAATATTGTATATCACTAAACAAGTACCCGGTATTGGCAGAAGAGATTTTGGCTTTGACATACCGGTAGGAAAGCAACTATTGGATCTATTGAACAAGATGGGAGAAAACAGGGAGAAAAACTTAAATGAACATTTTCAAGCATTAAAAGCTCGAATAAAAACAAGAATAAGACTATCACGGGCTATTGTGGACAAATATCAGAAAGAAATTTGTTTTGTAATCAAGAAAGATGAAATCTGGATGGAGGCAATTATCCCTAGAACTATCTGGGTAACTGAAATGGGCTATGAGATAGATGAAAACATTATTGAAACTTATGAAAAATCCCTCCATGAAGCACCAAAGGAACCCACTGAGAAAGTCTTTGGAAATGCTGAAACAATAGAAAGTGGAATTCAGTCTAGGAAAAGGGTTAAGAAGGTTGAAGAAACAGTAAGGAAAGGAACCCGACAAGCAAAAGCAATTAAGGAAGATGTTTTGAAACAAACTAGTATAAAGGAAAGTGAGTTGGAAGGACTTCAATTGGAAGCTCATCTTTCATCGGTTGGAACCTCCTTTGAGAGTGATATGCCAGTGGTATTTAAAAGGGTAGAAAGGAAAAGAAAACCCTCACCAGTACCCTCACCTACACCCAGGAAAACAAGGCAAAAGCAACAGGCAGTGAGGGCTCTAGTGAAAAAGTTGTCTCCTAAGAAGAAGAAGAAGAAGGTAAAACAAGATATTGCTCCACTAGATAAACTCTTAAGTGAAATAACTGAAGATGGAAAGTTGAAAAACATCAGCAAAATATATAACACACTATCTGCTGATGACAAGGAAAGCATAGAGAATAGTGTAATCTTACACTTGGACATATACAAGAAATTTTTGATGGAAATTGTTGATGAGATACCAAATGATCTGTATAGGAGACTAGAAGCTAGAAGGGTAGCTATTATTGAGCTGGATAAGAAAATAAAAATTAAAAAATTACTTGCAGTACATCCAGTTAACTCACCTGATGAAATAGATAAACTAATCAATGAAGTAAACTAGACAGTATTTTCAACTACTCACCAGCATGTAGCACTGATGGCAAGTAGAGTGAATGAAGTCTCTAAGGAAACAGAAGATGCATGGGATATATTCTTTGTAAAAAAAGAGAAATAGGAAGAGTTACTAAGACCTAAAACTATCAGAGTATACCAAAAGGATGGGGATAAGGGGAAAGGTAAGGTAGGTGGACCTCCAAGCCTGAAAATAACTAATAACTTAACCCCAACTCCTTTGGATACTCCACTAGTAGATACTACAGATAGTCAACCAGCCACTGAGAGTATGGAGACTCCACTTGAGGATACTAATCCTGAATCTAAAATTTTGTACACTATAAATATAGATACTCAGGAAGTAAATGTTGTGGTTGACAGAGAAACAACTGAGGACAAAAAGAAAGATGTGACTACTGAGTCAACAGCTACAGATGCAAAGGTTGAGGTAAATGAAACTATAAATATAAACACAGAAAAACCTACTCAAACAGAGCAACCAATAGAGGACACCACTGGTAAACCATTAGAGAAACCGGTAGATAAAAATGAAAAATAATCAAGAGAAATGGCAATGGATAGTGTAGAGGTACAAATAGAGAAACCGAAAGTGCATACAGAGAGACAGATTGAGAAACTAGCTGTTGAGAGCTCAGAGAAACCCTTTGAGATACAGATTGAAAAACCAAAACATAAGCAAGTTGAGACACAAGTTTAGACAGAGACAGTGCCATCGGCTAAAATTGAAAAGCCCAAACCTTTGTTTGTAGAAATGCAAATACAGACTGACCTACCAGAGGTCGAATCAAGCAAGGTGATTACTACAACCGGTAGTATGGATATTGTAAGAACAATTGGATAGACATCTAGTACTTCCATAGCAAAATTCTGACCTACAAATGTAACAAAGGTCTTATTGGATTCTATAAAGAAGATCACAGAATGTATTGCACAAGCCTATAAGGCTATTGATGACACCATTCCTATTCTTAAATTGATAGCACCAAAGTGCATTGTGGATAATAAGGATTCTTTAGGTCAACTAGACACATCGTCTAAGTTCATCACTGGCAACATATTGACAGTTGATCAAATAAATGAGGATACATTTAAGGAGAGAATGATTAAGGAAAAATAAAAAATTATTTGAGGAAATTGTAAAGGAGAACAAGGAGAAAATGGACACATTATTATCGGAACTTGGAGAGACAATTTTTGATTTCAAGAAACTGTATAGAGACTCTTGTAAAACAAATATTCTAACAATCTAATAGGTACATCGGATTCATTTTTGGAGATAGAAAAGAAAATGATAGAGATAGAAGAGAAAATTGAGAAGTTGGAGAAGGACAAAGAGAGAATAAAGGATAAAGCAAAGAGCTTAAAATGTAGACTTGGTACCAAACTAGATTACCTCATTTCTTTGAGAAAAGAAATATCTGAGGCTCTGGTTCCTGGACTTAAGACACTGGAAGAGAAAATGCACATACTCACCGGTACAGTGCAGAGAACACAAGAGGCATTAAAAGATAGCAAAAGATTTGGTGATAGCTTAAATTTGGTTTTGACAGATATTTTTCAGATTGTAACCCACCGGTTACAAGAATCTAGGTAGGAATCCACTGACAGCAAATGACAACCTTTATCATTGATGTCAAAGGGGGAGTAGTAGAGTTGAGAAAAATAAAAAGTACAGATCATCTGCTCAGGGGGAGCACACATCTGGTACAATTTTTGGTACAATTTTTGGCAAGATTTTTGGACTTCAATTTTTGGATAATTTCTTGAATTTTTCTCATGAGTGTTGCCATCAATGCCAAAGGGGGAGATTGTTGGCAAATGCACACTCCAATGAGATATTGTAGGTGATTGAAGGTATTGTCATTGATGGCAACCTTACAATCATGTGATATCGGTAGGTAAACACTGGCACCGACACCAACAGACTCTACACCGGCATACAAAACACCAACACCGAAAAGGAAGATTATTGACACCTTGGCCGACAATAATTTTGTATTAATGTATTTTGTAATTAATTGTAAAATCTTTTGTAAGCTGACATGGTAGATTGTAATATGACTCATATATGTATGAGATCATTGTAGATCATTTAGGATATGATATGATGTGAAATATGAATAGAAGGTAGCAGACCTAATATGCGAATTATTGGTTAAGGGTTTATGTATGTAGCAGAGCTTAAACCGGTACTGAATCTGGCATAGCAAATGCTAATCTGAAGTAGTACAAGACATTGGATTAGTATAATCCATTTTTGTAAGTCAGTGTGACTTTTTTTGTAATCGAGCAGTGAGCTCTAGGCACGTGGCCTTCCTGCATGTGCAGGCCCCTATTGTAGCAGTAATATTCTCTTATTGGCCAGTAAGTGAATATTGTAGGTCAAAAATCCCACCGAGGTTTTTCCCACATTGGGTTTCCTTGTTAAAATATTGTGTTATGGTGTGCTTTTGATGTGGTGGTTGTTATTCTTATTTGCTACATTATTTTTGGTTTACCGGTACACTATTTTAATATGCTTTTCATGTTATAAGTTAAGAAAATATTATTACTGGTCAAATAATGATTCACCCCCCCCCCCCTCTCAGTATCTTTGGGAATCCTAACAAACCGATCCTGTTAGAGATTCCTCGGTTAAGGGATGGCTATATACCCTATTAAATTTACAAACCCTGTTAAAGGTTACCTCACTAGAGGATTTAAAGAACTCAATGATCTTGAGTCACCTAGTTATAGGTTTTACAATAAGCATGTTAAAGCTATCCAGTAAAGGGATTTTCCATCTGTTGAAATGATTAGAAGACAATAGGAAAAAATATGATCTGATAACAACACTACATGCCAAGGCAGACCCTTTTCATATCCTCTACTCTACAATCACACTCTGCAGTTTACCTCTTACTGGTCTGGCAAGTATCAAGTATCTCTTCACTCGGATACATACACACAAAATTTTCCAACAACTTTTCAATAACAAACATCATTGACCTTATAGACAACAGATAGGTCGGTAACATAAACCCTAAAACCTAAGTATCTTAGGTTTACAACATAGGCAATCCAATCTTGACTGTCCAAACATATTGCATAGAGCATTACAATTTCAAACATATCACAAGACAATATGCATCATTCATTCCTCACCGCACATGGGAATCAGTAACCTATCACGCTCTCTTCTCATACCACTTAAGAAGAATGATCATTCCCGAGGTAGACTTCAAACACGGTCAATCTTCTTATGCCTCAATCTTTCACATGCACAAAGCTGACGTGGCACCTTGATCACATCTCTTAGCTAACTCATAGAGTATCACCAGTTCATCACACAAGCTGGATCACCAAACCGATAACCATAGAATTGAGACTACCAACCAGTAATCACACTTAGTGAAACTCAACACCGGTTCACTGAATCTCCTCATGCCTCTTCATACCGATTCACTTACACTTATTGACATCAATGACAACATACATTATCATCATATCAACATATCAGTTCATCATATGCCAATGATATCCAACAAGATAGATATGGAGATAAGGACGGAAGGTGAGAGAGAGAGAGAGGGAGAGAGTATAGGAGAGACCTAGAGAGGGTAGAGAGAAGAGAGGGAGAGTAATAGGTCTAGAGTTTATGGGAGATAAAGAGGTGACATGAGACATAAGCTAAGGAGAGAGTTCATAAAGGGAGATGGGTAAGATGTGATGGAGAGAGAGAGAGGTGGAGAGGAAGGGAGAGAACTAGAGAGGGGATAGATAGAGAGATGAGATATATAAAGGGTGAGAGAGAGGTTAAATACCTAGATGGGAGAGAGAGGGGAGAGGTGGATAGAGGGGCATAGAGATAGGTGCCTAATAAGACATGGATGGAGATATGTAGAGGTGGAGAGGGATAAACCTAGAAATTTGAGAGAGGGAAGGAGAGAAACTGGGAGGAAGAGGTGACGACCTAGACAATGGAGAGAGGGAATAGTTAAAAGAGAAAAGAGATAAGTAAGAGGGCATGGATGGAGAGGTAGACATGGAGGGAGTCAAAGACCTATGGAATGCGGAGATAGATAGGTTTGGAGAGAGAGAAAAGAGGGAGAGAGTACATAAATGGATAGGGGTAAGGGGGGAGGGAGAGAAATGTGGAGATAGAGGGTGGACAATTAGATAGATGAGAAACCTAGAGGAAGAGAGAGAGGTGGGTAATAATATAGGGAGGGAGAGGTATTGAGGTGAATAGGGAGGGAGGGTGAGACCTAGATATGGGGAGAGAGAGGATACAAAGGGATAGGTAGTAACCAAGAGAATGGAGATGGAGGGGAAAGAAATAATAAGAGAATGACAAAGAAGAAGAGAAAGGGAAGGAGTCAAGGATACTAATGTGGTTAAGGAAGGAATGAAAGGTAGAGAGGGTGGGATAATATATTTCATCTATAAATTATCTTGCTAGGTTGGGTATAACTTGTGCCCAAGTTCAAAAATATGCCAACTTGAAAATTTTGATTATGCAAAGAATTTGGCATGTGCCAAATTTGGTTCTCACCAAATGCAAAAAATTGACTTTTCACATTTGGCACATGCCATTTGGCGAGTGCCATATTTGACGTTCGGCAAATGTGCCAAATGTGAAAAGTCAATTTTTTGAAAATTTGGCGAGTGCCATATTTGTTGTTCGCCAAATGGTTTTCTTTGGAAACCACCAACCCATTGGGTTGGATTTTCCTTGGCCATCCAACCCAAATGTTTGGACGACCTTTTCATGCCAATGACACATTGTTTATGAAAAGAAAAAACGTGGCACCTTTTTGGTACCACAACTTGGTGCACATACCCTCTCACAAAGCAAATATGTGAAAGAAATATTGAAGACATTTGAATTTGATGGTTGTAAACCTATTGCAACTCCTTTGATCATTAGATGCACGCTGATAAAAGATGATGTGTCTTTGGAGGTTGATAGGAAGAAGTACAGATCAATGATTGGTGGATTACTATATTTGACAAAATCTAGACTAGATATCATGCAAGCTGTTTGTTTGGTGGCTAGATTTCATGCTAATCTGAAGGTGACACAAGAGCAAGCTCTAAAAAGAATTTTCAGATATTTGAAAGGTACTGTGGATTTTGGGATCTGGTACAGAAAGGGTGGTTCTTTCTTTTTAGGAGATAGATTGGTCTCTTGATTTAATAAGAAACTAATTTTTGTTTCTCTATCTACAATTGAAGCAGAATATATTGTAGTTGCATCTTAATGTACTTAGGTAATGTGGATGAGACAGACTCTTAGAGATATCAAGGTAACATATGATGAAGCAATTCCTATTATGTGTGACATAAAATTGCAATAATTTTTTTTTAAAAATTGATTGTGCATTCAAAAATAAAACACATTTCAATCAAATATCACTACTTAAGGGAGAGGATTGTTGAGAAGGAAGTTCAATTGGAATAAATTTCTGCAAAAGAACACCTGTTGTAGATATTTTCACTAAGGTTGGCAAAAGACACATTTGAGTTTCTTTAGGAGAAGCTTGGATTTATTGCTCCATATTCTTCTGACTAGGTGCATTATGAGGGTGCATCTTTCCAGGAGGAGATTTCATGACTATTTATTTTCCTAGATTGATGTTGTGGCTGCTCTCAAGGGGAGTAGTGGAGTGTATGTTGGTGTTGTGGCCTTTGTCTTTGATGGAAAAGGGAGAGAGAAAGAGAAAGTTACTTTGAAGTGAAAGAGAATGCAATTTCTGATAGAGTACTATGTTTTGCAAATTGGTCGAGTGTTTAGATTAGTCAAGTGTTGTCATCAATGACAAAGGGGGAGATTGTTGGAAGTATGTATTGTTGTGGTTGTCATTGATATCAAACTTGTTGTTCTGAATATTTGTTGGTCTAGAAACTCTATGGTGCAAAGATATCTTTCTATATTGGTCTTGCATTTATTCTATTGGTTGTTCTGGAAGTGTTTAGGTACGAGAAGTGTTATTGATGTTGCTTAGCATTGTTATCTTCTTTGGTTTTTTCTAGCATTGTGGATATGTTAGTTTTGACGTCCATAAATATCTTCATGTTCTCTAAATGTTGTGGTATATTTCATAGCCGGTTGTCATATCCTATGTTAATCCTACTATTTGGTTTGGATATGATTTGTGGAAGGTAATTCAATGTGTCATGGGTCTCACTGTAGCGTGTGGGGATCCAGATAAGAGTAATTTGCATTGGAGAATATGTTTTGTCTCGTTAATTATCTATATGGGTACGTTATGTGCTGGTATGCTATCGGTTATATTCCAATGTTTACATATCAGAGGATTGAACTTAGGAAGATGTGTTTTGGTCCCCTCTTTGTCTTGGAGTGGATCAACAAGTTTTTTTTTGGTCTAAAAGGTGTATTTTATTTCAGGTTGACTTGGTTCAAGATTTGATGATCTATCTTGTATATAAATAATATATGTGATTAAGTTATATGTAAGCATGAGTGAAAGTGTTTTATGTGAATATATACAATGAAATTAAGTGAAAGACAGAGAAGAAGAGTTGTGTTTGAATGATATGCAAGCTACTTGAGACTATGGCAGAAATATGAGATAGTGTGTTGACAAATGAGGTATGAGTTGTGTAAGCATGAGTGAAAGTGTGTGATATGGATATAGACATTGAAATTCAGCTAAAGATAGAGAAGAAGTGTTGTGTTCAAATGATATGCAATTTGTTTGAGACTATGGTAGAAATATGAGACTGTGCGTTGACAAGTGAGGTCTAAGTTGTGTGTTTTAATGTTGGTCAACTGATGCAGAGTTTAAGGACAACTTCATGATCAAGAGATCCTTCTTTTCAAATCAATTTGCTATATTTTTTGAATGGTTGAATGGACCAGAATATTGAGAGGGGGGGTGAATCAGTATTCTCTCACTTCTATTTTTTTTTACTGATATGTTAAACTTATCAATTAATCTCATCAACATGAAATAGCAAATGCAAAATAAACAAGTAACACAACTACAAAATGAACACTATATTTTTATACATGGAAAACCCAAATGGGAAAAACCATGAAGAGGGTTAACTCTCAATATAATATACCTAGTTATTTGGTGTTTACAAAATGGGTGGCTCACTGTCAGTTGGCTCACTGCCATATTACAAAAATGGCTCATTGTCAGAATTCTCACTACAATAGAATTAAATTAATTAAGGAAAACTGCATCTCCAAATGCATGAAGTCAATTCCAAGATAGGCTCAGATATCAACTCACAAAACTCACAACAGAACTAGTAAAGGATTACTGCACCACTGTGACTGTACTCTACTAAACCAATTGCTTACAATGGATCCAATAAAGGATTACAATAATTCTTTTCTCGAATCAACAAGCTATCCAAAATATGCCTCGACCAATAATAGGATATCAAGATGGCCTTCATCGATCTTGTACACACTTTCTTCACACACTTCATTTATAGAAACATACATCTCAATTATTGGAAAAAAAATAGGGGTCTATCAAACCCATAGATATAGACCCATAAGCACAAGCTCTAAGCTCAAAAACTCCTAACTTCAAGATACAGATGCCACAGATTCTAAAACATGCAATATAACCATTTGGATAGCAATACAACTGATACAACTGATGCCAGAACAAGATACAAACCATGATAAGCAAAACATGAGATTCTAAAAAAGAGGATCTTCAGGAAATAACTCCAGTCAATCATGCATGCATTATTGCTTCATATCACATACATACCTATCTTCCACTATTTTTCAATATGCCACATCCAGTCCTAAGTGGATCAACGAGTTTGACATCAATGACAACATTCACACAAATCTAACAGTATCTTGCCATGTTATAGTTTTTGATTAATGTAAAAGAAGGTTTTGAAGGGGCCCCGAAACCCTTTATAGAAGGACCTTACAAGATAAAAGCATTAAGAAACCAGGAGGAACAAACAATAGAAAAACCAGCATAAAAACTAGAGAAAACCAGCTAAAGCCCCAAAAAACCAGCAAAAACTGGCCAGACCCGACAAAAGGAACTAATTTATATTTTTCAGGGCATTAGCCAAGTTATTTCTAATCCCATACAAATCTTTGATATTTTCCCTAAGATTAGGGATATCCTTAGCAAAAGAAGCAACAACTTTCTTAAAACTCGCTCTGGTTCTCGTAGCAGCTCCACCCAGCGTAGCTTCACCACTTCCAATCTTGATATCATCTTCATCCATGTCGAGGTCCACCACTATTTTGGGAGAACTGGAGTTATTGAGGACCTTCAAAATATCCTCTAGGTTTTTTGTGACAGTAGATAAGATATTCGGGATAATACCCAGCAAGTTTTTCATCGCCACTTTCCCTTCTTCTAGCAAGTCAATCTGAACAGCCATTTTTTTAACTTTTTCCTCCATGTCCTACTTCCATTGCTTTTGATCCCTGTCATCTTCCTTCATTTTCTCATCCATCTGTTTCACATTTTTTTCTAGGTTCTTCAAAAGTTCATATGTCCATCTATCATAACCCAATCTAGCCTCAGTGAGTTTTTTAAGGTTATCCAAGAATAACCCTTCTCCTGCGCTTTCCTTATCCTCACTCAATCTATCCTTAGCCATGTTGTAGTTAGCATCAAGTTTTAAAGTCATGTTTGTATCTTTCCTCGAGAGCAGTTAGCCTTGGTCAACAAGTCCAGAGCAGTGAGCTCTTTCATTGTAATCTGATATACATAGTGGATATATATTTTGTGGGTAGGTGCTCACCGTGGTTTTTCCCTGTTTGGGTTTTCCACATAGAAAATATTGGTGTTGATGTGTTGGTTTTGTATTGCTAATTAATTGTTTATGTGCTACATTAATTTTGGTTTAGACGGATTCACACCCCCTCTCAGTCTTGCATTGGGTTCAACACTAGTATTGCAGGTATTGCACATGGACTCAAACTATCTTGAATCAACCCTTTATGCAACAACTCTTGCACTAGTTTGATCAAATCTTCACTCTCTTCTAGAGTCATTCTATGAGTTGTCTTATTCACCAAACTAGCTCCAACAATCAGGTCCATTTGATGACTAATATTTCTCACTAGTGGTAAGCCATTAGGTACATTATTAGATACAATATTCTAGAGCTCATCTAATAAATCTACAATATCCATAGGTATAGCTTCTACTTATTCTTTGTAAGCTTTAGGATTTAAAGAAAACATAGATATTCATGCTTCATTCCAACTAGAAATTCTCTTTCATCAACTAAATATATTTTGGCATTACTGCATACCTTTTCCTCTATCTCCTTCTATGGCTTCAAATTGTGTCAAACTCCATCCTTTGTCAAAGAATAGGTATTTGCATACCCATCATGTATTGCATGTTTATCAAATTTCCATGGTCTCCCTAACAACTTATGACAAATATCCATAGGCATAATATTTCACAATACCTAATCATGATTCCAATTTTCAACTTTACTTGACATTGCTCATTGAAAAAAATCTTATGGTCCTTCTACAGCCAATCAATCCTATAGGGATTCAGGTGCCTTCTTCTTTCTAACTTCAATTTACTAACTATTTCCTCTGAAATAAGGTTATCAGTACTACCACCATCTATAATAAAATTACAAACTTTACCATTTCACTTTTATCTTGTGTGAGATAGGTTCCTCCTTTGTGTTGGCTCTTTCTCATCATTCAATAAGGCTATTCTAGTAAAAAGAACCTCTCCTCTCTCTATATCTTCAAAAGGTGAATAATCAACATCTTCAACTACATGTGCACCTCGTGCATTACCCTCGGGCCTTCTATTTGTCCTCCCTTAATGTATGGGACACTCATAGGCTCTATATCCTTCTTCCCCACATTGGAAACATGTTCCACAAAATTATCCTCTTCCCTGACCTTGTCCTCTTCCTCTTCCTTTTTTATATTCATTATTTTGATCGTGAGGATGGTAGGAATTATTTCACCTCTGATTCTAACTACTACTAGAGTCACCATTCTTCTTCCAGTCTTCATTTCAGCCTTCGTAAGACCATCCACTAGTTTTTCCACCATGACCTCTTCCATTTTGCTTGTTCTCAAATTTTTTTTTTAGCTTCTCTTCCACTTGCAAACAAAATTGATATAAATCTTCAATGGTAGACATTCCTGCCAAATTCAACTCTTCTTGAATACAGCTTCAACCTATTTATGTAACAAGCAACTTTCTCCTTGTTGGCCTCAAAATGGCATATTCTAATAAGGACTCAATAGAACTCTTCTGTATACTCCTTGACAAATCTACCCACTTGCTTCAACCCTTGCATCTTTTTTAATAGATAAAGCTCATATTCAACAGGAATGAATTATCTCTTCAATTTATCCACCATCTAATCCCATCTTGTTATTTTCTCTTTTCCTCTTCTATTTCTCTCAAACTGAACTTCTTTCCACCAAATACTTGCATGACCCTTTAGCTTGGTTTTTATCAACTTGAACCTTTCTTGATATCATCAACTTCCTCATATTCAAAATATTCCTCCATATTATTGATCCAATTTATCAACTCTTCAATATTAAGATTTCCATAATATGTGAAAACTTCAATCTTTGGCCTTTTTCCAATCTTAGGAATGGCCCTTAAAAACCTAGCCTCATCAGGATCTCTGGTTTCTCCTTGTTCTCCTTTGAACTATCTTCTTCTTCAAATTCATCCTCACTTTGATCTATTTCTCTAATATGAGCTCCTCTTGCGGTGCTTGAACATGTCTCTAGATGGATCTAAAACCCTCTTTTGTCACACTAGCATTTCTTCCACCCCAGTTCCTTCATGCAGGTATTTTTCTCACTTTCCTCACAAACCTCTAACCACAATCATAGTGTAAACTACCTCACATTCGGCCATTTGGTTACACACTCAAGAAATTTTTCTTTGATTCCAATTGATGGAGGATACTCCTCTTATAAACCCAATTAGACAACAACAATAGAAAAATAAACAAAAAATACAAGAAAGAAACACATGCCTTCTATTATCTCAATAAAATAAAATTACAACATTCAGAAAATAATATCCTACAGCCATATGGGCATTCTCATATTACAATAATCTACAAGCTAGTGCCATAATATGTACTATCGGAACTATCCTTCGTAACCCTCATTCACCCCTTTATATAACACCTATAACCACCTACAACCACCTTATAATATTCTAGAAAGTGTAACTTATCTTATTTTTGGCACCTTAGCGGTCCATCAATTCATTTTTCCTGCCAAGGTAGAATTTCATTGAAACTTGAGTTTTGGTGGCACAACTTCTAGGAGCCATAAATTTTGACTCAAACATTTGATTCACTATTATAACATATCATTTAAAATCTCACAAAGAGACCTATAAAGGAAAATACATCAAAGATATATTTGTCTAGATTTCGAACCTTTCTTGAGCCTCTAAGGTCTTCAATTTTGAGTTTTAAGCTTCATTAGAGAAATTTCTCAAGACGAAAAAATTTGATATCTTTTACACTGTACAGGATATTGAGATAATTCTTTCACCAATCATCTTATTTTTTATTTTTTCTCCTTGGAACCAAATTTCATGTTTGTACGACCCCAAATGAGCAAAAGTATTGAAAACAACATGTGACATTTTTTTGGCTATTTTTAGCTTCGATATGTCTTATATAGTGTAATTATCATAATGGGATCCAAGATAACTAAAGAAAAACTAAAAAACAAAAGGAAAATACAATATTTCTTTTTGGGTGATGCAAGATTGCTCCTACAACCTAGATGCTCTTACATCACTCTTTTGTGTTCTTGTTGATAAGGGATATGATGGTATTTAAGAAGGGTTTTATTAAATTTTGGGGGATGAATAGGGTCCAAAAAAGTTGGTATTCTATGAGTAGATGTGGTTGTAGTTTAGGTTGAACGTATGTGGGGACAACCACTTTAGTTAGTAGGGCTTTGTCTTCCTCATCGGATGAAGATGATGATGATGATGATGGTGGTGGTGTTGGGGGTCTGGTTAGCTCATGGTTGTTCCAACATCACTTCTCCTAACTAATATTAAGTAGGTCCTCAGATGCCTCCTTCTTTGGGAATCTGACCTTGGTCAGTGTGATCTCTAACTTCCTTCTTCCAGACCAGGTTCCCTCTAGTTTAATAGTTTTTGATTGCACTCATGGGTTTTGTAATCTTCTCTAGAGATCCTTTGGTAAGTCTCTTTAGGTGATTTTTATTCTACTATGGGGCCCTCTTTCTTCTTCTTCTTTTCTTCTCTTGTTGTCACTTTCTCTTCTATGAGAGAGTAAAAATACTACTTTGTGGTTTGATTTTGGGGATCATTCAAATCTTTTGGAAGTTGTAGAAGGATATGTGCATACACATCTACTTCAATATTGAAGACCTCATAGGGAAGAGGTAGAATCCATGAGTTACAAAGTTTGAGGGCATCCATTAGCACTAAATCTTTATCTACATTGAAAACGGTGGTTTTAATATACTTCTATACACTGTGGTGGGGTACTCAGTGTCTATCTTGTATTTTCCTTTGGAAGCTCTTAAAATACCCCCAAAGACTTGATGTATGCATGAGGGTCTGGGAAAGCCTTGACATAGTCCAATATTTGAGCTACCACTAGTTTTTCTTGAATCCAATTTTTATCCTCAAACCGTGGGAGTTGCATAAGAAAATAAAATGCAATATAGATTAACAAACCCCCATACTAGAATAGATATTTGACCTTTTTGTCTAGTTTATGTTCTCTAGTAGCTCCCGATAAAAACTCCGTAAAGGTTGAAATCTTTACTCTCTTTTACCATCTGGTAGGTTGTGTTAGCTGCAACTACTATGGCCATACCTTCTTAGTTTGTGAACTATACCTTGTAGGAAATTTACTTTGGTAGCATATATAACCACTTTCTCTATAATGGTGCTACTGTTCAGGCTCCTACCATCTATTTTGGCTCTAGTAAGCTTTTCCACCTCTACATTCTTTATACACTTCCTTGGTGGTATTGGTCCTTATCGCATTAACCCGATGACCTCTTGAATGACTTATTTGGTGATTTGATGGGGCTTATCTAGACATAGGAACTCATCATGTAGATGGATTAGAAAAAATCAAACCCATTCATGTTTGTGGGTAAATTCAAGGAAATCCTTAAAGACATCAAGTTTTGTCTCTACAATCCTTGCATACTTTCATTGTACTCATTATTCTTCTTCAAGATTTATCTCTGAAGTGTTTCAAAGATAGTATGATCGATTTCTTCTAGTGATTCATGCATGTATCTCTAAATATCTTGAGTATAGATTACATCTCTCGGCACCTTCAATATGTTAGGATAATCGGTGAACAACTGAGAGGGGGGGGTGAATCAGTTGTTAACAAATTATGTCAATCAAACCACTTAATAACCTTTAACCAGAGCACATAAACATTGAATACCAGAATAGTAGAAATAAATACCGGTAAGCAATAAATATTAAGAATGAAACAGAGAATTAACACAATGCAACCATACCATATAACACCATGACTTGTACGTGGAAAAATGGGAAAGGGAAAAACCATGGTGGGAAGCCTACCCACAGTCAAATGATACTTCTGTAGAAAGTATGTGATACAATGAGGGGCCTACACATGCAGGAAGGCACACTACCTAGAGTGTACTGCTCATTACAAAAGAGTCTCATTGACTATAGAGAGGTTATAACCACCTCAAGATAATTAGACAACAATCCAAAATAATAAACTGCCAGAGATAGCATCTACCATAACTGATTACAGTCTCGGTTAAGCTCAATACCGGAGGCCTTTGACCTCTTCCTTAAACCCAATTCGATCACCTATGATCAACCAAATCCCCTTCGCATATGATATTGCATTCCATGACCACGACACTTATTTTATTCCCATTCCATACCCATTCATGATCTACAATGAGATCTTACATCAATTTATACAAACCCTAAGGCCTAAACCAATTAGGCTGACCACCTAAAAGATATTAAAATAAGATCATTACATACATCCATATTACAATGATATGTCATGTCAGCTTTTGACCAAAACAACAATAACAAATTCATAAATCATCCCGGTAATGTGTAGAGAACACATTAACATCATACCGGTCCATAATCTAGATAGGTGCAGGACCTAATCTGGGTCCACCACGCCAAAGCAATATCTTCAAACAGTTGAGGCCAGATCAGGGATCACCTTCTACATCCTGAATTCCATCTAGAAGACCCACCAACACCACTTAGCATTCTGTCAAGGTTTCTCATTCAAAGCTTTGTCGGTTAAACCTTAAACCCATGCCGGTAAGGGTTTACAATAGTGTATGATAGCATCTGATCACCAAGTCAATACTAACTGACAAAAAAATTCTCTAGAAGCATGTAACATATAAAACCAAACATACTCCATTGATCCAAACATGTCAGAAGTGTCCAACAGATAGTCCCTTCTACCAGTAACACTAGATCTTCTACCGATAACCAAAACCTGTCTGTCGGTAACCAACCATAATAGCCAGTGTTGACATCAATGCAACACATAATAAATTTATCCATATTGCCAACACAATAAAGATCCTTTTGGGTTTTTTTTTAGGGACTTGTTGGTAAATTTGGTTAGGGGGGGCAAAGACAATTGGCAAAGGCATCGATTAAGGTGGGCTAGTGGATGAAACCATGGCGGGTGGATGCAACTAGGATTTGGGAGAAGACCACTTGGGGTTTGAATGGACAAAATCGAAGACCTCAAGGCACCAGATATGCAGGTATTATGTGGAGTATAAGAGCTTATATATGCAAGTAAAGTAGCTAATATAGTCAATGGATGCTTATATAAGTATTGTTGGTAGTCATATTTAAGTTTTCTAGCTGCTATCTCCTTTTTGTCATTGTTTTCTACCTATTAGCTGCTACAACTAGATTTTTTTGGTCATTATCTACTACCATCTACTTGTATTTAATTTGCATTATGGTTACACTATATTACACAAGAATGGAATAGTCTTTGTATATTATTCTCTTATGCCTCGTCAAACCTTTCTATGGTTTCATGTCATAATGTCCTATGGCGTTCCTCTTAATGTTCCTTTTTTGTTGAATTTCTAATTGATGAATACCATGAGGGAGGGGTGAATTAGTATGCCAAAAATATCTGTACTTAAACACTTTGCTAGACTAACAGTAAATCGGTAAAACAGTTTAGCAGACAAACCGGTTAGCACACATGCAAACCAAATAGCAAATAATGCATTCACCCACAGAAGCACAAACACCATAACACAAGAGATTTTGATGTGGAAACCCAAATGGGAAAAACAACGGTGAAATGGAACTCACAAGTAACTATCTGCAGAATAGAAACCAGACCGCTTAAGTTTAGACCGGTTAAGGTCATACAATGTTCTTTACCCGAACAGATCTTGTTAGGAATCTCAATCTCTATTAGGAGATAAGTCTGATTAAAGACTACCTTGATAAAGGATTTTAGATCCATAGATGTGAACCACCTTGTTAGAGGATTTACAAAAGGCTTTTGGGCCTACCTGGTTAAGGGCTACAGACTTGTCGAAGATGTGAGTAATCAACAAGTGAGTGATCTAGCTAATAGCACATATTGCTTGATTAGATCCTTGATAGCTCGTTCCTAATGCATTCCAGCATTACTTCAATCTTCTACACATTCATACTCTCTCTAACTCATCAACCACCTTAAACCCCAGCAACAACATCAACAACCTAAAACCCTAGACATGATGTCCTTATAAAGGAATCTAGTTTCATGTCGGTCCAATAGGATTACAATACAATTTCCTAGGTTCAAAGCATCTAAACATATTCTGTAACACGACACAAAAAGCACCGTTAAAGTGTCAGCACCGTCAAACAATCGGTGGATGGTAACTCATCACAAAATGTCGGTTGGTAACTCATCACAAAGTATTACCGGTTCATACAAGATACCGGTTTGAGAAAAATACCAGTTGCCAGTTTGACAACATGAAGACTGAGAAATATGTGTTTTGCCGCTTTGATCCTTTGTACCGCTTGAGATCCTCGATCTGCTTGGGGTCAACATACCGCTTCAGATCAGTAATCACTTTCTGCAAAACACCAATAGTCTAAGGACTACAATGCATCGTACCAGTTGGAACAAGTACCAGTTGAGCTTTAACTTATACATACAAAAATGATCTCAATGCAAGTGTGTGTCCATCAATGACAATCACAACATAATCATAAAAAATGCCAACAATCTCCCCCTTTGGCATTGATGGCAACACTTAGGAAATTTTGACATCTAAGTGGTTTACAACAAAAATATGCCAGAATCAAAATTACTCCCCCTAAGCATATACACTATCCCTTTTGCAGAAAATACAATGTATACTACTTCTTAACAGAAACAACATGAAAGTATACATCAAAAATTTCAAAATTTATACTTCTCCCCCTTTGCCAACAATGACAACAAAATATTACAGAATAACACCTGTGTCATTAGTATTAAAAGAATAAGAGTTTATGACAATAAGGAATAAAACTTGTCAAAAATAGATTTAAAGTCCTACAAGAGTTGTTTCATAGATAAAGACCAGGACTCAAGTAGGGAGGTGGTTACTTCTTTCTCTGTCTGCATCTGGGAGACCTGTTCTTCCATGGCATCTATTGTGCTCATCTCTTGTGTCATCGTTAAGGCATCCAGATTAAGATAACACTTCTGAAGTATTTGCAGATGTGGGAGTAGAACCAGTTGTAGCTCCTAGAAATCTCATGACCGGGTGCTGATCTCATGCTCTATTTTAGTAGACTGGATATGAAACTGGTGAACGATTTGCCCATAAGCTGTAAAGGAGTCATATGGCGGCTTGAAGGTGCTCATGTATGACTGTAAATCAGATTGAAGCTTTTGCTTCTATGCAAGCTCATCGTCACATAATAGATGGGGTTAGCAAATCTTGTTGAGTAGAAGATTCCCCTCATCTAGAGCATCCCTTATATCCTTTTGAGCGTTTTGTAGATCAGATCGGAGCTCATTTAACTTTTTCACCAGAGCAATTTTTAGAGCTTTTTGATGCTCTTTCTTGGCATTTGCCTCTGCTACCTCTTCTAGGCTCTGCACCTGATCATCCACTACTGTGCATAGGAGCTTTAGTTGAGCCAGTGATGAATCAGTATTCGGAAGGCTTGTACCGGGTATCAAACTGATAAGAGTGTCCACCGTTGCCTGGACCACATCTTGCTCCTTTTTCCTCTGTATCACTTCAAGGCATTATTGAGCAACCTTGATGCTCTGTAGTAGCTCCATTTCACTTGTAGACTGGAGGTCAATGGGACTGGTGAGGTCAGCTGGTTTGGCTTGACTACCGGTTGCCTTAGGTGTCTCCATCTGCGTTCTCTTTGCCACTTCTCCTTCCTTGTCCTCCTCTGTTTTCTTCTTTGCTACTTCTCTTCTCTTTTCCTCTTCCTTATCCTCTTATACCTTCTTCTTTTCTGCTTCCTTCCTCTTCTCCTCTTCCTTCTCTTCCTCTTCCTTCTTCCTTTTCTCTGTTTCCTTCCACTTCTCCTCTTCCTTTTCTTCCTCTTCCTTCTTCTTTTTATCTGCTTCCTTTCTCATCTCCTCTTCCTTATCTTCTTCTTCTTTCTTCTTCTTTGCATCTTCTTGTTTCTTTTTCTCTTCATCCTCTTCTCTTCTTTTCTTCTCATCCTCTTTTCTCTTCTCCTCCTCTTTTCATTTTTTCTCATCTTCTTCCTTTTTCTTCTTCTCTACCTGTTCCTTTACTGCCTCCTGTTTGGCCTTTGCTTGC
Organism: Cryptomeria japonica; assembly: GCF_030272615.1. Classification (NCBI taxonomy): domain Eukaryota; kingdom Viridiplantae; phylum Streptophyta; class Pinopsida; order Cupressales; family Cupressaceae; genus Cryptomeria; species Cryptomeria japonica. The sequence goes on along the minus strand of NC_081406.1, from coordinate 278,147,739 downwards.
TTTTTAGCTTGTTCAGCATACTTCTCCTATCCTATTGCTTCAGATGGAGTGCCCTAAGCAACATCTTCTACCTCCAGAGCATTGACATCAATGGTGTCGATAGGTTCATAACCGGATTTCCTTCATCATCACACACTTCATCTGGTTTTGTCACTGCCAGTTCTTGCTCAGCCTTCTTGCTAGCTTGAAGCACTTTATGTGTATGAACCGTTGTTGTCATATATAGATGAGTGTCTTTTTCGACATCATCAATTCATCCTTCCAACAACCAGATTCTTCTTCTTCTGGTGAAGAAGAGTCCTTTATTTTGGTTGATGACATCAAATAACTCTGAATTGGACAAGTCGGGAAAGTATTGAGCAAAAAATTTCTCCCTGATTTCTTGATCTTTCTCTATGGCAATGCGCCATTTATTATCTAGGGACTTATACAAAGAATCTGGTGTCTCAGATCTAATTTCTAAGGGCAACCGATCATTAGCACATAAATACTTTATTATTTCTAGCTCTACTTCTTCCTTCATATCATCATTAATGTCATCAAAATGGTCTACCAAATCATTTAACAATTTTCTCCTAATATTTTTAATTGTTATTTGACAATGTGTCAAAGGTTTGTAGGAGGAAATATCAATATTTACTGGTGCAGACGATGTCGATTCATTCTTTGTCTTTTTCCTTGACTGTCTCACCTTCTTGGGTTGTTCCTCAAACACTGTTTCTTCTGAGTCCGGTGAGTTGGTTTTATTCTTCCTCTTCCTCTCGAAGACTTTAGCAAGTGCCACTTTTGGTTTCTTCTTAGCCAGTGACTGCTTGGTCACTTTAGGACTGGCTGTAGTAACCGGTGTCAATGCTGAAGGCACTGCCTTTCCTTTCTTTGTTGTTGGTTATGTGACCAATGTAACCCTTTCAAGATAGGTGCCAGTTCTCTTCTTCTTTGGATTAAGAGGTGAGCCAATAAGGGTAGAGGCATACCTGTCCAGCATATCATTCACCACCTCATAGCCCATAGGCTCCGCTTCTTCCTCTCTAGGCTCAACGGCCTCCATTATGCATTGATCCACTTTGATGATAAAATAGATTTCCTCTTCATATTTCTTGACTATGTCACCGAATATCCTCATCCTTAGGCTCATCTTGCCTCTGAACTCATCAAAGTACCTATTCAGAACTTCAGGGTAGCTGGTTCCAACTGCTTGCAAGCTTTCTTTGATCTGCTTGGTAACCGGTTCGTCCGCAGACCACTGAATATCTCCCACTCCGGAGAAGTAACCTTGGAAGTAGAAAAATAGTCCTACTAGAAGTTTTCCAAACTTCAATTTTAATGCATTATCCTATTTCATTTATTTAAGATTCAATAGGAGTTGCCTTTGCATACCAATGCACAGGTCAAATGATGCATCTTCCTTGATCATCTGGTAAGCAGCATTTACCATTGTAGCAGATACAAAGTTAATTCTACTAGCAGAGAACGTCTGGTATCCAATCACCATGCATGCATATTTCACAAGGTTGTCCTTGATGGTATTAACCGTCATTCCTCGTGAGTCACTCACTGAACCGGTGAGCTTGGCCATTTCAGTGTTGATGATCTTCCTCAAGGCTGGCACTTCACCGGCGTTGCAGAAACTGGTGACAGCATGAATAGCTTGTGGTGTTATATCATGTGTTCTCTCCAGGTACATCTTGTCACCATGAACTCTGCTTAGGATGATCCTAATATGGTCATCTGTGAAATCCTCTAGGAAGTAAACCGCATTATGAAGTTTTTTCTTCTCCAAGATGTTGTACTCTGGTTTGATCTTCTTATCTTTTCCACAAAATAAACCTAGCTGTGAGTGGATTGCTAGAGACCCTAGGTCTTCAATCTTACAATCTATATAATCAAAGATTCCCTCTTCTACTATTACTCTAGCAGGAACTTGTGACAGGGCATTGTATTTAGACTTGCGTTGAATGAAGCTTACTGAATCGACATATGCACTAGAGCTAATATGAGATGCAAAAGCCATGATTAAAATTGAAAACTCGAGAAATACCTTTCAGAAATTATGAATTTAGGGCTTTTAGATTCTACTTCACCTCACACCCCGTCAGTTGCAGAATCATTGCTTTGCTTTCTTCTCTTGACCGTTTGCAATTTGCTTTTGAATCTCTTTCAAGGTTTCCAACTTTCTCTGAATCGCAGCGCAAATCACTTTATCGTCGCTCTACACTTTGAAAACCTTCTTCGCTTCGAAAAATGATAGTGAGAAATGATTTTAAAAATTCCTTTTAAGCATATTCCTCACCAATCGTAATTAATGCTCCACCATTAGGGCGTAAACCCTAATTTACCTTTTACCATTTCTGGTCTTCTGCCAAATGATAGGTATCACATACCGATTAAGGTCTTTTATCGGTGTAAACTGGGGATTCAAAACATTTCGCCATTTTCTCCCCCTAAGCTTTTTTTATGCTTAGTTTGTCAGTTTCGTTATTTCCACACTAGGTGCAGAAACCGGTTCTTCTTGTAACACTGATGGTTTCTTCTTCCAAGTTTTGTTCATATCCACTTGAACAGTGTCAATATCAATCTTTCCTTCTGGAGTGACCGGTATGTCATTCGATATGTTCTTTCTTGATCTGTAGAATCTAGCAATGTGACCTAGTTTGTTGCAATGATAGCAGACCATTCCAAGAGTTCTCCAAGGTCCATTATTCATGTTGTCATTCTTCCTCCTGCATGTTGTAGCAATGTGACCATGATTATGACAGATCAAACAGTTTTCTCTCCATCCAGTTGCCGCTTGATAGCCACCATTTCCTGATTGATTATTGAAGGCATTAAATCGGTTGTGATTCCGGTTCACAAAAGGTTCAGGACCAACTCCTTGAGTCCTCTGAGGATATCTTCCAGTGTTGTTCATAATAGACCTGCATTCAGATGCTCTATGCCCAAACTTGTTGCATGCATAATAGTTACCATTGAATTTATAGGATCTAGGCTTATCATTTAGAAAATAAGGAAAATTATTGTAAGCCTTACTCGTACACACATTGGCAGTATGTCCTTCTTTAAGATAGTTAAAGCAAATAGGCTTAAACCTTTGCTTACCTTTATCCTTTGATGCATGTTGTTTCTTTGATGCTCCAACACTTGTACCAGAGGTCTCACCTTCCTCGTGACCAGAATAACCAAGTCCATCAGTATTCTTGACAGGTTTGGCAGATTCAAGCTTTTGCTCTAGCTTAACAGTACTCTTGTTGAACTTGGCAAGTATTTCCTTTGACTCAAAGAGTTCTTTGGAAATAGTAGCATTTGTTTCCATCAGGTTTTCATTCTCAGAGATGGCAATGTTCAGTTCTCCTTGCATGTCTTCCTTTTCCACTTTGCTCGCATGGAGTTGAGCAGTTAGGGCACTGATCTCTTGCTACAGCTTGGAGTTTTCATGATCTTTGTCTTTGATCAGATCTTCAGCTTTCCTCCAGTTCTCAAGCTTTTGACACATTCGAATAGTTAGTCCTTCCAATTCTTTTCTCATGTTGGAATTGGATTCGTTCAGCTTTTTTACTTCTTGAATAAGGGCTTCCATTTCTGCTTCATCAGAAGAACTATTTTCATATAGCTCCATCAGCTTTTCAGCATGTTCTCTCCTCTTTGCTTGAGATGCATTGTATTTGACCATAAGATCATCATAGGCTTGCTCAGACTGAGTGAGCCGATGAGTAAGTTCCCTCAATGTGTATTCCCCCATATCTCTTTCCAAGTGGTTAAACTTATAGAAAGGTAGGCTCTGATACCAATTGATGAATACTAAGAGGGGGGTGAATTAGTATGCCAAAAATCTCTGTACTTAAACACTTTGCTAGACTAACAGTAAACCGGTAAAATAGTTTAGCAGACAAATCAGTTAGCACACATGCAAACCAAATAGAAAATAATGCATTCACCCACAGAAGCACAAACACCATAACACAAGAGATTTTGACGTGGAAACCCAAATGGGAAAAACCACGGTGAGATGGAACTCACAAGTAACTATCTGCAGAATAGAAACCAGACCGGTTAAGGTCATACAATGTTCTTGACCAGAATAGATCCTGTTAGGAATCTCAATCTTTGTTAGGAGATAAGTCCGATTAAAGACTACCTTGCTAGAGGATTTTAGATCCACAGATGTGAACCACCTTGTTAGAGGATTTACAAAAGGCTTTTGGGCCTACCCGGTTAAGGGCTACATACTTGTCGAAGATGTGAGTAATCAACAAGTGAGTGATCTAGCTAATAGCATAGATTGCTTGATTAGATCCTTGATAGCTCGTTCCTAATGCATTCCAGCATTACTTCAGTCTTCTACACTTTCATACTCTCTCTAACTCATCAACCACCTTAAACCGTAGCAACAACTTCAACAACCTCAAACCCTAGACATGATGTCCTTATAAAGGAATCTGATTTCATGTCGGTCCAATAGGATTACAATACAATTTCCTAGGTTCAATGCATCTAGACATATTCAGTAACATGACACAAAAAGCACCGTTAAAGTGTCGGCAACATCAAACAATCAGTGGATGGTAACTCATCACAAAATGTCGGTTGGTAACTCATCACAGAGTATTACCGGTTCATACAAGATATCGGTTTGAGCAAAATACCAGTTGCCAGTTTGACAACATGAAGACTGGGAAATATGTGTTTTGCCGCTTTGATCCTTCGTATCACTTGAGATCCTCGAACTACTTGGGGTCAACATACCGCTTCAGATTGGTAATCACTTTCTGCAAAACACTAATAATCTAAGGACTATAATGCATCATACCTATTGGAACAAGTACCTGTTGAGCTTTAACTTATACATACAAAAATGATCTCAATGCAAGTGTGTGTCCATCAATGACAATCACAACATAATCATCAAAAATGCCAACATTAATATGTTCTAATATGTAGATGGTTGGTCATCTAAATTTTTCATGGTCTAGTGGTAGCATGCTTAGACTACCTATTTTTGAGTCTATACATGACCCTATTCTGGTTTGATGGGTGTAATGACTTTTGCCTTTGATGTATGGAAAATTCTCTTCAAAAGTCATACACTCTTTGTGTTGTTACCTTTGGTACATTTTGTACCTAGTATTGTAATACTTTATCACTTTATGTACTCCTAGGGTCACTGTCCAACTCTAATTCCCGTTCCATGTTCAAATTCCCCTTTTCTTATCCATTTGGGAGGCTAGAGATAGTGTAAAGGATCTTCACATCCTCCTTGATATATTATTGTATTATTTCCTCAACGTATGATGTATCCTCTAGGTCAACTAGGAGGATTCTAACAATCGAATTATCATCAGCAAATGATATTTCTTTCTTATATGGGTCTACAATCCCATTTGCATTTACAAACCATCTAAGCCCCAGTAGAGCTTGAAATGTATTGAATGGTTCCTTCATCTCGCCTACCTGAAAGTCAACATATTTTTTGGTCATGTTTACATTAACTTCTATATTCTTCTAGGTGCCCAAGGTATTTATTCTAGACCTATCGACTAAGCATATGTTCATCATGGTCTTCACTAGCTATGGTCTACCCTTCTTCTCTCCATGTAGTAGATGGTAAAATATTGAAGTTTTCTCCCAAACCCAACATTACATCGTTTACTTTATTGTTATTTACCTAGACATCGATAAGTAATGGCCCATTCTTCTAGTTTTGGTCTTCGAACAAGTGATTCAATTATGGACTCCTATTCTAGTATTTCCCTAGTTATTTTAATATTACCACTAAATCATTATTTCTTAGCGTTGTTATTAATTATTTTAAGGTTCAGATGTCTTGTTCAGTGAAACAAGATAATTCCTCTTGTAATTATTGTTTAATTGTCTTAATTGCCTCTTCTATCACCTTGACATGTTGTCTTTTATCTAGTTTAAAGAGGGTAGGTTCTTCTTATACCTCATCTACTTTTTATACCACGTTGTAATAACCCTCAAAGACTTCTTCTATAATTTATCTCCTTCTATATGTCCTAGTGTTTGTCCCCTATCTAGTTACTACATTTTATTTCTTCTTATTTACACTTTCTTCTTTCTTATCACCAGTTGTTCTTTGGAATTATCTAACTAATCAATTATCAATCAATCTTCAAGTGATCAAGCGAATTCACAACCACAATCCGTTATTTATTGAGCTCTTGTGCACAATACAAATCTAAGAGCAATCATATCAAACAAGACCAATGGAGATAGGAAACAATTGAGAACAAACCCTACCAAGCATGTGAATGGTATAGTCTTTCTATTTTGTTGTGATTTGTACGTTTTAGGTTCTTCATTGGTGTATGGTGAATTCTTAATTGTAGAAGTAGGATTTTAGGTAGTTGGATTTTTGTTGGTTTTGGGTAAAAGCACAAACATGTGTCACACTTTTATAGACGCATCGACCAACATAACTCAAACTGTTTAACTTCGACCGCATAAAAGTGACATTTCTAAATTGAATTTTGAAATGATGTAAACTGATCAAATGTAGAATTATTAATGAAATTTATGTCTATTATTTTTTTAAAAATTTAGGAAAAAAATTGATATTTTGTTTTATAAATTCAAAGAAAATTTTCATTGCTGAAAATCAAGGGTTCTAGTTGGTGCCAAAAAAAAAATGAAAATGGACTTCTTTTTTTCAGATTTTTTTTTTCCAAATAGAGAACATATATATGCAGTTATTAAAAAAAAAATTAAATTTTGATGTATATTTTTCTTGTTATAATATTTTGAAGTCCAACATAGCTAAATTTGACATTTTTCCTTCAACGTTACCTTTTGACTACTAAATTTATTATTATCCAAAAAAAAAAACCTTTTTTAGAAGATTCTCTCATCTAGTGTAAAATAACTTTTTAATTTTTTTTAATTTCTAATCAACGTCTTTTTTAACATTAAAAAGTTACTTGCAATGTTTAATTAATAAAAAATATTAAAAATTATCAAAATAGTGAAAAAATTATATAACCGGATTCGTGACTTCGAGCTCTACAAAATGGTATTTTTAGATTTTTGTAAAAAAAATATTCTACTTGAAGAAAAATTGAGAAAAAGTGAAAAGTTTCAGATATACAAAGTTTTTGACCTTTTTTGTGCCACATCACATGGCACATAGGATAGTTTGACTAGACTCAATCCGACCGGACTACCCTTAGTTCTAACATGAAAAAAATGTTTTTTTTTTTGGATGGCACCATTTGAACTAAGGGAGTCCAACTAGACTCTCAACACCATTTCGGCGCCACGCGGCCCAGGGGTAGTCTGGTCAAACTCGGTTTGACTGAACTACCCTCCATTGGCCCAAAGTGTGACACAACTCCATGCTTTGGCCCTTTTACAATAGTTTAATCTTCCAAATTTCACCGCACAAAGGTATATAGAATCCTCTCTATCCTCCTGGCTATAAATATAATTAAATAATTACCTATTTCTTCTATTCTAGATTGGAGGTTTCTTCCTAGGGCATTCTTCTATGAGGTGTTGGTCCCATTCCTAACAGATTGAACAATACATAGTGTTTTGTTTGACTATTCTTGATGCAAAAAGTGTCTTCTTTTCCCTATCTTTAGTAAATTCATTTCGGAGGTGTCCCTCTCTATTGTAGTATGTGCACCATATTCTTTGTGGTTTAGATGACCTAGTCTCTTGTTGTAAGGTTAATTTTTTGAATTGTACCTGCAAAATTTTTAATAGTTCATTGTTTCTATCCTTTGTTTGATTTATACCATGTTTAGGCCTCGATTGCCATTTGTATCAGGTCTATGTATTTATAAAATTATTTTCCATCTAGGCTAGTTCTTGTGTCTCTGTCCAATCTAAAGATGAACCATTTAATCTTCTATTTTTTTGTTAACGGTTTCTCCAATTTCCTACATACCTCCTTGAGCCTTGTATCATATTCTTTTGCAAATGATGACCCTTGTGTTATGTTCCTACTTCTTGTGACACTCTTGGTATCCCATAATTTAATAGGAATTTTATTTTCACCTTATCCCATATTCTGCAATGTGCTGGGTAATTCTTTACATACGACTCCAATCCATCATCTCTTACTAATTTGACAAAGTCGAAGAGTCCATCTTTATCAGTGAATTTTCTAATTTTCTCCTAAATTGATTCTAGAATAAAGCAATTTTGCTCAACATCAATGGTGTCTACTCCGAACATGGGGATCTTGATTTTTTATCCATATTCTAAGGGTTTGTCCCAGGATTGTTTGACAACTACAAATGAATTACTGGATTGTTTGTTGGTCTCTTCTTTGATGTTGGTTTCTCCTTCTTGGTTTAATTATTTTGGGGCTTTCTCTCTCTACCCTTATCCCTTCCTAACTTAATGTCAAAAGATGCTTCTCCTAGGATCTCACTCCAAGTAACCTCTTTCTCTCTCTTTGCTTCTTCTTGTTGTTGCTCTTTTTCTATCTTTTCTTGTTTTGGTGTTTCCTCTAACTTCATTCTCTGGTTTTTATGGCTAGGTAGGGATAGGTTTTGGTTTGAGGGTAGTAACTCTCCAAGACTTCTCTTCATCCTTAGGTTTATAAAAGATATTTAATGTGTTGCTTTGTTAAACTCTTGGTTAATTACTCATTTATCTTTCTTATCTTCTTATAATCTTCTCACACTCAGATTAACTAATTGTTCTAGATGTTCATCAATATAGATTGGGGTCCTTTTTGTTGTTGTAACATCTCCTTGGATCTGTCATCCAACTAGATCATGACATCATTCAAATATTCTAGGGGGTTTGCTAGGGTAGGAGCCATGATACTACTACTAGACCTAATTAACATCCTCCTTCGGTCAAATCTATCAAATGTTGTCGATATAGTAGTCATCGTTTCTTACATTTCTTTGAATCTTGAGTCTCGATCTTCTAAAGTTATTTATTTTAGTTTTTGTCTCTTTTCCCTCTCTCTTCATATTCTTCTTGTACCCACCTTAGCGTGCTTAGTAGCACCCTTATTGGCACGCTCTTCTCTTTTCTTCTATCTCTCTTCTCTTTCCATTATTTGTTTGTATTCTTTATTCTCTATTTGGGTTGGCCATGATATCTACTCTCCTTGTCCTTGTCTTTTTTTTCTCTTGATTTCTCTTGAATTCTTAGTGTCTCCTTTTGTCATGTGTGTTCATGATTTGGTCTTCCATTATGTCTATATTACATCCCATGGTAGTTATCTAATTAGGTTTTCTCACTAGTCACGTACTTTCATTCTATTTTGGATTTTTTCCTTTTTTCTATCTCACGTCCCCTTTTTGCCTAACCCTCTCTCATAGGGTAGACATCAAGAAGTTAGAGTTTTACCTATTTATTTTGATTCTCTCTTGTTTTTTTTATTCAATGTTGATTGAACTAAAAAAATTTCCCGACAATATCCCAATAGAACCTAAGTAGGGTTCCAACAATGAAACCAATGTTAGTAGGAAATTTGAAAGAGGAAGGCTAAAGTTATGTTCCCAAAGAATGTATACTAGTTGTAGTCTTGTAACCCCAAAGACGGTTCTATTGACGTGGTCAATTAGATCATTTTTGGATCTAGTTTAGTTTCTTAGTCAACATAAATATCATACTCTATATTAGAGAAGAAAAAATGGATTCTTTGTATTAATATCTTAAAGTATGCCATACACGTTCCTTATATCCCCTTTAGCAAGTACATTTTTCTATCTATCATCTTAGTTCTTAGCCTTCTTAATCTCTAGTCTCTCCTTGATTGTCTATTCTATCTCCACTTATATCTTCTTCTAGGGTCCCGTCCCTTTGAGAATATCTTTCTAATTTATTTTGGTATCATTGTTGTCGGATTACACCCTTATTTCTCTAGATCGGAGTCTATAGCTTATTTTTTGGTCAACAAACATGAAACCTCATTGAGGTGCTTTTTCATCAAGTTGTGGGCATCAAGCCCATTGTTGAGTGTTAGGCATCAATTGTACAACACACCAAGGAAGGAAGATAATAGAAAGAATACCAAAATTATGATCCTTGAAGGACGTAGGTGCTTTAATAGTTCTTCATTGGTGATTGGTGGTCAAAGTGAAACTAGGAACCAGGAACCTTGTTAGAGGTTCTGATGGTTCTTAGAACTACCAAAAACTTTGACTTCGTCATACTTGAACGTTTGTTCTCAAAATTTTAACAAATCAAAATTAGAGGCACTCATTAAGCTCTTCTATAGGATGAACATTCGAAAAAACACATGCCTTTCTTATTTTTCCCTTTTCAAAGGTTGGTGATAGAAGTAGATTTGGGAACTTGATCAAAGATTTCCATGGTTCTTGGAACCACTAGAAGCTCTAAGGCCTTCTATGTTTACTTTAGGTTCTTTCACTTCATGTCCTTACTATTGTCAGTATGAAGAATTAAGGAGTTAAGTAATTACTATCTTATGGTAATTTTTTATTTTCTTGAAAAACAAAGAAGTTAGGGTTTTCATTATTTTGGTTAGTTCATAATTTTAAGTGGTTTCGCTCCTAGTATGGCAAAGCCATTCAATTTTTGCATCCACCTTTACTCCTCACCATTATGGTAGGGTTGCAACTACACTAACATCTATTACTCAATGGGAGAAATTTTTCTAGGTTTCTAACTTATATAATCCTAATACCAAATTTAGGGGCAAAAGTTTGTAGGAAAGTCATTTATCCTTTGAACCACTTTCATATTACATTTCAGATTGGTTTCTTTTTGTTAAAAGATGTTAACAATTAATAAGTGTTTATTTGTCAATAAAATTTAAAAGTTCTAAACTTCATTTAAAGAAATTGTTCTACACTTGGATATAGTTTTATTTGACCTTATCATAGTAATGTAATTGTGGAAAGGTAAAACTTCAATTTGAACTGTTTAATGTTGTATCATGAAGATTATAAAATTATTTTAGTCCAGCTCTATTGATATTCTCTTAAATCATTTGTACTTCATGTATTGTTGAATCATTTGCATTGATTATATTTTAAAAAAATTGTGCACATGTTTATGCTAAAACCTTTATAATATCTGAAAATATTTGTAGGTTGTCGTCTATGATCTTAAGAAATGGCATTATTTGACATAAATGCAATATTAATTTTATCTGATTTAAAATTATTTATTGAGCCATTTAGAATATAAAAAAGATCTAAAATTATATATAGTATTTATATATTGCAAGAATATATATTCGTAAATCATTCTGATTTCCAATGAGTAGAAGACTCCAATAAAATCAATAAATGATGGCAATAATAATATGATCTGTCTGTATTTGCTCTTCGATTTCCAATATGGTATGAAAAAAACGTTAAAAAATGTACTGTGAAGAAGAAACGATGGTAAGTTGTTTGCTCGCTAATCTGAAAGAGAGATTTTTTCACTGGAGAGGGCTAACACCTTTATGATATCAAAATAAATTTTCACTGGAGAGGTTTTCTTCTCTGATCTTAATACTGTCCTTTAACACAGATTGTGCGTGACTGCCTGCCATTCCGTATGCAAATAATTTTTTTTGTTGCTTTTATTGTCACTATCAGTCTGGAACCATAAGAACTTGGCATCACTGAAAAAGCCTTCCACTATGCTGCAATACTTTGATTGATTAGCTCTTCTCAGTTCGAAGCACATGCTACATTTTTCTCATGGCTGAATGGCAGTTTCTTACTGTACTTTCAAAATATATTCGTAGGTTTTCTTCTCCCATCTTAAAAAATGGCCTTTTACATAGATTGTGGAGGAATGGCTTAAATCACACACATTAAGCTTATATTTTTACGTTTAAAATTGTTAAACACTTAAAGTTTATTGACATTTTCTAGGCTTTATATATTGCTTAAGGTGCATGATCACACTAAGAATACACTTCTAAACTTAAAAATGTTAAACACTCAAAATTGACTAACATTCTCTAAATTTAATATATTGCTTAATGTGTAATTTTAGTTTAAAACTGACCGATTGTACTGTCTGCGATTTCATATGCTTTATTGTCAATATCCATCTGGAACCATAAGACAGGCATGACTGAAAAAGCCTTCCAGTATGCTGTAGTTGCTGCAAAACTTTGATTGATTAGGTCTTCTCAGTTGGAAGCACACGCTGATCCTTAGTATGAAGTGTATGTATCTTTCAGATGGGCAGTCTCTGCATGAAGTGGCAGTTTCTATGACAAGCCAAAGATGTGTTGATGACAAGGAAGACTTTTGTACAGAAATGTGGGAGGAGTCCCGCGTGGGATGAATTAAAGGACGCAGAAGACTCATCATATGCGTGGGAATCGCTTCAAGAAATTACGACAGCGAAAGATTCAGCAGGCGCAGCGCCAGGAATTAAGATTTGTTTGTACGAAGTGACTTTTTGCTGAGCAGAAGAGAGCAGAACACGACTTAATTGTTGGCTTTTGTCTATTCCCACGATGTATCTGCCATTACTTCGTCTAATGCATAAGGAAGCTAGCAAGAGCAGTTTTCTATTTTTATGTCTTTTCTTTCAGTTTCAAAAATGCTTAGTCAAATTTTTATTTGGAGATAGATTGTAAGGGTGTATTATCAGTCCAATTTGACATCTTCCTTATCTTTGATTATGACCTTACTTTACATACATGCATCATATAATGTTTACTCTTCGTGATATCAATATTACACATAAATAACAAAGCTTTCAAACACTTACACTACATTTGGTCGATAGAGTCTAAAGATGATAAAAAGGAGGTTGATGCATTAAAATTCATACACATAATAAAGCTTTAAAACACTTAAACTACATTTGGTCGATAGAGTCTATACATGACAAAAAAAGGAGGTTGGATGCATTAAAATTTATCATTTTGAGCTAGTTTCTTGTTTAGAGATGATATTTTACATGAGAAACACTAATTCTATAGTTGTGTTCATTCTTGGAGTAAGAGAGCGCTTGGTAATTTCATGTATTGTACGCATGCATAGTTGAGTATGTATCAATCTATAAATTTGGTGATTTATATCTTTGAATAGTTGATTATGTTTCAATACATACACTTGTAGGTATGTACCTATAAATAGTTAGTATGCATTAATCTCTAGACTTGGTGGTTTATATCTTTAGATAGTGGATTATGTTTCACTCCATACACTTGGAGTTGTGTACCTATGGATAGTTGAGTATGTTTGGATCCATAAAACAATTGTTGTTATTGTGAATAGTTAAGTATGTTTCAATTCATAATTAGTTGGTGTTGTTGCATTGTAGAGAGTTGAGTATGTCTAGATTCATAGGTGGAGTGGTATTCTTAAGATAATTGAGTGTCTTAGTTCACAAGAGGAGTGATGTACTTGTAAATAATTGAGTATATTTTTATTCACTAGGCATTATTTGACAATCCATATAGACATTGATGTGATCAGTTTAGTTTTGTTTGGGTAAGCGAGGAGATTCAGTAGAGGTTCTTCATCAAATATTTACATGGGTTGAGCTATATTTAGTCTCTGTAATGTCTCATCTATTCTTTCGATTGATATAATAAGGAGAATGTTGAAATATTACATCAAGGTATAATAAATATAAGTTAGATAATAAATATTAATTAACATGTTTGTATGTTCATATTAATTTATAAATGAATTATAGTTTAAAATAAATTAATATTCATGAGTTACTTTCACATATGGAGGCAGGTAACTAGGTGATTAATGTATAAGAAAGATGAAATGATTTGTAAATCCATATTGTATCATTTTATATTATGTTGTACAATATATGTATTTTCTCTATCATTTTCAATAAGAATAATACTTGAAAAGGAACTAAAATAAAGTCAATATGTAATTACATGGTATATATTCAATAAAATAAGAGTACTTGAGAGATTAGATTTTCATGGTCTATAATGATTATTGTTTTGTGTTTCTGGATTTCACTATTAATATTTTGTTTGCATCAACATTTTTAATCATACTCAATGATCTATCAACGGGATGAGAGAGTTGTATGAGAAAACTAAGAGTAAAGTAAGTCAAATTTTGAACTTTGTAAGAAAATACTTTGGAAATGTTGAAGAGTAAGACAAATGTGGTCAATGTGGAAACTAGTATTATAAACTATGTATAGACATTTGAAACTTTTAAGATAACAAGCTTTCATCCATGTCTAACTAAAAAGTAACCCTAACTTTTACTATTATCTTAATTAAATAATTTTCCTAATCTTCATTTGGAGAAATATTTTTTAAGGCAAATATATGAGCTAATAGAACTTGAAGCCTTATAAGTTAATAATGAACATCAAGATAGAAGTGTTATACTGGGAAGGCTAAAATAATGAGTTTTTCACTTAAATATTAAAATATAGTAAAGCATGTTAGATAATAATTAGTAAAGAATACAAATTTAATTAGCTTTTTTGATAAAAAAAAGAAATAGTAAACTATTAAGAAACTAGATATTATATAAATATCTAATATTCAAATGAAAGGATAAATGATATTAATGGTAGATTTATATCACCTTAAGAGATCTTGGGATATGTTCTTTCTCACATATGCAAAGACTTCTAAGTGAAATTGTAATTTAACTATAAAGGAAAAATGTTGAAACCTAATAGAGGTGTAAAAAATTATAATAATAAGGGTATAAGGTTTCTTAATTATTTGGATGTCATGGATTCCTTTCTATCAGTTCTCACACTATTAGGAAATTGTTTAGAGGTCTTCATGCTCACTTAAGGCATTTGGTGGCCTAAATAATAATGAGAATTGACATATTGAAATCTTTGAAATCGCATCATAACTTATTAGATGGATGTTCTTATAGGTGAATCCAGATGTCAGCTATGTACTATTGTACATTAGAGTCATTCAAAACCTTGATTATACAATTTTGTGTTTCAAGAAAGAACATGACATAGTTTGTTGATCATTATATATTATAAACCCTGGGTGAGTGCAGGGAAATGGGGGACAATAGGGGGGTCTTGTGTGGCCAATTTTTTTGGAATCAAGAAAGGTGGATCTTGGATAAGAAATTGAAGATAGTTATATTGAAAATTTGAAGATACAACAAGAACTAGAGTAGTGCTTGCTTTGAATCTTTTCTAAACTACTATATTTTTAAAATGGTGGAGATTAAGGGGTTCAAATAGGGGGCCACACAAAGTGCTTCTATTTTTGCATAAAGAAAACAACATAGTGGCTGGTGTGCCCTCCTAAAATGTTAATTTTCTTAGTATTTTAGAGATTTCTCTAGTGAAAAATTAGCTAACACCATGTAGTTTATAACAATTTTTTGCTAGTTTTTTAATGAACATGTAATTTTTTACTAATTTTCAAAGTGGAAACATCCCAAAAAATAAAAAATGAGTGCACACCCTACTAATTTCTTTGGAAACATCAATTTTCAAAAACTTATTTTTTTGATCCTATATAAAATGGAGTCTAGTTTCTTAAAATACAATTTATTTCAAATTCTAATGAATGAGTAAAAGCATGATTTCCAAATTATCATATGTAGATTTTTTATGGAAAAATGATGGCACTAGAAAAAAGAAATTAAAGATTGAAAGATTAACATAACTGAAATGTTGAAACATTACATGCTTAGAAAGCTAAGAGAGAGCTCACTGATTCTACGTTATCATTTAGCTTGACATAGAAAGACATGTAAACCTAGTGGAGCAAAAACTTGAGATTGTGCGATTTTTTTAAAATTTACAAAAAATATTCCCTTGGACAATGACATGTAAGTCTAACCCTTTGGAGTGGATGTTAAGGACAAGTACAACCTTAAGGGTCGAAAAATATCCAAAGAAGATAATAACACGAGTGCATTATAACGTGGTCATGTTTCCAAAAGGAAAAAATGCCTCTCTTTCTCTTCCTATCTCTCTCTAACTCGTTCTATAGCTTACACTCTTTCTCTTTCTTAGACTATATACATGAAAATACATTAATTATAAGTGATATTTATAAATATTTGTTAAATTTCTTATAATTTAAATTATGTTTCATCTATATGATTTTAAGATGTTTTAAAATGGTTTTAGATCTCTAGGAATTATAATACAAATTCTAAGTTTTGGAAGATCTTATAATTTTTTAGAATTTGTCAAATTTTAGTAATCAATTAGCTCCTATTATCTTGTAGTTCCCTAAGAGTAGTTGTAACTGTACAAAAGCATCACTAAGACTCTTCTTAAAAGTAGGAGGACCTACTCTTGTACAAGAGACCAAAAATTGGAGGGACAAGTCGTCCCCTACACCCCTCATCAAGAACTAAGATCCAAAAATAGTTGAAACAAAAAACCTCTAAACCCAGAAAATAATAAAGTTTCATTACCAATATTACCCCCCCCCCCCCCCCCCCCCCTCTCTCTCTCTCTATATATATATATATATATACCTCCCTCTATCTCTCTACCCCTATCTTCCATTCTTCATCTCTATCTCCAAATATCTCTCCCTCTCTCCTCCCTCTCTTGCCTCTTCTAAACTTATAGACAGATAGATATATGAACCTTTTATGGACACTTATTGTGCACTTGTAGTTTAATGTAAAAGAAATAAATATGAGATGGTGCACCTCTCATCAAAAGACTACTATATTTCATTTTGGTGTTGTTTTAATTGAAAAAATAATTTGAGATTTAGATTTTTGCATGTTGCTTCACAATTTATGCTCTTTATATGAGACAATAATGTATCACCATGTAAAATTATCATAATAAAACAAGCTTAACTCACTTGGATATATGGTTGGAATTGAGAATAAGCCTAATTTCACATGGAAATAGATCTATTATTTTATCTCACTAATAGGACCTATAATCTTTTCCCCAAAATTTCCTCTCCAGTTTTAGCATGAAATATCAATCATCCAAATTAATTCAAATTAATAAGTTATTCCTAAACCAAAACAACTCAAATAAATAAGTTATTCCTAAACCAAAACAATGCAAAATTCTTTCTATCCTCAATGCTTGATCCATTGTATTAAATGATTTCATGTCTTGATGTAAACTATTCTAAGTAATAAAAAAAATTTGTATATAATAAATATAAGATTTTCATAATACTTGTTTTATTTACATTGATATTTTAGATTACACTTTTTCAAAAAGTGAATCATTTTTTTTGGATTTTCTAATGAAGGTCCCTTTGAAGTGACCATGTACACTTGTATACTCATTCTTTTAGAGATCTGAGATGTATTCAATGCTATACAATGATAGGGGATAATTTCTAATTGTTGAGAACCTTAACTTTGTAAATTTAAAATCATATGCAGCAATTTCAAATCACTCCTAACTTTATACAAAGACTTATAACTAAGATTTCAAGTCTACATCAATATGTTCTTTGTAGGTGTGTCCAAAAATATTTCGAGAAAGATTAGACCAATAGTTATGCATTTACTTATAACAATTATGTAAAGTCGTGTTTTGTGATGCATCAATGCCATGTTGCTTCTTAGATCTAAGGAATACATCTCATTCAATTACAAATACTCGCCATTAATAATAACAACTTTAAAGTCACAACTACTAGTCTTACACTATTAAAAACCTTGAATAGTAAATCATCAAATACTTTTACAACTATTAGAACGCGCTCAACTAATAGACTCACTCTCATAATCATATTGCATTCTTATAGATAAGACTGTTATATAATTTATAAAATCAACAATCTTAATTTTTCATTAAGATTTATGTCTCACTTCTTTGCAAGGTGATTCATTATGCTTGCATGTTCTTATTGTGACCAGAAAGCATACTACATCAAAGAGTTTAACCGAACTTGCGTTCATGGTAAAAAAAAATATTTTGGGGCAATTATCAAAGAAAAAACAAGGTTGTTAGTTGCACAATTGAAGACAATATCGCATCATCTTAGATGTGAGATTGGTTGGTGAAAATTCCCAAGAAAATCTAAGAAGAGAGAACTTGGGTATTCTACGATAAGAGTGACAGTATGACACTTTATCATAGAATGCACAACTAATAAATATCTTTATATGTATGAAAACAATCTGAAAACAATCTGAAAGTTAACAACGTACATCATTTATTCGATGCAGATAAAATGAACTAGACTGCTAGCTTCCTAATAAAAAAGATCTAAGAATATTAAACTAACTTAAAACTATAATTCTAAAGTTCCTTAGACGGTCAATCTTGTAAAGATTGTTAAAATCATTCATTCAAGTTAAACACTAGTCGGCAATGTAAATTGTAACGAGCGGTCCATCGATTGCCATTTGCCAAAAGAAGTACAGCTACATTCACCCTCGAATTTACTGTATGGAATGACCATGATTATTCATTGTCATGGCCAGCTGTTTAATACCTTCTCCACTGTACTAAAAAATCTCTCTCCTGTTAGGGATTGCAATTGACCGACATTTACTCCGAAAAGGCAAGTTGACGTTGAGACCTTCACCGATGACTCAAATTGGAACACCAATGGGCGGCTTGTTTGGGCCCCACGTCATGGAAATTTGTACTAGGTGGGAGTTTGGAAGTATGGCTTTTAAACTGTGCGGGATTGAATGAATGAAGGAATGTTTTTAATCACGTTCACAAGGTCAAGCAGTGTATGGGATTCATAAACATTTCAACTGTGCGGGATTTCAGCTTTGTATCTATGGTCATCGATATTCAGTACAATTTATGTTAGCTGAGATTAAATTTCTGTAGAAGGATAATTTCAATTTGAATTCCAAATTACACGATGTAAAATTGTAATCCTTGAATCTTGGAGTAGTTGTTATAGTAAATTTTGTATATCTTATGTTTTTAAATTTGATTTTTTTAGTTTCTACATAATTGAAATATGTTATGTCTACTAAGATCAAAAAATAAAAATAAATAAATTCATTTGAGAAATGTCATCCTTGCAAAGAAATATGCCCCAATACCATTCACTTTGACAATAAAAAAGTACTTTTACAATTGATCTAACACTAGAGTATCAATGATAACATGCACATAAGGGAGAGGACCCAGTAGTTGTGCAACCTAACTTCGTGCTTCTTACAATCTTACATGGAAATTTCAAATCACTCCCAATTTTTTACAGCAGCTACTTGGCAAGTCCCCTGCTTATAACTAAGGTTCCAGGGCCACATCATCAAATATGATGCCACATCACCATGATTTTTGCCAAGGTGTCCAGAACAACCCTAAAAAAAGTGAGACCAATAAACGTTAAAAGGGGTCCCAATGCTTGTGCAGCTGATGTGGCATCACATGATTGACCATTATTTACAACAAATGGTATATTTCATTCAATTATTGGTACTCATCATAGAAATAACAACTTCAAAGTCTTAACTATTGGTGCAATGTTTTGTATTAAGTATCATAGAATCACAAAGTTCATTTTTTGCTCATTCGAGCATCCACGTTACTAGCTCCTTTTGAGCACCAAACTAGAAACAACAATTGGAAGACCAAGGGTCACAACTTAGAAATCCACTTTAAACAATGTGACAAATACAACCAATGGAAGACCAAGAGTCACAACTTAGAATTCCACAAAGGTGTCCCTCATGGGAGTTGAACTTGGGTCTCCACATTGAGAACTCAATGCTTTAACCAACTAAGCTCAACCCCTTGAACTATTGGTGCAATGTTGTACAAAAATTAGATATTAAATCAGCAAATATGAGAATATTAAATCAACAACTTCTATCACAAGAATTGAAATGTGTTCAACTACTAATCTTTCCCTACACTTCCAATATATTCATCAGTCTTATATAAAATGACAGCTTCTGAATGAGTGCAATCAGCGGGAGCGTTGCCGACTGCTACGGCGGCCCAAAAACACTATTCACACTAATAATTGATTCCTAATTCGATTTTGACACGTTCTCGTTCTAATCCACCCATTCCTGTCTTCCTTCGCAATTTGCAGAGATTACACTTAAATTTCTTCGATTGGGTGCTTAAATTTTTCTATATAAGGGCTTCGACTTCATTTCATTTTCCAACGAGCTCGCCTTGGTAGAGTTAAGTCGATAATAGTCTTACTCTCTATCTTTGCAAGCTTCCATATCGAGCGTTGTGTTCTGTTTTATATTCCATTGCTGGAATTTTGAGATGTCTAATATAGAAATTTCCAAGTGCTGGGCCTCAATCCCTAAGCTGTGCTCAATATTCCTTATGCTAATCTCCTGTGCTATATCGTCCATTTCCTTAATCTCCCCTGAAGTAGTTCGTCAGGGCAGAAAGTTATCCGCCTTAGTTCCCTCGGCCCCCCTTGTGCTGGAATATCACAAGGGGCCTCTTCTCACAGGCCACGCTTCCATCAACGTCTATATTCTCTGGTATGGCAGATTCACCCCCTCCCAGAAAGCCACCATTACAGACTTCGTCTCGTCGTTGGGAGAAACCAACGCCATTCCAAACCGGCAGCCGTCTGTAAGCAGTTGGTGGGCAACCACGCAACGCTACACCGATTCCACCCGAAAAGGTGTCTCCGGAGCAGTAAAGATCGGAGGCCAAGCCTCCGATGGTTTGTATTCCCTAGGCAAGAATCTCAAAAGAAGCCAAATTGCTCTTCTGGTGAAGGGGGCGTTAGCTAAACGTTTGTTTCCCCCGGACAACAGGGGAGTTTATCTCGTTCTTACTGCAGCCGACGTTTATGTGGAGAGATTCTGCATGAACTCGTGCGGTTTTCACGACTCCATTCCTCTTTCCAAGAGAACTACAATTTTGTTCGGATGGGTTGGGAACTCGGGAGTTCAGTGCCCTGGGCAATGCGCGTGGCCATTTGCGGCGCCTCTGTACGGCCCTCCCACGCCGCCTCTTATTCCCCCAAACGGAGATGTGGGTGTGGATGGAATGATTATAAATATTGCGGCTGTTGTGGCGGGAACAGCCACAAATCCGTTCAACACTGGGTATTATCAAGGGAGTGCATTGGCTCCGGAGGAAGCAGTGACGGCTTGCAGTGGAATATTTGGGAAGGGAGCGTATCCGGGCTATGCGGGAGATTTGCTGGTGGATAAGAGAAGTAAATCGAGCTACAACGCTTATGGAATCAACAATCGCGAGTTTCTCGTTCCAGGCATTTGGGAGCCGCTTCAGCTCGCCTGTAAGACTACTGTCTCTTAATATTGAGTAGTGTGAGGCGTGTGTCATCCGCCTCCATCTTCCTAGTACAGGAGGATTAAGAAGTTTAGATGCCTGATCTATATTGTATTTTCCTATAATTTCATGTTCGATGAGTGTGAGGTAAAAGGGTTATAGCTTGCCAAAATCTGTATTCTCTGTATTCTCTGTAATATGTCCTTACTCTCAAAGTCTAGTCGTGTCCACTACAGATGAACAGTTACGTACTACTCTGTAGTCTATTCCAATGTAAAGATCTAATTTGTCTATTTGTGAAGCAGATTTTGTTTAGCTATCTCTACATGTTTTTGCCGCACTTGCAACGAAGCACCTAAATTTTGGGATGACAAGCACCGTGAACAAGAGGAATTGAAAAGGAGCAACAAGGTTTACATAGCTTATTAAACTCTTGAAATAAGGGTTTTGCACGACTATAAAACTCAATGAGCCAGTATTATTTGATAAGGAATAATAGAATATATATATATATATATATTTTATGTTGAAAATGTTCAATGGAATAAACTTAAAAGTGTTGAAAGAATTTGTTGGTGAAATTGAATGGTTCTAAATAAGTTTATCGGGGATCAAGTCATGTTGAGCACAAGGTCTCAAACCCTTCAATCTTTTATTTTTAGTTGAAGAGGTTTTAGTCTAAAGGTTCATCTTCTATCTCGAAGTAGTTAAGGTTCTTTGTGGATGATATTAATTCTTCCATAAAAAAGATCAAAAGATTATATTGATCCTAAAGTTTAGAGTAGTGAAAGTGTACTTTTTCTATTTAATTAATTTTAATTTTTTGTTGTTAATATAAATAATTCAGTGCTTAAATATTATATTTTATGTAAGAGTTAACACCTAATCTGTATTTTAGTAGATTGTATTCAACTTTTATATCATTTTTTCTAATCCCAAGTTAAGATCACATATGCAGTCCTAAACTTCATTCAAAATTGTATGTGTGAAATTTATCCTTATTTTCAAAATCAATTTAAATTATAGATCCAAGTCTATTTGTTAACTTATTAGAGAGAGGGGATGATGGACGTATGTAGGATAAGAATGAGAAAAAGATTGAGGAGAGAGAAAGAAATATATAGAGATAAAAAGAACTGGTGAATGTAGAATGAGAATACCTGTAAAATTTATTGAAATAGAGATAAATAAAAGAATGAATAAAGAAAAGACTGCCTTTTCACCACCTGTTTGATTCCATCAAATCCAAAAACGACCTTTGACCTATTACACCCTCTAATGCAATATTGCTAATTATTTAACTGGTGCTTTGTACCACATTACCTAAGTGTACTGTGTTTGAGATTAAGATGTTAAAAAACGTCGGCTGGCTTCACTTGAAATGAACGTGTTCCATGTTTAACATCATAGTCGACGGCATTTTCACTGGACTTCAAGAACATCCCAAAAAATTGCCTGAAAGGATTGCAAATTCTGAAGGTTGAAAGAGAATTTAAAAAGATGATGATGACATGAGTCATGATGACTGTAGCAGAATCAAATTCAATGATCTCATCAAGTATGGTGGCCGGGTGTATTTTGGCGTTAAACAATTTGATCACGTTTTGTTTTCGCCACACATTATAAATAATAATAATGGTGGTATAATTGTAATGGCCTCTGTTCCTTGAATGCTCTGGACACGACCTCGTTTTTATTTACAATCTCTTTCACCTAATATATGATTCTTTAGTTAGGGGAAGAGCACCAGTAGTCGTCATAGCTAACTTCTCGCATCCATAGATCTTAAACAGTATATCGGATTTTGAAATTTTTTTAGTTGTCTTCGTATGCGATTTAACTGCTTATAGCTATTGATCTGGCTTCTGGGTAGTAACAATGCACGTTGTGGAATCAATTATGCGCATAAAGGTCAAAAAGTACACATTTGAAAGTGTCCCCTAATACCTAACTAAAGATGATCCAATAACCGTCAACTTAAAATCGCTAGTACTTGTTGACAAATGTCCCAATAGTGGTGCACAAATGTTCCAATAGCAGTGCACAAATGGGCCAATTATGAACCAAAAATTAAAATGATCGGCTATTGGTACAAAACAAATTTATCGATGGTGTTTTCACTATGACGACTATTGGGGGGTCAACATGACAATAAGATGATGGTTATTAGAATTATGTTATCTATTAGTGCTCTTCCCCTATATCTAATCAATTAATGATAAAAAAAATAGGTATTCTCGGAAGCCAAATGTGGCAAAATGTGCAGTAGGCGATAGGATTCCTTATCGGCCATTTACAACATTTAAATGCGCTTGCATCACATACTGCAGTTTTTTACTTTTGACAGCGAAGGGCATTGATTCCCATGCCCCACACGACTGGATCATGTTGACCCACAGGTCCAAGAGGTCATATTTGCTTCACGCTTCTATCAAAGGATTTAAAAGTCGATATCGAATGATCATACTTGGCCATGTTGTAGTAAAATATAACCAGCACTTGCACCCAATTCAGGTGCAATAGGTACCCGCAGATGTACTTTGGATTGTATATTGGTGGGCTTAAAAAAGTAAGAAATGAAAATTGGTGTTATTTTTATGAAGTTGTGCAAAATGTTTTTATTCTATGAAATGCTTTTTATGTATGTAAACGAGGCATTACATTGAATACATTTGCTAATATTTGTTGAGCTATCTTTTATGCAACTGTCACAATTGAAAAACCATACAAAATTTTGTACTATTAAATTCAATGATGTCTAATATACTTGTATACATGTGGATGGATATAGTTGAAGAGGCTAAGAAATAATGTGCGATCAACATGTATACAAATGAATGGATACACTTGTATGCAGATGGATGAATATAGTTGAAGAGGCTAAGAAATGATTTGCGATCAACATGTTTGACCATAATTGAAACCTAACCCTAAACTTAACTCTAGCCTTAGAATTATACTCTAGCTACAACTTGAACCCCAACCCTAATTCAAGACTAATTATAATTAAATTATATCCCAAAACCTAACCTGAGTTGAATTCTAATCTTAATTTAACTCTAACCCTGAATCATAACCATAATTCTTACCCTAATTGAATTATAATACTAACCCTAACTATAATTAAATGCTTATCATAATCAAACACTAACCTTGACAACATCCTTAATATAAACCTAAATTAACCATAACCCTATTTGAATCTTTATCTTAACATAACCATAACGTTAAATAAACCTTAACTCTAACCTTAAAGTAAATCTTTATTAGAGAATCCTAACACTAACACCATGCTTTATCCTTAAACAATTACCTTATTTGAATCCTAACATTAGAACTCTGAGCCTAATTAAACCCTATTTGAATTGTAATACTAACCCTATTGGTGATTGAACCCTACCCCTAACCCTAACACTAATTATAATTGAACCCTAGCCCTTACCCCAATAATTATCTAGGAATAGTAATCCTAATTGTAGTCTAACATTAACCCTAATCCTAATCTTACCAAAATTGAAATGTAGCCATAACTTAATCCTAAACTTAACTCTGACCGTAAAATTAAACCCTAACCACAACTTGAACCATAATCCAACCGTAATCGAACCCTATCTCTAAACTTAATTCTAATTATAATTAAAATCTAGTCCTAATTTAACCCTAACCCTAATGTAATTGATTTATAATCCTAAATCTAACACTAATTCAACTATATTCCTAACCTAACTATAGTTTAACCCTTACCATAATCAAACACTAACTATAATTGAACCCTAACCCCAAGATTTATCCTACAATAGTAACCTTAATCATAACCTAATATTAACCTTAACTCTAACTTAACATAACCTTAACTTTAATCTAAATGTAATCAATCCCTTATGATAACCTAATCCTAAATTAATACTAACCATTATTTAACCATAATTGGACCCTAACTCTAATTAACTATAACCCTAACCCTAACTCAAAGAGTTCCCTTTAATTAAACCCCAACCCTAACCTAACCATAACCTAGCCCTAATTGTGATTGAACCATAATGATTATTAAACTATAACTCGAACCCATTTTGAATCCTAACTATAATTTAAGGTCCTATCTGTAAATTAAACAATTGAGGTAGAGATAGAGTTAGGGTTATAATGTTATTATTAATACTATACTATTCTTTAATATAAAACAATATCTTTATCTTAATATAATAAGAAATAATAGTTATTACGATTATACTATTATTAAATAAAAAGTTAGAATATAATAATATTATTATATATTAGTATTTAGTTCTATTTAATAATGAAATACTATATAAATATATATTAACTTATTTAATATTTTCCATGTTGTGCTACCACTGCTACTAGCTTATATATTTTTTATTTAATAATAGATATAAAATATACCAAGATATATCCTTCTTGAAATGTCTATTTTTAATAGTTTTTAACCCTAAGGTCAAATAGGCACCTCAAGAAGGATATATGTCAGTGTATTTTATATATTATTAAATTAAATATATATAAGCTAGTTATATGTGAGTATAGTTTTGATATGGAAATTTTTGGACTTTTTTTTTGGTAGAAATGTAAAATGGTTTCTTATCTATGTACACTTAAGGTTTAAAGGTGTGACGCATCATATAACTTATTACATGGACACATCTGGTGAAAAGTGTTCTTAAAATTAATTTTTAATGATTTGATCAAAATTTAATTATGCAATCCCTCGTAAATGAACAAAATAATATCATTTTTTGTCAGAACAATATCATATTCTTACTTAAAATATAACTTATATTTAACTTAAATTATCTCTGTACCTTGTGGTAACCATGACTCTTGTTATCTACTATAATGCAAGCATCAACTCCCATTTATGAAGACAGGATCGAAACCTATTTATGATGCCTAGAAAAGTTGGTTCAAATTTCATTGATGGACATGTCATAATCAACTCTATATGAAACTGAAAAGACCTTAAATTGTATTAGTACTAGTGTACTCTACCTCAACAAATATTTCTAGCATGCCTTCCAAATGAAAGGAACACCTTAAAATATGTACTTTTTTATCTGAAATTATGGAGATGTTCATTATTTGGAGGCCTAGGATCAAACCATAGTCATAAGAAATAAGAGAAATTGATTACCTAGATCTACAAGTAAAATGATTACAATAGTAAATACCAATATGATGTGAGCAAAAATTTAAATAAATGCTATAACCAAATATTAGGGATGAGGTAATGTCTAGCTCATTGAAATGTACACTTGTAGAAAGACTCTTAATATTTTAACCTTTCATTGATTTTTATGGATTTGACTATGTAATTTTTTTTAAGACTCTTTAATAACCTATCTTTAAATAAAATCTCAGATAATATAGTGAGTGTTTGTGAAAAACATATAAAAAAATGATGGTATTTAGAATCTGTGATCATATCTAAAACTTACGATCATATTTTGAAAAATCTATGATCTTGTCTAATATAAAAATAACCCCTAATACTCCTATAGAGAAGAACAAAATAATGATGGTATTCCAAAAGACCAAGAAGCCTACTAAAATTGGGTACGTAAGATTGCCAACTTCTCCCTTGTATTTTGCCAAGCCCTAAGATTGAGCTAATGATCAAATGTAAAACTGACTGCAGAGTTAGATGTTAGATGTTAATGTAGCATTGGCATCAAATTTATGGAAAACTGACTGTCAAGTGTATTTGTGTTTGAACATAGGTCTCATTAACCTTCGCCATCTCATACCACATGTGGATTTTGTTTTAATCGTTACTGGGGGCCAAATTCCTGAACTTCCACAAACTATGTTTTCTCGAAGACAGGTGAGGCTTGGTGGTACATTAAAAACCCTAAAAGTTATAATAGTACGATATTTTGTACCTTCGTGTTCTGTGCAATACGATCAACTGGTTATGCTGGTTAAAAGTATTTAGTAGTATGAGTTGCCATTGTTCCGTACTTTCGTGAAGAGGGGTGGTGAAAATTATCGATTCTTCAACCCTACACCCTCGTTTAAATGAGTTTCTGATACATAAAAACTCTGAGGAATACATGAACTATACACCCATTTTCAATTAAAAGTTACTTTGTACTGAGCAGGATCTGGATAGAATTTGGGTTGAAGGAAGTTTATGACAATAAAATAGAATTGCTTTCACAAGTTGTGATTGACAGATTCATTTTGTGAAATGGCGATTGATGTGACAAAAGAGAATGTAGAGTAAGTTTCAGGGTGGTCCACATATTCGTAAGCGTGGGGGGAGCTGAGCCATCGTGGCCACAAACCTCAGAATAAATTTGTGGTGTCAACTCCCATTTATGAGGATATGATTGACACCTATTTATAATGTCTACAGAAGCTGGCTGAGATGATAATAAACTGTGTGAGAAAATGAAATGAGCTTGAATTGTATGAGTACTGGCGTACTCTACCTCAACGAGTAATTCTGTCATGCCTTCCTAATGAAAGGAAAACATTAAATGTATGTGTACTATCTATACGTATATGGCTTGGGCCACTTCTGCATAAATTTGATGCCATCTTATCGTTCTTTCACTTTCAAAGATATAAAGGAACAGCATAAGTTATCCCTCATGCTTTAATAATGGTTCATTTTTTTATTTTATTTTTGTACAGCCAGTCTCTTAGTTATTAATTTTAAAGAAAATAAAAAAATTTAAAAGTTTATTAATAAATTTCACATGTATCAATAGATGTCTACTTTTTAGCATTTTTGGATTATAATTGGCCTATTTGTGCACCTTTATTGGTACCTATAGCACACAACTACCAACATTTGTGCACAATTATTAACAATTTTAAGTGAACGGTTATTGGGGGCATCTTTAAGCAAATATCAGGGAACACTTTGAAATGTGTATTTTTTTTACCCTTGAGTGCATAACGAATCCCATAGTGTCCATCATTACTACACAAAAGCTAAAAGAATAGTTATTGTAGACGTATAAAAATGATCATATTCGTAAATGAATATTTTATGTTCATTTCTCTATTTAATTAAATCCAATTTAATTAAATTACCCACATTCCTCTATTTAATTAAATAAATTACTCAATTTATTTAAATTAAATTCACCATACCCATTTAATGAATAAATCATTTTATTCAATTAAATCCCCCCTATCCACTTTTAATTAAATTCAAATTTAATTAAATAGTTATCTTAAATTAAATAAATCTAATTTATTTAATTACAACCAAATTGAATTAAATTAACTTTATTTCAATTAAATCCTATTATCCCTCCATCCACTTGCATTTTCCTGCATCTCCCACTTGCCTTCTTAAACCCCTTTCTAAATTCCTTCTGGACTCTTCTAATCGCTTCTAATTAGCCTAACCCATCTTCTAAACTTTGTCACATCCCTAAGCAAGGGGAGGTCACTCCTCAAATCCTCAAAGTCTTTAATAACCATTAAAGGCTTCAAGCCTTCAACCACTTAATTTCTCAAAGTCTTTGATAACCATTAAAGGCTTCAAGTCTTCAACCACTTAAATCCCCAAAGTTTTCATAACCATTAATGGTTAACTCAAACCCTCTTACATGGTAAAAGAATTTCTTTTAACTCAACCTTCATCCAACCCAAGGGTCTCATCAAGCATTTAATGCTTTGACCATGATTATCTCTTAATCATTTGCACAAGGGTTTATCCTTGGATTAACTCTTAATCCATTAGGGTAATCTTAACTTAAGCTTAACCCTTATCTCTAGATAACCCTAAGGTCTTCTCAGGCATTTAATGTCTCCAACCCCTTCTCTCAACCCAACCCTATGTTGACACTTGTCACCATTTCATTGGTGCAAATTGCAAACATGGATCCCCAACTTTCAAACTCAACCCTTGATCAACTCTTTCAATCCTGACCATCCATTGCCCTGTTTTTGCTATAAATAGAGCTCTCATTCCTCCATTTTGATCATCCTTCAAATTTGTAGTATCATACTTATGCTCAAATACATTCAAGCTTTCATATCTTATCTTATGCTCATCATTTTAGCCTCTTTTAAATCAGGAACTAGTCTAAATATGCATGTTTAGAATAATTTCTATCATCATTAGCTTCAATCATAGATTAATATATCATGTTAGGATAGTATTTATACTAACCTTCTCATCTTATAATCTAGTTTATTGCATTTATAGGATCATGCATAGCTTAGGATGCATTTCATACTAAAATCTATCAAAGCATCCCTCGTTCTTGCATTTGCCATCCCTAAACCATTTTTCTCAGTGATCTGAGGGCAAAAACATTGGTTTGAGGGACATTGTAAGATAGAGAACCATGGGACCAACCTTGGGAAGCTGAGTAATACTTCATTACTCCATAGCTTGCACCAAGAAGTCCTGTGTGTGTGTGGACAAGTCTTTTAGAATATTTTCACATTTTGAGTTCTATCGACCCATTTTTCCCGCATACATTTCTGGCACCCACCGTGGGGCTTAACCCCATATATCAAATCGGTTTTTAAATTTAACCACTTTTGCAGGCACGCGGGAAAAATGAATTAGCGCGTTAAGTTGACTGTTTAGCACATCCGGTCAACAGTCTAGCGCACCCCGCTTACTGTTTAGCACGTAGAGTCTATACTCTAGCACGTGAAGACCTTTCTTTAGTGCATGACTTCCACTAATATTTTTCTGTAGGTATCAACGTGGAAGAAAAACAGAGTAGTGCATCTGAAAAATAGTTTGGCGCTTCGGGTCTATTAGATAGTGCATTCAGTTCACAATCTAGTGCGTGGAGTCCATCATCCAGTGCGTGAAGTCCATCTTTTAGCGCATCAAATCACTAATTTTCCTGTAGGTCTCAGCGCGGCAGAAAAATAGAGCAGCACTGTCGACGCACAGAGTAGCGCATCCAATAAACAGTGTAGCGCATTGGAACATTATTTTAGCACATCTAAGTTATATTGTAGCGCGTACAGTCCTTTTTGTAGCACATCACAGACAGAAGACAAAAATTAAAATTGTAACCGAAATTAAATTTAGACTTGTAGAAGTCCACCAAAATCCAGATTTTTCTAACTATTTGATTGGAATTTTTGTAGGACTCTAACAATTTCTTGCAGGTAGAGCTGGATTTTATTTGTAGAATTACAAATAGTTTTAGATTTTTGCTAAGTTAGTTAAGTTAGTTAAAATTTAGAGTCATTTTAATTCTTGTTGGATAAAATTGAACTCACCTTACTTTGGGCTGTAAAACGAACCACAACAACAATCTTTTCTTACTTTTTCTAGGAAAAACTTTCTGAATTTGGGTTCTAAAAGGAACAAAACAATCTTTATTTTTGCAAGAAAGGGGTAAAAAGAATACCACCATCCTTTGGTGCTTAAAAGGATCAATTTTACATTTTGCAAAAAAAAAGGAACCTCACTTTAATTTTCAAAGAGGGAAGTCCTTCCCCTTTTATCGATTTCTTTTGTTGACCACCAAGATCGAAATTTTTCTTTGTTGACCAAATTATTTTCCTAGATTAGAAAATCATTGCTTTGAAGGAAATAAAAAGAACACCATGTTTTCATGGAGCAACAATCTCCATATAGATCTTAAAAAATCATTGACTTGAAAGATAAAAAGAACCTTGTTTGCCTTGTCTTGAAAATAGAAGGTATATGCTCTCCCCTTAACTGGGTGATCAAAAAGCCAGCCTACTCTTACGCTTTCAGTCATACTGCATTTAAATTCTTTAGCAGACCTGCCTTCCCGAGGAGTTGAAATCAACTCTTAAAGCCGTTTATGGCCGGTGTGAAGGGAACGACCTAAGTGGGGAACGACTTTGACGCCAAGAATTCCAACCCACTATAATCAAACGTGGAAAGTGACGAAAGTCCTTTTCAACGGTTGCATGCAGCGATTAACCTTCCCCTAGTATCCTTGAGATACGTAAAGCCTTTGTTTTAAAGGTTGGGAAGCCTCCTGAGGGAGTTTATCACTGACGGCCGAACGAGAAGCCTGATTACGAACCATAGAAATAGAAGCTTTGAACCGAATCAGTAACCAGACATTTATAACATCATAGTGCAAGGGTGGGGAAGAATCCACCCCCAAGATTACTCACCATATATCTCCCAAGTTAACTACTCAACTGTGAAGCAATTCACTTTGGGTTAATTTCTGGCAAAAGGCAAAAAAATGGGTGCCCTCTAGGGGGTGACATGGCTGTTTGAGCCGACGGAGTATCGAGACTAGTGGGTTATGATGTTATTTATGACCCTTGACTAAAGAGTCTTTCTGAAGTGTATTATTCGTATCAAAACCTGTTAAAATATTGGGGATTTGAACACATCCTCGCAGAACATACACTTTTTGTTAGATTAGGCAAAATGGTTGTACTTTTTGTGCCATGCTTGCATTTACTACTTCAGAAAATCATCCATCAAACTTGAAAATTTCACAACAAAAGTTCAAAATTTGAAAAAAATCAACCAAAGGAAAAATCAAGGCAGTTTAGCGCATAAGAGCAACTTCTTAGCGCGTGCAAACTTTTTGTTAACACATCCAACCATTAAATTAGCACATCGGTTCCAAACAATAACGTTTCATCTCAAAGCAAAACAGTGTGAAGTCATTTAGCGCATCAAAGAAATAGTCTAGCGCGTGGAAGCATCAACTTAGCGCGTGGAGGCTAAACATTAGCGCATCAAGTTCACAGGTCAGCGCGTTGTAGGCCCAGGGTAGCACATATATTTTTCAAAACAAATAGAAAACATTTTTGAACATTCAAAACTTTAGCATGTGTCTGGGGGCAGCCTAGCGCGTGTGATCATTGTTTTAGCGCGTGGAGTAAATTTTGTAGCACATATAGTCTCTGTTTTAGCATGTGATCCAAAACACAAAAACAAAGGGCAAAACAGTGAGGAATTTTAAAAATTTCAAAAACATTTTCAGAAGCCTTCTCCATCAAACATCATTTTTCATCAAACAAAGTAGCGAAAACAAACCGTTAAGACTATTTCTTAAGCTAAATTTGTGTCAAAACAAACGTTGTAAAATCCTAAACAAATCGCACGATAAAACATGTCTATCTTATCATAATCTGGAAATCTCATCATTAGTATCAACAGAATCCTTTACCATCTTACGGATTTTATCTCACAAAAACACTTGTTTAAAAATTTTCAAGTTGTCAAATCAAGTTTCCATATCGGGAAGCTTTTATCCATATCATTTAACAAACTTTGTCGTGAAGGGGCATCTAAACCTTCACTTTGATAAAGTAAGATTTAAAATTTTTCAAACAAGATCAGCTGAATCCAAACAAATCAAAGGAAACCATTGATCACTCATGCATGACTAATCCTCATATTCTGAGAAGAAAGAACCTTTATCGTAACATCACGTTGAAGAAACAACAACCTAGTTTTTCCAAATTCATCAAGAGAAACAAGTTCTTATACATCAATCGCCAACTCTTCAAATCTCATCGGGTATTCCTTCATCACGTCAAACGTTATATCCAAAACAAATCCAACGAATTTGACAAAGAACCCTTGAAGACAAGAGCCTACTGTCAAAAGTCTGCTTTTAATCAAACCATAAACAGCGGCAGAAAAATCAATCCAACATTCTTGCCCGACGAGTGTATCACTTATAACATATCTCGACCAGAACTAACCACCCCCGAGCACCATATCAACGAGGCTTTTGTCCCTTTCATCACTGAGAGTTTCTACTAAAATGTCTGTTACTCGCTCTCAAAGAAACCAACAAAGCGAGACACACGCTGAGTCTAGTATGAATCGAAGATTGTCAAATCCTTTTGAAGTTCCACCCTTAGAAGAACCTGAAATTACTGAAGCATTTCTTCGAGAATGTCAGGAAAACCCATCATTTCAAAAGCTTGTAGAAAGACTCATGGAAAATGACAAAGAAAAATATCTGCTCATGCTTACAAGTAAAGGCGTTAAAATTCCCGAAGATTTAGACTCAAACATCTTTAAAACTGGATCTCGACAATATGCATATCAAGAGCAACAAAGAGAAGACGAAACTCATAACTTTGAACAACACATACCTGAGCAACGTATTCCAGAACAACGCATACCAGAAATGCGTATACTCGAACTAGAAACACCAGAGCAAAATATACCATTTACTACACCTTTTCAGCTAAGAACAAATACAAGGAAAGAACTTTTCCCTCGACAAGACAATATACCTTTGGCTACCCTTACTCAACAAATGCAAATGTTGCAAAGGCAAATACAGGATATGCAACAAGGAACAACAGTGTGGTACTCTTTAAACGAAATCTTTCCTTATCCATTTGACAGAAGATTAAACATGGTCCCTTTTCCTCCAAACTCAGACGTTCCCAAATTTGATAAATATGATGGGAAAAGTGATCCCCGAGATCATGTTCGAGAATTTTGAAAAATGAGCCTTGAATTTGCTCATGATGACGCCTATTTGATGAGGTTATTCCCCAGAAGCTTGGGAGGGCAAACCATGGAATGGTTATCCAAAATTACACCACCTGTCAGATCATTTGATGAATTGGTTAACAAATTCATAACCCAATATTCCTACAACATCCAACATGCCATAACCATGCTAGATGTTTGCAACACCAAACAAAAGAACAACGAAACATTCATGGTGTTCCTTCAATGCTGGCGACGTATGGTATCCAGATATCCTCGAGATATTCCCGAGAAGGAGAAAATGGAAATCTTCATTGATAACTTTAATAGTGAAATGAGTTATAGACTAAAACTTCAATGCATACCATCTTTCGCTAAATTAATTGAGAATGGCATTCAAGTAGAAGAAGCATGTATCAAAAAGGGAACACTCAAATTCTATAAGGAAGGAACAAACTCATCAAACTACAATAACCAGAACAACACCAACCTTGACAAATCTCGATTTTGGACTCGAAACAAAAACGAAGGCAACAATGAATCATATGATCCCAAATCTAAACAACCAGTGCTCGCATTATCCGAAAATCCTCAAAACACAAAAAATCCTCAGAATGCTAATCCAAATGCTCACACATATGCACCAAACACCGATCAAGGACAACTCAACACAAACAACACCAATGATACTCAAAGCAAAAACATGAATCCAGGACCTAACAACAATTCACGCAACAACACAAACAATTTCCAAAAGCGTATCTTCACACCACTGGGGCAATCACTAGAATCAACATTCAGCAACTATGAGCCCCAAATCAAACCACCTTGGTGGAATGATTCACACTATTGTGATTACCATCGTAAAAAGGGTCATCAAACAAATGATTGCATGAGGTTAAAACACGTGGTGCAAGATATGATTGATCAAGGTGACTTAACAATAGATGGTCTCAAAACAAATGGTGATCATGGAGCCTTTAAAAATCCTCTTCCAAATTACAAAGATGGAGCTTCAACCTCGGATAATACACGCGGAGCTCGTATCAACCATATCTACAACAACACCATAAATCACATATCATCTGAAGATCATCAAGTAAATGTCATCACCATCCGAGATAAGCATGATCATGAATCTGTCAATGTAACAACCCGAACTCAGAAATATGTCTTGAAAGGACATACTGCACCTACAACTACCACACCAAAAATCCAATATGACTTGGTTAGCCAACTCCGTAAAACTCCAGCACAGATATCTATACTAGAATTGTTGAAACTATCACCAAAGCACAAAGACATACTAGAACAAGCACTATTGGAAACCAATGTACCTCAAAATTTTCATACAGACAGATTTCAAGCCATGGTCGCCCATATGACTGGACCTCATAACCTCACCTTCTCAGAACATGATGATGCTTCCTTAAGCCATCCGCATAATACTCCTCTCCATATCGAAGTCATTGTTTGCAAACACCGAGTAAAAAGAGTCTTAATAGATGGAGGAGCCGGACTTAATATATGTACTTTAAAGCTTATCCGTGCATTAGGCTTCTCAGAAGAATCTATTGATCCCTGCAAGAAGATTACCATAAAGGCATATGATGATGAGGAAAGGTCCTCTAAAGGAACTGTGATATTACCTATTCAAGTGGGACCTATACAAAAGGATACTATATGTCAGGTCTTGGACATAGACCTTACCTACAATATTTTATTAGGGCGACCCTGGATACATGAAATGCAAGCAGTACCTTCCACATATCACCAGTGTGTAAAATTTCCTTATGACGGACAAGAAGTATCCATATCTACTGATCACAATCCATTCCAGCATTGCAACGCAATGGGGGTAGCCCAAGACAGTTTGGTTCCTCATAATAGAGAAAAGCAGCGATCTTCAACATCAGATCAACAAATAGCAAAATCCAACTCCTTATGGGGAGACTTCAAACAGACAATGCAAATCAAAGACCAAGGTATGGGAGAATACTCTTTGGAGCCTTTATGTTTGGCCAAATTACCAACATCACCTAGATCTCATGGATTGCCTACTACATCGACACATCTGGTCACTCAGCCATTCACCAAATTTGATGGTATCTTCATCCAATTGGGCACTCTGGCACATGAATCAGAAGACAAGGATATTCTTAGCTGGTTATACAAAGATGAGAAAGAAGATAATAGAGCAGCTACTCTAAATATTGTTCTACCTACACACCTATATGGAAAAGGATACTTATCATGCAGCAAATTGGATATGACGGTAAAGGACCTATTGGGAAACGCAAGGAAGGAGTCACTGAACCTATAAATCTTCCTTCACAACCCAATAGAAACAAAGCAGGCTTGGGTTGTGAGCTCACCTTCCTATTAAAAAGGCCACCCCACCTAACTACAAAACCTCAATGGAAAGTAAAGATGAAATACAAAGAAGAATCCTGGCAGGAAGCACTCTTTGAATCAGCAGAAACAATCCGCAAGGCACGGGAACATCAGGATCAGAATTTACATCAGGAAAAGTTTCTAAAACACAAAAGGGCCATATCTGCAGCAGTCGCTCATATTCAAACACCAATATCTCAAGAAACAATAAAATCATCTCCGGATACCTTTGTTTCTCCCCGAAGAAGCACAGTCTATGAACAAATACAGAAAATAGAAGATGGATCTGACACAGAATCAACAAAAACTATCAAAATGGTATCTATCATCAAAAATTTGTTTTCACCATACAACATACCAGTTTACAGCACTGATAGAATCTGGGATGATGTCTCAGAGACTCATTCAAATGAATATGAATGGGGTACCTGCTCCAATGCTACTACAGATATCCCTAATGATACTGATTCTATATCTCTTTCTCAAGAAGAACATAGCGCAAGAGATAGACCTCTTGAATTTGGACCGCAGAATATCTATGACGCCACGGAAAGCGAACAGAAACATTATGAACAAGTCTATGTAGAAGATAATACCATCAAAGACCTCGACGAAATCCTGGACTTCTTTAAAACCAAGAACAATCACGATGAAAACTCTGTCCTAACCCTCACAGTAGCCGAACTTGATCCACCTAATGATTCCTTACCACTTGTCTTTCCTGACCTCATCAACTGGGATGAACCTGAAATCCATGATATACCAATTTTCCCAGATGATGAATCTATTATCCATTACCTATGTACCGTAAATCCAAAAATAGGCTATACCAGTGAACAAAGTAATGATGTTTGCAAACCAGGGAGTGCCAAGTCTCTCAGTCACAAACATGAACCAAATAAAGGATTTGATGCTGAAAATCAATCAATGGCAGCTCTAGATCACAAAAAAGTAAAAATAAAGGACGCATCTGAGGGTGAAAACCTTTTTAAGGCACCTAATGATGGGAGACTTGACACTCTTCCTAAGAACTTTCATGAGCGATCACCCATATTGATTGAGCCCACTCAATCAATCAACATTGGTACCACGGAAGCAGTCAGAAACCTACACCTTGCAGAATCTCTGACAAAGGAAGAAAGATCAGCATTCATCATTTTCTTTAAAGAATAGAAAATTAACTTTTCTTGGTCATATGCTGATATGCCTGGAGTGGATCCACACTTAATCATGCATCACTTGTCCATCTCTTCAGGAGTTAAACCAGTCAAGCAAAAGCTACAAAAAATGAATCCACAGGTGGCACTCATGGTCAAAACTGAACTAAAGAAATTATTAGACGTCGGATTCATCTGACCCATTGACTATGCAAAATGGATTTCCAACATCGTTCCAGTATCAAAACCAGATGGTAGTATCAGAATATGCACTGACTTCAGAGACGTCAACAAAGCTTGTCCAAAGGACGACTTTCCTCTGCCCAGTATCGACATAATTGTAGATCTCACAACAGGCCATGCAATGCTCTCACTAATGGATGGTTTCTAAAGCTATAATCAAATCAAAATAGCCCCAGAAGATCAAGATAAAACCGCGTTCACCTGTCCTTGGGGAATGTACTGTTGGAATGTTATGCCTTTTGGCTTAAAGAATGCAGGGGCCACCTATCAAAGAGCAATGACAACAATATTCCATGACATGATGCATACATTTATGGAAGACTATGTGGATGATTTACTCGCTAAATCCTTCACCAGAGCATAACATCTCAGCATCCTAACAAAGATCTTTGATCGATTGGAGAAATTCCAAGTCAAGCTCAACCCTAAGAAGTGTGTCTTCGGGGTTACATCAGGCAAGTTACTAGGCTACATTGTCTCAGCTAAAGGTATTGAAGTAGATCCAGCAAAGGTACAAGCCATTATAGACATGCCACCACCAAAAAATATCAGTCAACTCAGATCTCTACAAGGACGACTTCAATCAATCAGGCGATTCATCGCTCAGCTAGCAGATAAAAGTCTACCATTTAACCATTTACTACATAAAAATGTACCATTCAAATGGGAGACCAAGTGTGCAGAATCTTTTTACCAAATCAAACAGCACCTGATGAATCCACCAGTTTTAGTACCACCAGTCGCAGGAAAGTCTCTTATCCTATATATCTCAACAACAGATATATCGCTGGGGGCACTATTGGCACAAGAAGATCAACAAGGGAAGGAACGTGCCATATATTACATCAGTAGGACATTGAATGGCTATGAACTCAACTATACATTCATTGAAAAGGCTTGCCTAACAGTGGTCTTCGCATCTCAAAAGTTCTGACATTATATGCTAGCACACACCATTAAGCTAGTCACAAAAATTGATCCGCTCAAATATCTACTCAGTAAAGCAGCTCTTATAGGCCGATTGGCTAAATGGGTCATGATTCTCAGTGAATTTGACATCCAATACACAGAAAGACGAGCAATCAAAGGACAAGCAATTGCAGATCAGTTGGCTGACGCACCACTACCAGGCAAACACACCATGGAGATTGAATTTCCAGACAGGGACGTTCTTGCTCTTTCTACTAAACAATGGACCCTATACTTTGATGGATCCTATACACAACATGGTTCTGTAACGTCATAAATTGTACGCACTTGCTAAAGCGGTACAATTTAACACCTGGTTTAGCACCCGCCTTGGCGCAGTTGCATTTTGCATTTCATTTTCCCTTTAGCACTTAATTAATCAAATTAATTAGGTCTAAAGGTTCTATTTCATCATCTTCCACATCACAAAGTCGGGCCCTTTCATTAAAGCGTGCCCCTTTCATTTTATTCCTCCAATACATCACTTAATCAAAAACCCTAATTAAGCCCTATTCTGAGCTTGGGGGCTTGATTTCGGGGGTCAAAACATCTCGAAATCACCTGTAACTTCGAGATTCTCTCTAAAATCATCATATCTGACGGCCCTGAAAATTTGGTGAAAAGTTGTCGGGACCGTGGCGCCCGAAGTGCACACGGTCCCGGACATTTTTCCCAAAATTTTAGGAGCGTGATCCAATCATAAAATAAAGCTTAACCCCAAGAAATTGGTGGGATATTCAATCTCTAGGTCGGCCAAAAGTTGGAATTAAGACCTAGGGTTCCATACATAAGAGCTCTCTTTCTTCATTTGAAGGGATGGGATTTTTGTTTTCGAGGAACCTCATATGCAGCGAAAGAGTAGATCTTTGAAGACTTCAACATCTTACAACATCCCTCTATCAAGCATTTATCAATTCCATTCATCCATTTAGGGCTTGGAAGACATTGAAGAACAATAGGAGATTACCGACTGAAGATTGGTTTGTACCTCTCCCTTGAGGGTTGGGTATGATTTCATGTTGTTTTCATGTCTTTGCATAAAGCTTCAATATCTCATTTATTCATGCTTTAGATCACTTTGCATCTTGATTTAGAGCATTTACATTATCATTTACAAGCAATTAGGGTTTACTTTCTAGGTTGCTCTAGTTTGCTTTCTTGCATTTTAGGACCTCTCACACACACTAGGTCTGCACACACAATACATTTTACAAAACAACTTGGCTATTCGTGGAGGTGGAAATCACTGAAGCGGGGGTTTGACTAAGGCAAAACCCTATATAGCCGCCTATACACCCTTTTTCAGATATAAGTGCAGGTCTCGGGACTCGGACGATGCCGCAGGATACAGATCCGGAGAGAACAGGTCGAGATAGCACTTTGCATCAAATTGCAGAGCAAAAGACTGGGATAGGGGCGCTGGGCACCCTGGTCCTGCCAGGACAGGGGCGCTGGGTGCCCTGGTCCCTGGGACAGAGGCGCTAGGTGCCCTAGTCCTCCGGACAGACAACACTTTCGACAGTTTCCGACAGTGTTCCAGAGTGCAAAACAACAGTTTCCGGTGCAGTTTCAGGTGCAGAATCAGGACAGTGGCGCCCGCGCCCTCGTCCCGAACATTTTCAGTCCGATTTTGACTCCGGGTACGCATTTGCATTCTTGTTTTATCCTTGTGTTTACAGCTTTCCATTGTCTAAGTTCAATTCTGCAATCTTGTTGTTAGTTCATACTTACATTTTAGGGTTAGGAATTGGACTTGCATAATCTTACCTTTCAATTACAACAAAGGAATAGAAACCCTAATAGGTATCCCGTGGCTCTCTCTCTCACAAAAAGAAGTAGCCAATTGTGCGATACCTCTAGGCTCTTTCGTATTCCGTAGTGTGTGACAAGAGGTAGGATTAGGGCATGATAACCTAGTCTTGCTTTTTCCCCCACACATTTTGGTGAACCCGACGTGAATCTATCATTGCTTCTTCTTGCATTGCATCTATTAGATCTAGATCTAGATTTAGTGTGTTTTCATTTCATTTTCATTAAAAAGAAAAAAAAAAAAAAAGAGTGTGTTTCTTTGCATTGTATGTTTAAATTTTATGCAATTTTTATTTCAAAATGTCCGACTTTTATTTGCAAAATGTTCATGCTTATGATGATTATTATGAGTATAGCCAAGATGAATTAGATGAAGCTTTAGATGAGTTTTTGAACCCTAAAGATGCCAAACCTTCATTTTACCAAAAACTCATAAACCTTGTTACTATGCCATTTCGTTGTGATGAGAAAAATAAGTTGAATGAGTCCTCTCAAGGGTACATTCCTATCAACTCTTCCACTAAATCTAGTAACATGGTTGTTTTCAACAATCCCCTCTATGAGGAGATGTCTCCTTTTGAATCAAAAGATAAACCTTTTAATAGATATGATCATGCTTTGTTGGATGATGCTCTTGATGACTTTGTGGCTTTATCAAAATCTTTAAACAAGAACAAGACTTCTAAATTGGTTAACATGATAAACTTGAATGAGCATAAAAAGCCTCTCTTTGAAGTCCAAGGAGCTTATCCTTCTCCCACCTTTCAAGTTCCTAAATCACCTCTCCTTACTGTCCAAGGAGGGTATGATCATGATTCCTTTCGTACTCCGAATAAACCAATCATCATTGTGCAAGGAAGAAAACCTATAAGTCCTTATAGTTATGCCAAGCAAATAACTAGAGAGAGTTATCATGTGGTTGCCCATACTTATCATACCAGAAATAATAGGCAGCCTAGTCCTCCTCCTGTTATCCCAGTTTCCCTTCCGAATCCTCAACCGATTCTTCCACAAGCTCCCCGTATTTCGCAAGTTCCTAGTAAGGAATATGATCTCATAGAACAACTTAAAGCTACCCCTGCTAAGATATCCCTTTGGGATTTGATTCAAACTTCTTCCACTTATCATGGAATGTTACAAGATGCCTTGAAAGATTTGAATGTTCCTCCACCGAATACATCTAGTAATATAGCATCTTTGGTTAACTCTGTGATGAATCCTAAAGCTCAAATTGTGTTTACCCAAGATGAGTTGCCTACTAGTGAAATCCAACATCAATATGATCCCTTGATGATTGTGGTTATCATGAAAGACACTGCTATAAGGCGAACACTAGTAGATAATGGCTCTGGTCTTAATGTGTGTAGCATTAATCTTTTGCATAAGATGAATGTGGATACATCCTTAATTGAACCGGATTCTCGTCCTATTCGAGGCTTTGATAATGTGGCTAAAACTTCATTAGGTACTATCACCTTACCCATCACAGTGGGGCCTGTTACTTTGCCTACACCTATCCATGTTATGTCGGGAAATCTAACATACAACTTGCTACTAGGGAGACCTTGGATTCACAGTATGCAAGCTGTCCCCTCTACATTGCATAGACAAGTTAAATTTATTTATAACAATAAGACATATACCCTGATAGGTGATACTAATTATCAAGCTTGTTTGCAAACATCTACTTCCAAGGAGGGTTCTTCTAAGCCGTCCTCATCTAGTGATGACTCTTTAAATAAGATACCTATCGGTGAATCCTCGCTCTCCGGTGATCAAAATTCTTCGGATGAGTCTGGAGCTCTTGAAGAAGATTCTTCTCGACTTGAAACTACACATAAGAAGGATTTTGATCCTGGGAAGATCCTCGAAGAAGACGATTGGGGATCTCTTGATTTTAATCCCACCTTTGTAGGTGAATATAAGGTTCCTTCTAGAGAGCTTAAAGTTGAAAAGAAGGAAGAAGCTAAAAATCAATCAATCTTACCCGAACCTATGAGTAATAATTTTGTGGCCGCTTCTCAAACTTCTTCTCCTCACACCTCTAATTATGAAGAGTTTGATTCTTTGTCTTATGAAAAACCACCTTCTCTTCATGAAATGGCTGATCGTTATGGTCGTGGTTTTCGCATTTTTGCTAAGCATGGGTATCATGGAAATGGTTGCGGTGTTCATGAACAAGGGATAAAAGTTCCTCTAGAGACTAATTTTCACAGTTATGCCTTTGGACTTGGCTATAATCCCTGCAAGCGCACTAAAGCTTCTAAAAGACCATGCATTAGTGTTAATGTTATTTCTACCTCTCTATCAATGCAACACCCCGAGTACATTGATGGGGATCCTTCGTGTGCTTGTGCTTTTGACGTTTTCCCTACCGATGATGCTTTAGCTGAATTTTTAGGAGCATATGACACTCTTCCTCGTTATCATCACAATAGGGGACTCCCTTACTATTTGAACACTGAAGCCTACTTTGGAAAAGAGACGGATAATGATGAGATTGTGAAAGAATTCCCTCAGCTAAAGGATACTCCTCAACAAAGTAATCTTCTCATAAGTGACACCACTAATGTTAAGATGGATCCTTGCAATGAAGAGAAAGTTATTAAAATTGGAAAATGTTTGGATGGAGAGGAACAAAAACAATATGAAGATTTATTGCATGAATTCCCCGAGATCTTTGCTTGGACATACTCTGACATGCCTGGTATAGATCCTAAGATTGTTACTCATAACATTGTCTTAGTTCCTGATGCTAAGCCCGTGAAACAAAAGATTCGAAAAATGAATCCTAAAGTAGCTTTGCTTGTTAAGGTTGAGATTGAAAAGTTATTGGAGGCTGGATTTATCCGCCCTATTGATTATTCCCCATGGATTTCAAATATTGTCGCTGTGGCTAAACTAGATAACAAAATAAGAATGTGTACCGACTTTAGGGTTCTAAATAAGGCTTCTTTAAAAGATGATTTTCCTCTTCCAAACATTGACATGATAGTTGATTCTACGGCAGGACATGCCTTGTTATCCTTCATGGATGGTTTTCAGGATACAATCAAATTTTTATTAACCCTCAAGATCAATTCAAAACCGCTTTCACTACTACTTGGGGTACGTTTTGTTGGATAATGATGCCTTTTGGACTTAAAAATGCCGGTGCAACTTATCAACGAGCGATGACCCTTATCTTTCATGATTATATGCATAAGATTTTAGAGGATTATGTTGATGACATTTTAGCCAAATCCTTTCTTCGCATGGATCATATTAAAATCCTTCGTCAAATCTTTGAAAGGATTCGTAAATATCACATGCGCTTGAATCCCCGAAAATGTGTTTTTGGTGTGGATAGTGGAAAACTA
Source organism: Cryptomeria japonica (assembly GCF_030272615.1). NCBI lineage: Eukaryota > Viridiplantae > Streptophyta > Pinopsida > Cupressales > Cupressaceae > Cryptomeria > Cryptomeria japonica. The sequence goes on along the minus strand of NC_081406.1, from coordinate 278,104,336 downwards.
TTAGGATTCATAGTTTCGCATCGTGGGATTGAGGTGGACACTAAGAAAATAGATGCTATTGTCAACATGCCACCTCCTAGAAATGTGTCTCAACTTAAAAGCTTACAAGGAAAGATTCAAGCTATTCGTAGGTTTGTATCTCAACTTGCGGATTGTACTTTTCCTTTCACCCAACTTCTCAAAAAGAATATCACTTTTCAATGGAATGAGGATTGTCAGCAAGCATTTGAAGATTTAAAAATGTATTTAACTAATCCTCCTATCCTTCGACCGGCTGAACCTTCTAAACCTTTCCTTATTTATACGGCTGCATCCTCTCATGCTCTTGCAGCATTATTGGCACAACATGATAAAGATGGTAAAGAATGTCCGGTTTATTACATAAGTCGTACCTTACTCGATTATGAGACCCGATATTCTGCGATAGAAAGACAATGCTTGGCCTTGGTGTTTGCGACTCAGAAATTGAGACATTATCTCTTAAACTCAGAAGTCCACGTCATGGTAAAGTTTGATCCGTTGAATCATCTTTTCTCTAAAACTGATTTATCAGGACGCCTAGCTAAGTGGGTTATGATGTTAACTGAATTTGACCTTAAATTTGTTTCACAAAGAGCAATTAAAGGGAAAGCGTTGATCGATCACCTAGCTGAGGCCCCTTCACCTTTCTCCTTCCCTAACCCTGAGTCTTTTCCTGACGACTTCATTCTTTCTATAGAGAAAGATGAAACTTGGGAGTTATACTTTGATGGCTCTAAGTGTCGTACGGGATCGGGGGCAGGTGTTGTTCTGATTTCTCCTACAGAGAAACCCATTCCCTTATCCTATCATCTAAATGTCCTGTGTACCAATAACATTGCTGAGTATGAGGCTCTTATAGCGGGAATAAAAGCAGCCTTAGCTCTGAACATAAAACACATACATATCTATGGAGATTCGCAATTAATTATAAGACAAGTAACAGGAATATATCAAGCAAAACAAGACAAATTATCACAATATAAAGACCTTGCCATCTCTTTCTTACAAAAATTTGATTCTTATATCATGGAACCTGTTCCTCGAAAAGATAATCGACATGTGGATGCAATGGCATGTGTGGCTTCTCTTGTATCTTTAGAGGACCCTGTGGTTGATCTTAAATTTGTTATTCACAACCTTATTTCTCCAGCTATTGTAGATGATCCTAGTCTGGTAACATGTTGTGACTTTATAGACTTAGATGAATGGTACTCGCATATCGTAAGATATTTGACTGATGGTACCTTTCCTGATTCTGCTAATAGAAACACTAGGGCTAGAATCCGCAAGTTGTCTACTAGATATATCATTCTTTCTAATGTCCTTTATCGAAGGGGTTATGATGGTCTTCTCCTTCGCTGTCTTAACAAATCAGAAATCCCCGTTGCTCTTGAAGAGGCGCATTCAGGTGCCTGTGGGGGGCATTTTGGAGGCAAATCCTTGGTTCATAGATTGCTTCGTATGGGATACTATTGGCAAACTATGCAGAAGGATTCTTTTTCATTTGTTAAGAAATGTCATCAATGTCAACAACATAATAATTTGATTCATGCTCCTGCCCAAGAACTCCGTTCTCAAGTGGCTTCTTGGCCTTTTTCCGCATGGGGTTTGGATCTTATTGGTAAAATCTCTCCTCCTTCATCTCAAGGACACACCTTCATTATAACCGCAACAGATTACTTTACGAAGTGGGTAGAAGCTATTCCCCTTCGCTCTACCACTACTGAAGTGATTTGTCAATTTCTTCTAGAAAACATCATTTCTCAATTCGGGATACCTTCTACTATAATCTCAGATAATGGGACATCATTTAAGAACAAGGACGTGAAGAAATTCCTCGAGAAGTATCATATCAAACATCGATTTTCTACACCATACTATCCTCAGTCAAATGGTCAAGCCGAATCATCCAATAAGATAATTGAACAAATTCTTCACAAAACCGTGAATAAGCATGGTAAGGATTGGAGTAATCAGCTAATCTATGCTCTTTGGGCCTACCGAACGAGTGTACGAATTGCTACAGGAACTACTCCTTATAATCTTGTTTATGGTGCTGACGCTATTATGCCTTTAGAGTTAGAGATTCCATCACTTAGGGTTTCTCTCAAAGGTATAGTAGATGATGACTCTTATAGAGAACAACAACTTCAACAGCTTGAGATGCTTGATGAACAGCGTATAAACACTCTTGAGCATATTCAAGCGTATCACAAAACTCTACAACGAAGCTATAATGATAAGGTTATTCAACGTTCCTTCTCAGTAGGTGACTTAGTCCTCTATGAGAATCAGCGCAATGTGAATGCCTTACCTGCAGAAAAGGGAAAATTTATTCCTAATTGGCTTGGACCATACATCGTTATTGAAGATTATGGATCAGGTGCTTACAAAATAGCGGATGTAGACGGTACGCCTCTTAAAGAACCTATAAATGCTATGCACTTGCGTAGATATTATGCTTAATTCTTCATTCCTTATTTATCTTCTTTTCAGTTCTTCAACATTGGGTAATATGTTAGTATCTCCTAATTAGAGAAAAATAGAATTAAATGTTATGATGTTTAATCTATATTGCTTCATTCTTGACAAGCGTGTTTCCTTACTTCATGGTTTGTCTTGAATTCATTTATGTAAGTTGTAAAAGATTTACATTTCCATTATGCTAGCATATTATACAGTGTCTTTATGTGTTAAGTAGAATCGTATCATGTTGTGTTTAAGTTCAAAATTAAATCACGTTAGTTATATGATTCTTAGACTTAATGCATATTTCTTCCCTATCATCAATGTAGTACTTGATTAAATATTTAATTAAGTCGCACATGTATCAATTTAATCATAGTGCATTGAGAAATCAATCATATGGAAATTAAATTCTGAACATACATGTACATTTACCAAATGTATTAGATTTAATCAAAGCAAAATATACATTGTTTTAAGCATTAAAGATAACACATTTGAGACAAAAGAGAAGCATGTATATATACATATATATATGTGGATCGTATACAAATATAGGTCACTATACATCCAAAATGTGACCTCTCCTACATCATAAAATCATCTCCTATCCTTAGGACTAGTGGCTGGAGAATGTCGACTGGACGCTCCCTCTTGATCTGGCCGTGAAGGTGGACCCATGGGTGTGTAGCGCGATACAGACCGTGAGTGACTCCGAGAGGAACTCCTACGATCCCTATCCATAAGGATCGCGCGATAGGTGGTAGCCTCGGCCTGAGCTGCTGCTAGATCTCGCCGCGCCCGCTGAAGGTCCTCTGATAGGATTCTCTCTCTCTCCCTCCATATGTCTACCTGAACTCGGAATGGGGAAAACAAGTCCTCATGCCGAGCCGCGTTCCCCTGAGGCCTATAGGCAATCTGTGAGGAACTGGGGATCTGTGCTATCGTGGAAATGTCTGTCACTGCCTGTTGAATCAGGGAACACCACTCCTGCACATTAGTTGTGGCAGTAGAATAGATTTTTGTATTAGTACCATTCTATATCATCAAAACATTAATAATCAATTTAAACCTCCTATACCTGGGTCTCCCTCGCGCCAGTAGGGATCATGATACGGTAGCATCTGTGATTGGGATCTACTAGGCTCCCCTCGCTCGACTAATCTATGCACGATGGGTGTAGGCTGGACGGTACTAGGAATAGGTCTCCGTATCGCCTCATGTTCCCCCTGTTGGGGAATAAGAGGAGCATCCAGAGCTATGGTATCATCCCCTGAATGGTGAGGAGCTGCATCTGACTCCTCCTCATCATCTCTATCCTCATCTGCATCCTCATCCTCATCTGCATCCTCGTTCTCCTCATCATCAGTTCTCTCCTCCTTGTCCTCATCTCTATCTGTGTCCTCCTCCTCCTCGGTGCTGGGCTGATCGCCTGTAGGTGGATCAGGATCTCCTGCCTCCTCATGACCCTCTCCCTCCTCTGGCTCCTCTAACCTGGATCCCTGGTCCTCATCTCGGTCTCCATGTCTCCATGGGCCTGGATGGCCTGTCAGGTGATCCGGTGGAAAGATAGGACCTGGATATGATCTCATAAACCATGAGACATACCTGCGCTATGCTCCAGGCTCTGCAGAATAATCAGTGACTACATCTTGATCAGATCCCTCAATATCTGTAGTCTCGATGTCATCTATCATCGGTCTCGCTACTGCTCTAGGTCTGGGAAGGACCCGTGAGTGTCGAGTATAGATGGGCACATCGGCTGGAACACACTGCTCTAGCCCGAACTGCCTCCGTACTCGGTCAAAGTAGAAAGGGACTATGATGTGTGAATATCGTCCCTGTAGGAGGCGGTTCCTCTGTAAGCATGCTAACTGTCTCTCCATCCCATCGCATCTGTGCATCCGCAGGTAAGGTCTCCACACTGTCACCTCGGCTGTCAGTCTATCAAAAATCACTCTCCAATATAACAGATCTCCAAATCTCCACTCGCTGGTAAGTGGATAAGCAAACACCCTAGGTCACTCGCTACCCGTACTCAGCGGAAAGCCAACAGGCCTGGTGCATGTGAAGTGCTCTAAAATCCATACCTGCAGAAGTGTGCATGTCATCAAACTGCAACCTTGTCCAAATACATACTCCTCAAGGTCGTGATAGAGATGTGCAAGCATACTCTGACCCCAAGCATACACTCTCCTATGTCTCTCCATCGCTCTGATGCACCATGTGAGACCCCCATGCATGTGCGTACCTCGCCCATTAGGGCAGACAGCTAGTGCTATGATGGCGATCATAAGGCGTCTCAGAAGGGGTACCTCCCCTGTAGGATGTAAGAGCCAGCTGACCATGATGCGACCTCTCGTCTCGCTCGGCATGACTCTCCCTATGCAATATACCTGCTCCCTCTGATGATCCTCCGCTGACCGATCGGTCGCGTATGTAACAGTCGCTCCTCTGATAGGAAGATGAAGTATACGGTACACATCCTCGAGTGTAACCGTCAGCTCCCCTACTGGAAGATGAAATGTGCATGTGTCAGGATCCCATCGCTCCATCAATGCCATCAGCATTGAAGGATGGAACCGAATGGCTGGCATGAGGATCACATACCATAATCCCATGATCGATAATGTGTCTCTCTCTGCCTGAGTCAGCCGCAGAATCTGATCTCGCAAACTGCGAAGAATATGTCCCACTGTATGCTCTCTCATGTACGGAAGGCCCTGCAACACAAAAACATAACCGTAATCAGTACTCGATCATCAAAATCGCACATGCAAACTGTCGAACATCGTATGCCAAGCCCTGATTGGGACCATGGCGCCCTGTCAGGGACCATGGCGCCCTGAGGGGACCATGGCGCCCTGAGGGGACCATGGCACCCTGTCAGGGACCATGGCACCCTGGGGGGACCAGGGCGCCCCACAGGGACCATGCCGCCCTAGGGGGACCATGGCGCCCTGGGTGGGGCCCGGGTCAGCCTTCAAGGCCCGCAAACGATCACAGAAAAGTCAAAATGCAGAAAATCAAAAGTCAAATGTTCAGTCAACTCACCTCGTCCAGTGACTCGTCGTCAATCACGGCCTGGCGCAGGATCTCAACCCTCGTGGGACGCTCCAGTCATCGTGAAGGCATGATGATGGCTATGTGGGCTCCACTGCAATGAACAGTACTCAGAATCAACAAAGTGACAAATGCAAATGTCTCTTTCAAGGTATATACGTTCATTCCTTTACCTTTACTTTCAAAACCCTAATTTTCCTCTTTCACTCATTTCATCATAACTTGAGTTTGGGAGATGCGATTTTCAAACCGTTTGTTGCGTAGGAATCATATTTTCATTTCCCTACTCTCGGGATGTTCCAAAAAGTGCTCTGATGAAGCCTTTTTAGTGAACATCCCTCATCAATACTCTCTTACACAATTTGTCGTAAGTAAACATGCTACCCTGTTTCACCTCCCTAATAAGCAAGTCGAAATAGGGGGGGCATACAGCTACTCACAAATTTCATCACTTTCCTTAGTAAGCATTAGGCGATTTTTGTGATCTAACGTGTGTTTTGTAGGGTGCGGTTCCTAACTGTGTACTGCAGATACCGCTGGGGGCTTCGTCCGACAACTTATGGATATATCCTTTTTTCAAATGATGTTTACTTTTCTGTACTTTAGCTTGCATATGCACGTAGTACTCATATGATCGCTAAAGTGGGGGCTAAATGTAACGTCATAAATTGTACGCACTTGCTAAAGCGGTACAATTTAACACCTAGTTTAGCACCCGCCTTGGCGCAGTTGCATTTTGCATTTCATTTTCCCTTTAGCACTTAATTAATCAAATTAATTAGGTCTAAAGGTTCTATTTCATCATCTTCCACATCACAAAGTCGGGCCCTTTCATTAAAGCGTGCCCCTTTCATTTTATTCCTCCAATACATCACTTAATCAAAAACCCTAATTAAGCCCTATTTTGAGCTTGGGGGCTTGATTTCGGGGGTCAAAACATCTCGAAATCACCTGTAACTTCAGGATTCTCTCTAAAATCATCATATCTGACGGCCCTGAAAATTTGGTGAAAAGTTGTCGGGACCGTGGCGCCCGGAGTGCACACGGTCCCGGACATTTTTCCCAAAATTTTAGCAGCGCGATCCAATCATAAAATAAAGCTTAACCCCAAGAAATTGGCGAGATATTCAATCTCTAGGTCGGCCAAAAGTTGGAATTAAGACCTAGGGTTCCATACATAAGAGCTCTCTTTCTTCATTTGAAGGGATGGGATTTTTATTTTCGAGGAACCTCATATGCAGCGAAAGAGCAGATCTTTGAAGACTTCAACATCTTACAACATCCCTCTATCAAGCATTTATCAATTCCATTCATCCATTTAGGGCTTGGAAGACATTGAAGAACAATAGGAGATTACCGACTGAAGATTGGCTTGTACCTCTCCCTTGAGGGTTGGGTATGATTTCATGTTGTTTTCATGTCTTTGCATAAAGCTTCAATATCTCATTTATTCATACTTTAGATCACTTTGCATCTTGATTTAGAGCATTTACATTATCATTTACAAGCAATTAGGGTTTACTTTCTAGGTTGCTCTAGTTTGCTTTCTTGCATTTTAGGACCTTGCACACACACTAGGTCTGCACACACAATACATTTTACAAAACAACTTGGCTATTCGTGGAGGTGGAAATCACCGAAGTGGGGTTTGACTAAGGCAAAACCCTATATAGCCGCCCATACACCCTTTTTCAGATATAAGTGCAGGTCTCGGGACTCGGACGACGCCGCGGGATACAGATCCGGAGAGAACAGGTCGAGATAGCACTTTGCATCAAATTGCAGAGCAAAAGACTGGGACAGGGGCGCTGGGCGCCCTGGTCCTGCCAGGACAGGGGCATTGGGCGCCCTGGTCCCTGGGACAGAGGCGCTGGGTACCCTGGTCCTCTGGACAGACAACACTTTCGACAGTTTCCGACAGTGTTCCAGAGTGCAAAACAGCAGTTTCCGGTGCAGTTTCAGGTGCAGAATCAGGACAGTGGCGCCCGCGCCCCCGTCCTGAACATTTTCAGTCCGATTTTGACTCTGGGTACGCATTTGCATTCTTGTTTTATCCTTGTGTTTACAGCTTTCCATTGTCTAAGTTCAATTCTGCAATCTTGTTGTTAGTTCATACTTACATTTTAGGGTTAGGAATTGGACTTGCATAATCTTACCTTTCAATTACAACAAAGGAATAGAAACCCTAATAGGTAGCCCGTGGCTCTCTCTCTCTCACAAAAAGAAGTAGCCAATTGTGCGATACCTCTAGGCTCTTTCATATTCCGTAGTTGTGTTACAAGAGGTAGGATTAGGGCATGATAACCTAGTCTTGCTTTTTCCCCCACACAGGTTCAGGTGCTGGCATTCTGTTCATCACTCCTGAAGGACACACTATACCAAGATCATATAGGCTTATGTTTCCATGCACAAATAATGTGGCTAAATATAAGGCACTGGTTATAGGCATCAAAATGGCCATAGAATGGAAAATCACAGAGTTAAAGGTCTATGGAGACTCACAACTAGTCGTCCATCAAATCAACAATGACTATCAGACAAAGGATGACAAGCTACTACCCTACAAGCGAATGGTGGATGACTTCAAATAATATTTTGTGCACATCACCTTCGAACAAGTACCAAGGTTAAACAACAAAGCAGCTGATGCAATGGCTACTATCGCTTCACTATTACAAATTCCAGAGCAACAGAGTCATTACGAGTTCCTGGTAGAGCAACTATTCTCCCCCGCCTATGACCACTCTGAATCCCAGGTTATCTATGCCTTGACTGGTTCAGATTCTCCGTTATATGGACCGATATACGACTACCTCAAGCACAATATCTTACCAATTGACCAAACCTGTAACCAAAAACGTAACTTTATCCGACAAGTTGCCCGTTAGACCCTTACCGCTGATACTTTGTATCGTCAAGGTCTAGATGGTACTCTTCTTCATTGTCTTGATCGTAATGATTCCGATTCCGCTTTACACGAGCTTCACGAAGGTATTTGTGGCACACATTCAAGTGGTACTACTCTTGCTAAAAAGCTTCTAAGGATGGGATACTACTGGCCTACAATGGAGAAAGACTCATATCACTTCGCTAAGAAATGTCCTAAATGCCAGATCCATGATAATCTAATACATGCACCAGCATAGGAACTGCAGCCATTTACAACATCCTGGCCCTTTTGTCAGTGGGGACTGGACTTAGTAGGAAAAATTCATCCTTCATCTTCAAATGGACACAAGTTCATTATAACAGCAACAGAATACTTTACTAAATGGATAGAAGCAGTTCCCATGACCACAATGACTAGGAAACAAATTGCCTCTTTTATCCTCAATTATCTGATCTGCAGATATGGTATTCCAAGTTCAATCATCACAGATAATGGACGGCCTTTCAAAAATCAAGATGTCCAAGAACTATGTGAGAAATTCAAAATCCAACATAGGTTCTCTACACCATACTACCCACAGGGAAATGGTCAAGCGAAAGCGTCTAACAAGACAATACTGAAAATCCTCAAGAAAATGGTGAATGATGCAGGCAAAGATTGGCACGTACAACTCAATCCAGCACTTTGGGCATACAGAACCAGCATCCACACACCTACAGGAGCAACACCATACTCATTGGTATATGAATCAGAAGCCATTTTACCCCTGGAAGTAGAAATCCCATCTCTCAGAGTCTCTTTGAAAGGCTTAATCCTAGATGAAGAGTATCAAGTTAACCGACTGCAAGAACTTGAACTATTAGATGAAAGACATCAACATGCTTATACTCATCTCAAAGCATATCAGCAACGCATGTGCAGGAGCTACAATCACAAGGTCATCCCCCGCAACTTCAAAGTTGGTGACCTAGTCCTCAAAGAAAATCCAAGAAATCAGCAAGATCGGGAAAAGAAAGGGAAATTTGAACCTAACTGGTTGGGTCCCTATGTTATCATATCAGTCTATGGATCAGGTGCCTATCAGCTAACAACTTCAGAAGGAGATGTACTCGACGAACCAACTAACAGCATCCATCTGAAGAAATACTACCCTTAAGTGGCCTAGTGCATGGAAAAAGCCAAAACAAGCAAAAAAAAAAAAAAAAATCCAGAAAAAGCAAAAACATAAAGTATAATAAAAACAAATGGTGAAAACCTGGTAAATAGGTACTCTTGTGAAAAAATGGCTCCTCTATCTATATCCATACCATTTTATCCGTACAAACACTATCGGCCATCGCCCGACACTCAGCAAATATCCATTCAGGACATACTTAGCGTAGTCACTATCCTGATGTATCCATATATATCCTCTTACCACAAATACACCATGGCTTGGAAATCATTGTACATATTCACATCAAGAGGCACACTCAGCTAGGGGCATTCAAATCATCTCAATATTGCAAACATTCAAGACATCAAGGCTATTTGCAAAACTCAAAAGCATGACATCCAACAAACCAAAAACTACGCTTCATCGCAAAACAAAACAATTCACAAACATACCAAGGATGGATGATTTTCTGAAGTACTGGATGTTGCATTACAGCATAAAATCTTGACTAGTTTTGCATTTTGAACTTTTTGAATTATTGGATTCTTTTCCTTGTCTCACTAAATGCTTCAAAGCTACAGATCATGAGGAACTTCCAATACTTTCTTAGTCTTCTGTCTGGGAGGCGGTCACTTGTACTATGTGAATACTTGCCTCGAGACGTGATACATCGAATATCACTGAAGGCCTGATTCCACTTCACGCATACAAATGATCTAATCTTGTCTGTTTACGTAATACGCACTCAGGTCGTCCAGGTTCAATTATACCTTGATGCTTGTGCTATCTTGCAAAATCAAAAAATCATGTAAATTTTTCTCAGGTCATTATGGTTCAATTATACCATTGTGCTTGTATAAATTTTAAACATATCCAAAAATCAATAAATGCTCAATGATGATATATACATAGAAAGCAAACAACATGTGGTTATACAGGGATGACAAATGCAGAATGAGGATGCTCAAAAACAAATAGTTACATATCATTTTACAATTAGTTGCATATCATTTTACAATTAGTTGCATATCATATCATACATCTCATTTTCAAAATATCATTCATCATTCATCATTGCATCCCTCGCATGCATATCTATCACATCATCATGGAATCTTTCTTCACTTTCATATCTCTATCATTCTTCTAAACTATCTTCTATCATTCTTCCAACCTATCTTCTATCATTCTTCTAAAACTATCTTCATCATTCTTCTAAACTATCTTCTATCATTCTTCCAACCTATCTTCTATCATTCTTCTAAACTATCTTCATCATTCTTCCAAACTATCTTCTATCATTCTTCCAAACTATCTTCTATCATGTCTTATACAGGATATATCGTTCCTGAAACCAGATGTTTTGATCAACTCTTATACAAGATATATCGTTCTTAAAACCAGATGTTTTGATCAGCTCTTATATAGGATATATTGTTCCTGAAACCAGATGTTTTGATCAGCTCTTATACAGGATATATCATTCCTGAAACCAGATGTTTTGATCAGCTCTTATACAGGATATATTGTTCCTGAAACTAGGCGTTTTGATCGGTCTTATACAGGATATATCATTCCTGAAACCAGACACTCGATCATCCATGTCTTATACAGGCAGTATCATTCTTGAAACCAGATGCTTGATCATCCATGTCTTATACAGGCGATATCATTCCTGAAACCAGACGCTCAATCATCCATGTCTTATACAGGCAGTATCATTCTTGAAACCAAATGCTTGATCATCCATGTCTTATACAGGAGATATCATTCCTGAAACCAGACGCTCGATCATCCATGTTTTCTACAGGAGGTGTCATACCTGAAACCATACTTGCTCTCATTCCAATCAATCTAATCAATCTTATCAAACCCATGCATGCCATCACTATCCACTCTTCTATCTTTCAAACAACATTCTTCTTCTTTCGAGAGATAATTCATGCCTTGTGTGCATGAACAATCTCTCGAGGGGGCATTATCATATCAAATATCGACATCAATTTCATATCGACATTAGTCTCATATCAAATTTTCATATCAAAACAATTCTTCATATCTGGGGCATCATATCGACTTTTCATATCAAATCAATTTTTCATATCCACAACATCATATCGATCAAATTTTGACAGCAAATCCGACAAATTTTCTGTGAATCAACATGTGCACACACGTCACTTCAAAGAGGGGCAAAATGTAGACGTATAAAAATGATCATATTCCTAAATGAATATTTTATGTTCATTTCTCTATTTAATTAAATCCAATTTAATTAAATTACCCACATTCCTCTATTTAATTAAATAAATTACTCAATTTATTTAAATTAAATTCACCATACCCATTTAATGAATAAATCATTTTATTCAATTAAATCCCCCCTATCCACTTTTAATTAAATTCAAATTTAATTAAATAGTTATCCTAAATTAAATAAATCTAATTTATTTAATTACAACCAAATTGAATTAAATTAACTTTATTTCAATTAAATCCTATTACCCCTCCATCCACTTGCATTTTCCTACATCTCCCACTTGCCTTCCTAAACCCCTTTCTAAATTCCTTCTAGACTCTTCTAATCGCTTCTAATTAGCCTAACCCATCTTCTAAACTTTGTCACATCCCTAAGCAAGGGGAGGTCACTTCTCAAATCCTCAAAGTCTTTGATAACCATTAAAGGCTTCAAGCCTTCAACCACTTAATTCCTCAAAGTCTTTGATAACCATTAAAGGCTTCAAGCCTTCAACCACTTAAATCCCCAAAGTCTTCATAACCATTAATGGTTAACTCAAACCCTCTTACATGGTTAAAGAATTTCTTTTAGCTCAACCTTCATCCAACCCAAGGGTCTCATCAAGCATTTAATGCTTTGACCATGATTATCTCTTAATCATTTGCACAAGGGTTTATCCTTGGATTAACTCTTAATCCATTAGGGTAATCTTAACTTAAGCTTAACCCTTATCTCTAGATAACCCTACGGTCTTCTCAGGCATTTAATGTCTCCAACCCCTTCTCTCAACCCAACCCTATGTTGACACTTGTCACCATTTCATTGGTGCAAATTGCAAACATGGATCCCCAACTTTCAAACTCAACCCTTGATCAACTCTTTCAATCTTGACCATCCATTGCCCTGTTTTTGCTATAAATAGAGCTCTCATTCCTCCATTTTGATCATCCTTCAAATTTGTAGTATCATACTTATGCTCAAATACATTCAAGATTTCATATCTCATCTTATGCTCATCATTTTAGCCTCTTTTAAATCAGGAACTAGTCTAAATATGCATGTTTAGAATAATTTCTATCATCATTAGCTTCAATCATAGATTAATATATCATGTTAGGATAGTATTTATACTATCCTTGTCATCTTATAATCTAGTTTATTGCATTTATAGGATCATTCATAGCTTAGGATGCATTTCATACTAAAATCTATCAAAGCATCCCTCGTTCTTGCATTTGCCATCCCTAAACCATTTTGCTCAGTGATCTGAGAGCAAAAACATTGGTTTGAGGGACATTGTAAGATAGAGAACCATGGGACCAACCTTGGGAAGCTGAGTAATACTTCATTACTCCATAGCTTGTACCAAGAAGTCCTATGTGTGTGTGGACAAGTCTTTTAGAATATTTTCACATTTTGAGTTCTACCGACCCGCTTTTCCCGCATACAGTTATAAGCAATTGAGTCACATGCGGAGACAACCCAAAAAAAATCGTCAAAATCCAATGTACCATTTAGAATATGTGGGCACATGAAATTAGCTATAACAGCTATTGGTACACTTCCCCTATTTCTTTGACTTTTAAGTTTTATTCTAGCAAATAATTTTTTTGTTTTAGAGTATTTTTTAATAGGCTTATTATTATTAGAAATATGGTAGTTTCAAAGTTTTATTGAATGGTGATAATGTTTTTAAATATTTGTGTGTGGGAGATCTTTTGGATTTCCACTTTTCATGATCCATCATTAGGATGAAGAAGACATAGGATAGATTACATTATTAAATAAATAAATGGAAGATGAGACTAAAAAAAGTAATAAAATAATTAAAAGTGAAAAGAGAAATCAATGTTCAAAATAGTATTATAATAATAAGAATATGTATGAATTAATAAAAGCTAGGAAAAAATTTAATTAAAAAAATCAAACCAAAAAGAATAAAATTAAACAAAATGACGAGAAAAAAATATAATTTAAAATATAAAGAAGTCAATAACATAATTTCATAAAACTAAAATAATCTCAAAGTAAGATCCACACAAATACAAAATATTATTAACAAATAATAAATAATGCTAATACTAAATAAACAAATAGATACTAAAAGATTCACTCTCTCGCTCTGCAAGTTTCAAATTTCAAACCCCCGTCATTCGTGGTGGACTTTGTTGGTGGGGATCTTCCCCCACCGCCTATGGACCCCGCTTTGGACTTTGCGATGCTGACACTGTCTATCACATCCTCTCCTGGTCCCATAGTGGGTTCTCCTTCCAGTTTGACTGTGATTCAACTTGATGGTTCTGCTTCAGAGAGCTCTCTGGTCACACCTGTGATTTCTGATCCTATACCTGACATGTCAATTGTTCATGATAAGAAAAATATCACTGAACCTCCTACTGATTACACGAATCTCAAAGGATGGAAAAGCATTTTGGTCAGAAACACTGAGACTGTGGACCCCAACATCATCCTGGTCTACTCGCAACCTAAGGAGGGAATGTCTTTGGAGCTCCCTGACGTTGTTCTTGACCGCATTTTGCAAAACATGGCTAATACTCTGGTGGGAAAATTCTTCTCATTGCGCCCCACAGTGGAGATGGTTAGAAAATGGGTCAAGGACAAATGGAAACTGAAAGGGAGTGTTTTTGTTAGCGCCATGCTTGGAGCCCTCTTCCTCTTCAAATTCACTGCTTAGGAGGATGTCGCTCTTGTCCTTTCTAGCTGTTGGTCCTATGGTTGAAACAATCTTTCCCTTTGTCGATGGAAGGTTGGTTTTGACCCAGTAGCTGATTTGCAGAAAACTGCTCTCGTTTGGGTTTGGCTCCCAGGGCTCCCCCTTGAATACTAGGATGAGTCAATTTTCAAATGGATTGGGAATTCCTTTGGTCATTTTGTTGGTGTTGATGGGATTACCATAACCAAATCGCACCTAGTCTATGCTTGTTTCTATGTTCAAGATAATGTGAGCATGAATCTCCCCAACTTTATAACCCTCAAATCCAGTCTTGGTAGATGGACTCAAGCCCTTGTTTATGAAAATGCCACCCTTTTCTGCCAAAAATGCCGCAAAAATGGGCATATTATTTCTCAATGTAAAGCTCTGGCTCTCTTGCCTCTTAAGCTCAAGGGCTCGGCCTTGGATGAAAGCCCTGTGCCAAATGTTCCTGCCATTCATCAAGGCCTGATTGTGGGGCATGTTGTGGCTCCTACTTCTGGCCTAGACCTACCTCCCCCTACAGTTGAGGACCCGATTATGGAAGAATACCCCTTTGCTGAGAGTATTATCAACCTTCTCAAATCTCCTACAAAGTATGTGGACGAGGCCTCTAAATCGGCCCTGAAGGAATAGTGCATCTCCCTGATGGCCAGCTCGGTTTCACCAGTTGATCAACTGGAAGATGGCGAGATTGTGATGGGCCCCATTCTTTCCCCAGAGATGGCTTGCTCCCCAAGGGTGTTATCTCATCCCACTCCGCACCAGTTTATCCCCTCCCCTAGTGCTCTTGGTGCGTCATCCAGCAGTTGCATGACTCATGTTGATTAGGGTTGGATTACTCAAAGACGCAAAACTAGGAATGCAAATCCTAATGTGGGGACAAACCTTAAAGTGGGTCAGCCATCACAAAGACTATCAAGACAAAAGGAAGAAACAAGGGATATTGCCAATGGCAGGCAGTGGACCTTGGAGACTCCCATAAAGGTAAGAAATGAAGGTCCTCTCATGGAATATGAGGGCCCTCAACAACCCCCAAAAGAAATATGCTCTTAAGAATTGTATTTTTGAAAATAAAATTATGGTCCTTCTCCTCCAAGAAGTTAAGATGTCTATGTCTTCCTTTTCCCTTGT
Source organism: Cryptomeria japonica (assembly GCF_030272615.1). NCBI lineage: Eukaryota > Viridiplantae > Streptophyta > Pinopsida > Cupressales > Cupressaceae > Cryptomeria > Cryptomeria japonica. The sequence continues at coordinate 278,088,654 of NC_081406.1, read as the reverse complement.
TGCTGGAAAAAATTGGCCTGGTGCTAAGTTTGTTATCAGTGATGCTACTGGATCCTCTGGTGGCTTGGTTACCATGTGGGACCCCTCCCATTTCTCTGGCAGTCTTCTCTCCTCCTCGGTCAACCTTTTGGTCTCTTAACTCTCTTCCTCGATGGACTCCTTCCTTCTCATTGATGTATATGCCCCCAATGTCAAATCGAGTAGACTGGATCTCTGGAATGACATAACTGCTCTGATACAAAATAATGCCAATGCCCACTGGTTGATCGCGGGTGATTTCAACTCTCCTCTAATCCCCTCTAAGAAGTTGGGGGGCCTCCCAGAGTACTCTAACAGTATGACTGATCTTGTCGACTTCATTGGAAGGAATGGATTAATGGATGTGGAACTAACGGGGCAAAAATTCACTTGGTCCAATCTTAGGAAAGGAAAGGATCTTATTCAGGTTAGACTTGACAGATTTCTCATCTCGGGCAATTGGGGAATCGGTCCCTCCTTAAAGCTCACTGCCCTCCCTAGAACGGTTTCTAATCACAACCCCCTGCTTCTTTGGAATACCACAAATGTTGTAAGGAAAAACCATCCTTTTAGGTATGAAATTATGTGGAACTCTCATCCGGAGTTCAAGGACTGTATTAAAAGGTGGTGGAGCACCTGCATCCCTGGAACACCTATGTTCTGGATTGCCAAGAAGCCTGATTTGGTCAAAAGGAACATTTGCGGTTGGAATAAATATACCTTCGAGGATATCTTCAGGCAAAAGAAGGAGCTCAATAGTAAACTAACCTGCTATCCAAGAGCACATTGATCAAGGTGACTCCCTTGAAGCTACCCATATGGAGGAGGCTGCTCTCCACAGAAAATGGAAGGAAAAATCCCACAAAGAAGAACTCTACTGGAAATAGAAATCTCATGTTCAATGGCTCAAAGAGGGTAATAAGAATACAAATTTCTTGCACAGATCTCCTATTATCCACAGGTGTAGAAACCACATCTCCTCCCTCTTGGATGATAACAATCAAGAGGTCAATGATGAGGATAGTTTGAGTAGATTGACTACTAACTATTTTGCCACTTTTTTTAGGGAAGATGGTGACTCTGGGGCCCTTGCTAGGGAAGATCTTCTCAACTGCCTCCTGCCACCCTTCTTGGTGTAAGATAACAACCTCATTTTGGCCCCTATTTCTGAGGAGGAAGTCAAGTCCGCTATTTTTTCTATGGGTTCCTTCAAAGCCCTGGGTCCTGATGGTTTCCCCCCGACTTTTTTCCAAGATTTCTGGGATGTGCTGGGTCCTGATGTTGTTCTGGCCACTAGGTATTTTTTTAGATCTGGAAGGCTTCTCAACAAGCTCAATTACACCTTCACTGCCCTTGTCCCAAAAGTTCGGGAGGCGTCCAATCTCAAGGACTTCCACCCCATCAGTCTCTGCAACACTATTAATAAAATCTTCAACAAAGTTCTTGTTAATAGGCTCAAACCTTTCTTGGATTCTCTGATTAGCCCTTCCCAAAAAGGTTTTATCCCGGCTAGACAGATTCTTGATGCGGCCATCTCTACTCATGAGATAATTCACTCCAGGGACAAGTGTCATCAGTCGGGGATGGTGCTCAAGATTGACATCTCTAAGGCTTATGATAGAGTCAACTAGAACTTCCTTTTCAAAGTTCTCAAGACAATGGGTTTTGGAGATAAACTCATCAAACTTATTGGGGAATGCATATCTATAGTCACCTACCTTGTGCTTCTCAATGGGAGCCCCCTGGAGAAGTTCAAGGCCTCCAGAGGTTTACAACAAGGGGATCCTCTCTCCCCTTACCTTTTCATCATCCTTGCTGAAGTGTTGGCTTCTAATTTGAACTCCATGGTTCGTAGGGGAGCTCTCCTGGGCATCAAACCTACCTCTACGACACCTCCTAATGTTCTGCAGTAGTTCGTCGATGATACTATTCTCTTTGGTATCTCCTCTATGTGGGAAGCTAAGGCTTGGAAATCCTTTCTCAACTCTTATGCTCTAGCCTTTGGCCAACACATAAACTATGAGAAGAGCAACATTTACTTCTTTCACACTCATGTCCAACTCCAAGATAAAGTCTGCAAAATCCTTGGTTGTCAAAGGGCCTCCCTCCCTGGCACCTACCTTGGTCTCCCTTTGACTGTCAAAGATGTCTCTAATTCCTTGTAGATCTCTATCCTCGAAAGAATGTTGAAGAAATTGGCTAGTTGGAAAGCTAGATTCCTCAGTAGTGTTAGGAAAATACAGCTGCTCTCCTCCTCCCTCCAGGGGATCCCTGTGTACTTCCTCTCCCTTTTTAAGATTTATGTGGCTATGGCTACTAAGATGGAGAATATCCAAAAGACTTTCCTTTGGATGGGATGGAAGAAAAGAAGAGGCTCGCCTTGGTGGGCTGGGACAGAGTTTGTCTATCGAAGGCCATGGGCAGGTTGGGAACCCGCAAGATCTTCAGGTTCAATAAGGCCCTTATGACCAAAATTGCCTAGAAGCTTTTGAATAAAAATGTGGATTGGAGCAGGATCATCAGGGCTAAATACCTAGGTAATGGGGACTTTTCTTCTATTCTGAAAGAGGAGGGCCTCCCTAGGGGTTCCAAAATTTGGAACAACATCTTGAGCTACAGGGACCCTTTATCCCATGGAAGGAATATTCTCTTCTGGGAGGATTGGTGGTTGGGAGAGAAGCCCCTTTCTTCTTCCCCCTCCCTTAGAAGGCTCCAAGATGCTGCAAAAAGCTTCTTTGGAGAAAGGTTCAGCGATTATTTCAGCAACAACACTTGGAGGGCTTTGGAGGACTGTTGTATTGATCATCCCTTCCTCCTCTCTGCTGCTGGAGAGCTCCAGAATCTTTTGGCTAGCACGTTCCTCCCCCTTTTTCCTATGGAAGATAGATTCATTTTGAAGTGGGACCCCTCTGGGGACTTCTCTATCAGAACTATCTACAACAACTTGCTAAGAGAACCTGATTACACCTCTATCTGGAAAGAGGTTTGAAATCCCCAACTCATTCCCAAGGTTAATTTCTTTTGGTGGACTTCTAGATCCTCAACAAAATCTTGACCCAAGACAATTTGGTCAAGCGGGGATTCCAATTTCCTAATAGACGCATCCTCTGTAAAAATGATGAGGAAAGTCCTTCTCATCTCTTCCTCCACTGTGCCTTTTCTTGGGAGCTTTGGGGGATGGTCTACAACAAGCTCAATATCTGTTGGATTATGAATGACAATTTGTTAAGTTTGTCCTGGGAGTTTCGGGGCCCCTCTTCCAACCTGCTTTTCCAACAATTGTGGAAGCAGATCCCCCCTCATGTGAGCTAGAGTATCTGGAAGGAAAGGAATGACAGGATATTCAGGGACAAAGAGGCCTCTGTGGAAATTGTGTTTGCTCGATTCCTAAAGTTGATTCTTGAGAATATCTCTATTTCTAAAACTCGGATGGCCTCTAAGCCCCCCTCTACCTAGGACTAGTAAATTTCTAGATGTTGGAACATCCCCCCCTTGTTCTCTCTTGTTGACTACTCTAAGAGACTCCTAAGGCAAAGCACGGTCTGGTCCCCTCCGACTACACATTTAAAACTCAATTTTGATGGGGCTGCCAAGGGGGTCTGGCTGCTGGTGGAGGGGTTATCAGAACCCATTTGGGGGCCCTTATTGCTGCTTATGTGAGCAACCTAAATAGGCATTCCTCTAATCAGGTTGAAGCTATGGCCTTAGCCTGGAGAATTCGTCTTGCCCTCACCATGGGAATCAGGATTATGGACATTGAGGGTGAATCCAAGCTCATTATTGATGTTGTCAAAGGGCGGAATAGGCTTTAATTGGACCCTTGAGGGAACCATCAGGGACACCCTGAGGCTCATATCTGAGCTTGATTCTTTGAAAATTATGCACGTCTATAGGGAAGGCAACAGAGTGGCAGATTCCCTGGCGGCCATTGGCCTAAATCTTTCAGGTTTGAGATGTTGGAGGAGCCATAATTCCCTCTTGAAACATGTTAACTTCCTTCTTCAGGAAGAGAAATCTAAATTTCCTACCAATGATTGAGTTGCTACCAAGTGTTTTCCTTACTCTCCTCTCTTCCCTTGGGGTCATCTAGAGGTGTTGGTATCATAATTCAAATCATGAGAATATCCCTTTAATCTATGTCGATGTGGTGGTGACTCGTTCGGCCAAGCTGGCAATGATGGACGTGCTGCTTTGTTGGCAATTCCTTTGGGCTTACCGCATCATGATGAGGTACGATTGGATTGGTAACATGTTGGTTGCCACCGATATTTGTTGTCTCTTCATGCCTCATAACCAAGAAATCATTTCTAAAAGTGATTTCAATTTTTCCCATGTGCCCAACCTCATGTCTCATTTAATGTCATCGGGCTCGCACACTTCCCATTGTCTTTTCTCAACTTTCTTCTCGAAGGGTCTCTGCAATTTTCTCTACGAAATTTTTTTCATGACTAAAGAAGCTTTGTTGGTAGAGGATATGGGGGTGAAAGAGTTAGATATGAACTGGACAATCCAGATGATTTCAAGAATGACCCCCTGGTCTGGAATTTTTGTGTTGAAGGAGGGGTTGCTAATTTTTTGGAATGTCTATAGGGCCACGAAGAGAAGCTCTCAGTTGCTTTTGCCTCCTCCTAGTCTGGGAGGTGTGACTCAGTGGGTAGCAAGGAGACAATTTCCTAGGCTACGAAGTTGGCCCTCGATGGCCGATGCTGGAAGCGCACTAGCCATGTTGCCAACAACGAAGGTTTGAAATGCTTCTTTTGCAACCACGAGGAACTTGTCAAACTATAGGGTGGGTTTTATTGGGAAGAGCTTAAACACCCATGGAATATGATATTTCTTATGATCATGAAGTACTTCACTCTCAAAGGCAGGCACAAGGTATTTTACTACTATCATTTTCCCCTTTTGTATCATTTTCGCAATAATGATTTGCTATGTCTGCCCTTTTATTTGTTGCATTCCATTGAAAGCTCTGTTAAAGACACCATGGATCCCAAGCATGGGGATAAGATTCCCTACCTCCTTCACCAGGGCCTCATTTACAGCCTGTACAAATTTCATGAGGCCCTTTGACCCCCCGGAACCTCTCGCTCTCTTAGCCCCCCATGCCTATTCCTCAGCAGCTTGTCTGTTGGCATATGTGCAGAGTTTGATGACATGATGATATTGTATGTTGTCATTGATTTCAATATGTTGAAGTATGAACTGGCATATTGAAGAAAGAAAACTGGCAAGAGAACTGATATGATGGTATGATGTGAACGGGTATGATAATGTGAACCGGTATATGTGAAAAGGTGAACTGGTATGTTGGAATGTGAACCAGTATATGTAAAGTTTGTATTGAGGTTTCATCTGATATGACTACCGGTTGGTAGTCTTAGCTTCAGGTTTTCCGGATGATGCATTCCAAGTCTGTGTGACTCGATTGATGACATTTTGTGATGAGTTAGCATCAAAATGAAGATCAGATCATGTTGCCACGTCAGCCTTGTGCGCGTGAAGAATTTCCTTGAGGATCTTGCATGAAGAAGATTGATCCTATCTACCTCGTGAATGTGCGAAGTCTCAATAAATGGTGGAGAGCATGCGATGGGTTATCAGCTTCCAGAAGTGGTGAAGAAAAAACGATGGAGAACATCTTGAGATTTGTTCAAGATTGTTTTCCTCTATGCAATGTGATTAAACGGTCAGGATTGGACCGACTATATTGATAACCTAGATGCTTAGGGTTTTAGGTTTTGGCTACCGACCTAATTGTTGTCTATAAGGTCGATGATGATTTGCATTGTGAAGTTGTTGGCAAATGTTATTTGTGTATCCAAGTGAAGAGATACTTGATTCTTGCTAGACCAGTGTAGTGAGTTGAGATCTGCAGAGTGTGATTGCAGATGTGAAGGAACTAAAGTGGATCTGTCGTGGCATTAAGTGTTGTTATCAAATCAATGTATTACCTATTGACTTCTAACCATATTAGCAGTTGAAAATCCCTTTACCGGGTAGCTTTAACAGGCTTTCTGTAAATCCTTTAACATGGTGACTCAAAATCATTGAGTTCTTCAAATCCTCTTGTGAGGTAACCTTTAACAGGGTTCTAACCTTTAACCGAGTGATCCCTAGCAAGATCGGTTCCTAGCAGAACCTATTGTAAAGTCCTTAACCGGACTAGGCTCCTAATAGAATAAACTTCAGAAGAGTTCAATAACAACTTGTGGGTATTCATCCCCATCGTGGTTTTTCCTAGTTGGGTTTCCACGTGAAAAATCAGTGTGTCATGTGTGATGCTTTTTCATGTGATGATTAGTGTTTTTTGTTAAGTGGTAAAGCATGTTGATCCAATGGTCATTATATTTTTTGATGATGTATTACTTGTTTATGCATATGGGTGAAGTGGAAATAAGATATTAGGTTTTGTGAAGATCTAACTGTTACCGGTTTATGTCTTTCACAGTCTCACTGTGTTTTACCGGTAGTGCCCTGATTTAGATCGGTGATGTTGTTTACCAGTTAGTGCAGTCTTTGCAGTTAAAATGGTTTAAGGAAGTTTTTGTCTATACTAATTCACCCCCCCCTCTTAGTATCTGTTGAGTATTTATTGTTCATCATTATTCATCATTGTCGTCCTGTCTATGGCCTTCCCCAGATTTTTCCAGTATCCTCATGAAGGATTTGCTACGACCAACTTCTCCATGTCTCTTCATGCTTATGCCTCTATTGTTTCTTTATCTACGGTCTCCCCCAACTTGACTCTATTCGCCTCTCCCAATGTTTCCTGCTCCCTGTCCAAGGGCAAAGGAAAAACCCCTGTTAAACGCAAATGTATTGTCTTTGATGACAATTCATCCTTTGAGGATGCTGAGAATGACAATCCTTCCCCTGATTCTGAGGTTAAAAGGAGATCCTCCATATTGTCTTCCAAAAGCTTGCACAAAAAGAAGACCCCTGTGATAAAGAATATTGACTCAGAGGAGGACCCCATTGAGGAAAAGGAGGGAGAGGACCCTAATACCACTATGGGGGCCCCTAATGGGGATGTTGTGGATGTGGATATGACTAGGGACCTCATGGTTTTGATCACTGTTGGTTCTACTAGCATGGGCAATTCTGATATGCAAACCCAAGACTCTATTGATGTTAAGGATAGGGCCCCTATGAACATGGGCACTATGGGTGTCATGGGTGAGGAAAATTCTGATACCAAAGCCCTGGACTCTGATAACTTGGACGAGGATTTAAAGATGGTAGAACGGGTGATGAAATCTCTTCCCCTGATGGGCCTGTGCAATGATATTGATTGTTCCCATGTTGAAGATGTGGTCAAGGTGTTGGATAATACTATGGATGACATAGCTACTGTGAACCCCCAGGGTGTCCCTATTCTAGAATAAATGGAAAAGTTGTGCACGTACGTGTTGGACATCATGCAGAGGATTTAGAACCTGGGCCCTATGCTTGAATTGCAGGCTATCATGGACAATGTCAATCGGCTCAAGAGCAAGATGGAGGCCTGCGATGCCCAAATTGCGGGCCTTAACAAATTTCATCTATAGGTTTTACATAGCATGACGCTCACCCTCTGTTTGCTGAGGGAACATATTGCAGACACAAAGGAGGATAAGGAGGAGGCTAAGGACCTATATAAGTTCCTGTCTAATGAATGGAACAATGCCATTGATGCCATTGGGATGCGCAAGGCGCCCCTGTAGTTTGTTTTTGTGTTTTCTGCTACTATTTTTTATTTTCTAAGACTTGGTCTCTTTTTGTTGTTAGTTGTTGTTAATATTGTTATAGTGTTGTTTTTGCACCATGGTCTCGTTAATAGTTCTTCTATGTAAAGGGTCAGTGCCCTAGTTCTCACTTATTTTTTAATAAAAACAAATAGATACTAGATGTTTCTATTAGAGTTCTAAACATGCGAGTAAGTTAATCTAAATAAAATAATTATTATACTAAAAAAGATAAGTTGACATTGAAAGTATATTAATAAAAATATAATTATAAAATTGATTCTACAATGTGCTACGATAAGATGTCCCAACCTTGCAAACCTAATTTTTGTATTTATTGCTATTTTGTCTTTGGTGTTTTTGTCTTCACTTAAAAAAAGTTGGCATTTCACTTGAAGGTGATATTAATTTTCTTTTTAGTAAATTTTGTTTTTGATTAGATTAAGTGAGGAAGGGTCCCAACTTGTTATACAACCAAACCAAAAAGCATCAGCCAAAAAGCAAAATAAGGGCTTGGAGATCAAGCATACCAACCACAACAACCAGAGAGTTTATAGATTGTTCATAAAATAATTGATAGTAAAAAGTTTAGAAACAACTAACAGTAGAAAACAACATATAAAAAGAATAAAGGCACACTATGAAATGTAGCCCCATCCTTTGAGCATCTCCTCTAGCTCCACTACCCAAGGGGATGGGGCATTGGTCTTCTTTCATTTGCCTTGTTCGTCCTCTATTCTTGCTAAATCTTTTTTCTATTTCTTTCTCTCTATCTTTTTTCCCACTGTCACCACCTCCATAATTATCCTCTACAACAAGTTTTTATTGATCCTCACAGGGTTCTCTATACCAATATCAAGGAATTTGATCCAATCTCTACATTTTTTACACCCAAGGTAGCTCTAGGGGGTCTTCAAACTATCAACACTGGCATTCAGGTCCTCCAACTCCATAGCCAACAAATGCCAATCCTAGCACTCACTAGTACCACCACAAACACTATGTTCCTTAGCTTCATCATCCATGTAGTCCTTTAGATTGTTCATCTCTTCAAGTGCATTATTAATGTGGGTCTCGATTAGGAGGGAATGAGAAAGGGAGTCCTCAAGCACTAGATTAAGTGGCTCATCATGAGTTTCATCACTGCTCTAGATTTCTTCTCCATTCAAAGTGGAATCTTTTGACTATTCACTAGTTTTTGCCTAAAACCTCAATAATCGTGGCAATAGCCATGATTTTAGCCAGCCTAGCTAACCTTTCTTCACCCAAGGAAGTGGTTCTATCACCCTTGAAAAGATTGTTGTCAGATACATCAATAGTAGGGAAGGGGGAAGTAAAAGGGTTGTTTTTTGGTGACTTGGTCGCAAGTTCTCCTTTTCTACTCCCAGTCTTGGGGCTTGAGCTACTAGCAATACTAGTAGGTTTTTCATGCTTATCAAGTGTTAGTTTAGTGCCAAAGTCTACCACAAGAAGGGGTGTACTGCACCCTAGGGTAATTTTTTACCTCTTTATAGAATAGAGGAGAGCATTGCATAAATAAATGACATGGGAAGAAGATGCGGATTCGTCTTTAAAGATAATTTTTCTATTAGAGCTCCTAGGCGGAAGAGAGTTTTGATCATGGTCCTTAGTAGAACTATGGGGACAAGTGGGCTTGAAAGTGAGGGTGTTCTTTAGGCAATAATTGTAAATAGCATAAATAAATCCTAGTGTAAACATAGGTAAAACCCTTCAAAAGCACACTTGTCCATGGAAGAAAATAAAAAAAATGGATAACTAACATGCTTATTATGTCTTAGGTGATTATGGAGGGGAAAATGGTACTTGTGGACTGTTGCAGGTCTTCCCTTTTGTGTGAAGTACTTTATCAAGTGGTAGCTAATGGCTCCCTATGGTGGCAAAAGACCTTTTCTACTACATACATTCTGGAGTCTCTTTACTCTCTCACCATCCTTTAGAAACATAGAAATGTACTCCTCATAGACCTACTTTTGACTTAGATGTGAGACTATTTCACCATCACACTTCAACCCAATCACATGGGAAATCAACTCTTTTGAAACCTACATTTTGACATCACCCACCACAACTCTCTCATTTTTTTAGCTATTCATAAAGTGGGATGAGAGTAAAAGTACAAAATTGGTTCTGTAGTCACATAAATCTGTCCAGTTTAATTAAATGAATATTTGCTATTTATTTAATTAAAAATCCACTAGCCATCAGTTAATTAAATTAATATTTAATTAATTCATCTTCAAGCATTCTCCTATTAATTAAATAAATTATTCAATTTATTTTAATTAATTCACTATACCAAATTCACAATCAATTAAATGAATAAAATCTATTTATTTAATTAAATCCCCCTTTTCCTCTTTTAAATAAATTAACATTTATTTAAATCATTTAAAAAACCCCCCCACTTGCATTTTCCTACAAATACAACTTGCACACATTTATTGAAATAAACTAATTTTATTTTAAATAAAAATCCTATTTTCCCTCACCCACCAAATCCAATTGCAAAATCTAATCCCCTTCTAGATTCTTCTAACCCCTTCCTAATTAGCCTAATCCATCCCCTAATTATTGTCACATTCCTAAGCAAAATGGAGTCACTTCTCAAAGACTTCAAAAGTCTTTGAAAAGCATTTAATGCTTTGTGTGTTCAAACAACTTAACCTCTAAAGTCTTCAAAGACCACTAATGGCTCTTACATGACCATTAATGGCTCTTACATAACCATTTATGGTTATTTCAAACTTGTCCCCCCAAGCATATATTGCTTTGACCATATTTATCCCTCTTGCCTTTGCACAAGAATTTATCCATTGGATAAAAGTTTTATTCTTTGAATAAAAAGTTTATTCATTTAATTAACCTTGACCTTAACTCCCAAAGTCATGTCAAGCATTTAATGCTCCTTATCTCTCCTCTCAAGCCTCCTCATGGTGACACTTGTCAACATGGGATTGGATTGAAAGTCCTCACATGGATTGAATACCATTCAATCCTGACCCTTGTTGAGATTACTCAATCTCAACCATCCATTGCTCCATTTTTCCTATAAATAGAGCCCATTTCTTCATAATCCAGATCCTAAAAACTTGTATGCATTTAACCTATAGGCATTTTAGAGAGCATTTAGCATAGCAAACTAATATCTTGGTTATTTTAGTTAAAATCAATCATTTTAATAGCATCTAGTATTTTAGTTTTTCATTTCACATTTGAAACAAAATACTCAAATCTCAATCCTCCATAAGCATCCATAGTGCAAAAAACTGCTGAGAGCTACACTATTTTGGAACTTGGAGAGGAGAGGAACAAAGGAGAAGAAGCTAGGAGCATGTTAGGAGGTATTTGGAGATGCCTCATCATATTTGCTTCTTTAGTTAAATATGCTTTCATGTTTTTAGTATCTCTTTTGATATGCCTGTTTAGATTAGTTTTTGATTGATTAACACTAATGATTTCTTGTGTGTCTGTTATTTATCTCAGACTAACCTTGTCCATTTTGCAGAGCATCATTTGGTGAACCTGACATGAATCAAACACCCAAGAAATCATATTTTTTAACCAATAACACGTTTGCATGTTGAAATTGTCACATAGGTTGCGCTTTAGCGCTATTGATCGCATTCTAGCGCTATTGATACTTGTTGTTCTAGTGCTATTGTTCTTAAAACAACACTATTGCATCATTATTAGCGCTATTGAAACTGTTTTGGTGCTATTGACCTTGTTTCAGCACTTTTGCCCTCTCTGTCTTTCTTTTTCTTTTAGCGCGTTTGTGTTAAATAGCGCTTCTGTTCAAACACAGACTAGCGCTATTGCAACAGAACATTGTAAAAAAAGACCTTGTAACCAAAAAAGTGAAAAAATTTAGGCTTGTGGAAGCCCCCCTTAGATATGGATTTTACTAACCGGTTGTTGTTTGTGCAGGTTTAAAAACTCACCTTTTTAAAATCAAAAACTTTATTTTGGTGTTTTAAAAATTGAACAAACAAACTTTCCCTTGTTTTCCAGTTAGGATCACTTGTTTCTTTGGTGCATTAAAACTGAACAAAACAACATTTGTTTTCTTGCAAGTTAGGAAACACACTTTATTTGGTACTTAAAATCAACAATTCCATTTTCTTGCATCAAACTAAAGAATTTACAATCCACACTTCAATTTTTGGTGCACATAAAATACACAATCCACTTGTTTTGATTTTTGCAAGCGATTTTACTTCATGCAAATATGTTTTTCATTAAGTTGACCAGGATTTCAAATTCTAGTTTACTCAAACATATTGCCTTTGAAGTTAAAAAGAACACCATGAATGTTGGAGCAACATCTCCAAATAGTTAGATCACATTGCAATGGTAGACTAAAAAGAACAAGCGTTTTTCGTGCTTGGCACACTTGTGCAAAAAGGTTGGTCATGTGGTCCTACTTCTAACACACACTATCCTCTCCCTTGGCTTTCGTGGTCCTAGGTGCAAGAGAAAAGTGTTAGTAACACTCAAAAAAATTTATCTTTTTAAGAGAGGCCTGCCAAGAGACACATCACTCTTGGGAACGACCTCGCGCGGTAAATCCTTCGATCCGCTATAAAAATCAAGTGAGAGCGAAAGCTGTAGCCTTGGGTATAGTTGTTCCTACAGTGTAACTGGCTGAAAGGACAAATGGGCCCCACCACCAGTTACAAGGCTCTTAAGTGAGTCACTGCAGAATGAACTTATGTCCAAAAACATCAAACATGACTAAACACCTTTAAGTAGTAACCCACCCATTCTATTGATTGAGGATATTTGCGATATAATTTAGTGCAAGAGCATAGATGGTTTTGCTCCCAAGATACTCACCATACATATTTCCTTGAGTAGAAACATAGCTTTTTAAAAAGTCACTTGTGACTTGATAAAAGTGGTGACTCCCCCATCATAGGGATCATCTATTTGTTATGCTCGTGCAAGACTTAGTATATCACATCCTTACCTGCCACGGCGGGATTCATAAGGTATGTAGTACCAAAGTCAAAGAAATATCAAGATGTGGGCTAAATTTATCACAACTGGCCATTTGACCTTAGGGATAAAAAATGTTTTGAAATGTCTTCGTGTTAGTCAAGACCATGTACAAATTGAGCCGACTTCAGGCTTTGGAAATACACCTTAAAATACATCTAAAAGAAAGAGTCATACAAAATCCAAAGATTGGGTTGATCTAGACCCATACTCATTTGTGCCTTTTAAGGCAACATTCTTGTGTTTATGTGCTTGCTTCGTTTTCTTGTCAAAGAAGAATCAAAAATCAATTTCAAAACAAAGTATTCATCCAACCAAACATTTCTCAAAACAACCAAACACATCAAAAACAAAGTGCAAACAACAAAAGTATCAAAGCTTTATGACCATTCTTCACATCTTGCGAAAGAAGAAGCATCATCAGAATATCAACTTGAAAAGAAGACCATTAATCTCAAAGGCTTTGATCAAAAGGAGGAAATTCTTCTATATAAATAGACAAATCTTTGTCTCCCATAGAGTTTTTTTGCGTCACATGCGTCTCTACCTTCAAGGCAAAACAAATGAATTTGATTCAGAATTATTGAACCGCAGAGCTTTTATGCAATATAGAGCTCTGAGTTATCACAAAAACCAAGGAGGTAAGATTAATCCCAACTTTTTCCCAAACATCTATATCACATACAACACAGCTCGAGAAATACCACCAACACCCGAAAGAGAAGAGGTAGAGTTTGTCCCATTTGTGACACAAAGTTTTTATTTAAATTGAAAACATTTCATCCATTATCTTACTCATACATCATCACTTCATCATCAATCCGTCCCAACACTCAAAACATTAAGAGGTTCTTGTCCCAAGTTCTCTTTTAGATATTGCTTGAGTCAAACACATCACATCACTTTTTAGATTGTTTCTACACCTAGGATAAGCTCATCCTAAGAGACACATCTACGCAGGGTAAAACTAGTTCATGAGTGAATCCTCTCATTACTAGGTAGTTCAATCTGTAACACATCTCAGATTTCTCTACACCTTATCACATCAAATCTTATTAAAACAAACAAGCAATTCACAGAAGGAATTTTAGTTACATCTACCTAAAAAGTGCTAGAGATCTACATGCAACATAATTCACCAACCATCAATCTCTCATTTCATCAAAAACTCATCATCATTTTCACTCAACTTCAACAAAAACTTGTAAACAAAATGGCCAAAACCCGATCACAGTCAAGGCAATCAGAAATAGAAATGGAAGAAGAAGAAGAGGAAAATCTCAATGAATTTCAAGAAGCACTTGGAGAAAATGCAAATGACGAAAACCCAAGTACTCCTACTCCTACAACAATAGAAAGGGCCCAACATAACCCTCTCTTTAACAGACTTTTTGACGAAATACTCAGGAGCAATGCGGATGCTCACTTCTTAAAACTCCCTCAAGAAGGAGCAAAACTCCCCTCTGACTTTGATCTTGCCCAATTAAGACAAGCATAAGAAAGACAAAGTCACCATGAAGAGGAAAGAGGTAGAGATCCCATTAGATAAAACATTCCTTGAGGTAACCTACCACCTCCTCCTCCAAATGAAATAGAGATGTTGCGGCAACAAGTCGAGAATGTCGCCCAACAACTTCATAGTGGTGTCAAGACTAACCAATTCTCACTCAATGACATCTGTCCCTATCCTTTTGATCGGAATCTTTATATGCCACCCTTTCCACGAGGATTCGAAACACCCAAATTCAAAAAATATAGAGGAAAGGGAGATCCTCGTGACCATGTCAGAGAATTTCATTCCACTTGCCTCGAAGTGGCATATGAAGACACATACCTAATGCGCCTCTTTCCCTAAAGCTTGGGAGGAACAACCACATCATGGTTTTCCTGACTACCAGGTGGCATTAGAACATTTGAGGAACTCATCCAAAAATTCCTAGCTCATTACTCTCATAACATTGAACGCAACATCACCATGGCTGATCTGTGCAACACTAAACAAAAACCAGGTGCACTATTCTCAGTATTCCTGCAACGATGGCATCAAATGTCTAGCAGACATTCTCTTCAGTTACCTGAACGAGAACTAGTGGAAATATTCATTTCCAACTTAACCGAAGAAATGGAATTTCACCTGGATGTCAAAGACAGAGACTCTTTTAATGATATGATCACCAAGGGTTTGAAATGTGAACGGGCACTCATCAAGAAAGGACTCATCAAAATCTTTAATGAACCAAAGGATGGTCCTCGCCCGTGCTTCAATAGTGATAAACCAAACTTCTGGAACAAAAACAAGAATATCGTCAACGATGGGGTTGTGGATGCCCGGACTATCCAAAATGCACAACTTGTGGTTCGGTTTGCAGGACAAAATCCTCCACCTCAGAACAACACAAATGTTCCTTTGAATCAAGGTCACATCACATCTCACGATGAACCTAAACCTCGTCAACAAAAACAAAAACGAACATACACTCCCTTAGGGGAACCCATTGAAACAGTATTGCGACAACTCATTTCTCAAAATTTGGTCAAACCGGCATGGTGGAGAGATACTGAACACTGTGAATTCCATCAAGGGAGAGGACACAAGACAAGTAATTGTCACCAATTGAAAGATCTCATTCAGGACCTTATTGACCGAGGAGAAATTGAAATAGAAGGACATGACCCAAAAACAACAAATAATGATCATCTGATGTTCAAAAATCCACTTCCATCACAAGATCAAAGGGGTCCTTCCACTTCCAAGCAAGGCACTGATACCACTGATTATACACAGGCTGCGTATAATTACACTATAAATCATCTGTATGATGCCAGTGAACAAGTTACAAGGTCACAATAAAAGCAGCTCCACAAGGCACCACCTCCACCCAAAGTAGTACAATCTTGTGGAACAATTAGATAAAATGCCCGCGCTTATATCCATTTTAGATCTATTGTGCCTATCACCATCTCATAGAACAATCTTGGATCAAGCACTCCAAGAGGCGTCAGTCCCTGCAAACTTGAATACAGACCAATTTCAAGCCATGGTTGGAAGTCTAAAGTCATCACCTTGTCTCACTTTTTCCGAAAGTGACAACTCTTCCTTCCAACAACCTCATAACTCTTCACTACACATTGAAGGCTTTATCAACCAGCATAGGATCAAGCAAGTCTTGATCGATAATGGAGCAGGCCTGAATATTTGTACACTACAGTTGGTCACAACATTGGGATATGCAATAGAATCAGTGGATCCCCGTAAGAAGATCACAATCAAAGCCTATAATGATGCGGAGCGTTCCTCCAAAGGAGCTGTGATACTACCAATCCGAGTAGGCCCTGTGGTAAAACACATCATCTATCAAGTTCTGGACCTTCCTCTACCATACAATCTATTATTAGGAAGACCTTAAATACATGCCATGCAAGCCGTTCCATCTACCTACCATCAATGTATCAAGTTCCCACATAATGGTGCAGAGATCACAATCCTGGGCGATGCAAATCCCCTTGCATACTGTCATAATATCAGCCATCAACCAGAGATTATTGTTCCTAATAATAGAGAAGTTGTTTCCTCCACATCATATATAAGTCCCGCCTCTCTTGCCAGTTCAAACACCATAATACCCAAACAAGAAAAGCTTAAGATGAAGATAGCAGAGGAAGGTCCTGGGGAATACAACTTGAGTCAACTCTTTTGTGTGGGACAAATGCCCACTTCTCCTAGAACACATGGTAAACCACAGCAGGTACTCCAGCAACCACTAATCACACCAGCATGTGCTTTGATGCCTTTCATCCTTGGAAAAAGTCAAGAAGAAGAAACCCAAGATGAGGACTTAGTGGAATGGATCTATAAAGATCCTATCACCACTGATATACCGAAAGTTAAACTTCCTACGGATCAATATGGCAAAGGCCTCCTCATTATGCAAAGAATGGGGTATGATGGTCAGAGTGCTTTGGGATATTACAAACAAGGACGACATGAACCACTGCTGCCGAAATTAAAGCCCAAGGATAATGCAGGCCTAGGCTTTGAAAAGGAGATCTTTCCTAAGCTCAGATTCAAAGGAAAACCCAGCAAACCACTATATCAGCCTATTGCAAAGAGGACACCTTTTATTATCAGAGCAACATCAAACACCATCGCAACTACCCCATCGAGGCTCAAAATCCCAGCACAATCAGCTACAATGACAATCATCTCACCCAACAAACCAGTAATCCCATCAGCAGCACCATTACCAGCAGCAACTGTATCAGAACCCGCAGCAGCATTTATGGCACCAACAGTTCTAGCAGAAGCCACTGAGTCAATATTACCGATACTCCCTGTACCAGATTCTTTAATCCCCATCAACCTCCCTGCAACACCAATCACTACAAAGGTACATCAACCAATCACCCCTGCGGTATTTAACTCAAAAGACATCCCAGTATGGTATAGTAATTGGATGTTGGAAAGTGACTTAGAGACCGACTCACATGAGTGGGAATTTGATTCTGTACAGCTTAACACTTCAGATGAGGAAGATGCATCACTACCTCCGCCACGCAAAGACATCCCTGTTTATGGAGAAGCACAGATAAAGACCACATGGGTTCCTGAACTGGAAACATCTTCCACAGACCCTACGTCTCATCCTACATCTGATTCTGACGGGGAGAGTACCATCAACGACCTTCACCATAACGTCTTAACCCTCACTGATACATCTAACGCACTTAACCTAATCGATGAAGTAATGCCCATTATCCACCTTGAACTCATCAAATGGAACCAACCAAATCCCCCATGTCTTGACTTCTTCCAAAATGATGAGGCCATCATTGACTTTTTGGAATTAAGGGATAACCTACCAAGTGGGGATCACAAAGCTGGATTCGCCATTGAACTTAATAGCACAACATACTTCGGGGCAGATGCCAAACCTTTCAGCTGCAAAAATATAACAATAAAACATGGATCTTCCAGTCAAAACCACACTGTGGCACTGTTTGATCCAACAAAAGTAAAAAGAAAGAGCGTATCCAATGGTGAAAACCTCTCTGAGGTGCCTGAGGATGAAGGGTTTGACATCCTCCCCACTAGTACATAACAGGAACGATCAACGATTCTCATCGAGGAAACTAAAGAATACAATGTAGGGACTCCTAAAAATCCTCATCTCATACATCTGGCATCTCTTCTCACTCCAGAGGAACAGCCTAAATTTATAGAGTTCTTCCAGAAGCATTAGATCAACTTTGCATGGTCATATACAGGCATGCCTGGGCTTGATCTTGATTTAGTCATGCATCACCTCACCGTAGCAGAAGGAGCCAAACCTGTCAAGCAGAAGCTTCGTAAGATGCATCCTCAAATTGCAGTACTAGTCAAAGCAGAACTTAAGAACCTCCTGGATGTTGGTTTCATTAGACCCATTGATTATGCGGATTGGATATCCAACATTGTTCCTGTCGGCAAACCAAAAGGGGGCATCCACATTTGTACTGACTTCAGAGATCTAAATAAGGCATGTCCTAAGGATGACTTCCCCCTACCAAATATCGACATCATAGTGGATTTGATAGCAGGACATGCCATGCTTTCACTCATGGATTGCTTTTCAGGATACAATCAAATAAAGATCGCACTAGAGGACCAACATAAGACAGCCTTCACATGTCCATGGGGCACATATTGCTGGAATGTAATGCCTTTTGGTCTCAAGAATGCAGGAGCAACCTATCAACGAGCAATGACCACCATCTTCCATGACATGATGCATACTATGATGGAAGATTATGTGGATGACTTACTAGCAAAATCACTCACTAGAGAAGGGCATCTCCACGTCTTAGATAAAATCTTTGATAGACTGGAACAATACCATGTTCAACTCAACCCAAAGAAATGTGTCTTTGGAGTAACCTCCGGGAAGCTTCTAGGATACATTGTCTCAAGCAAAGGCATTGAGGTCGACCCAGCAAAGGTAAAAGCAATCATGGACATGCCACCACCAAAGAACATCAGTCAGCTAAGGATGTTACAAGGACGGCTACAATCCATCTGAAGATTCATTGCACAATTGGTTGATAAGTGTCACCCATTCACACACCTGCTACATAAGAACATCCGCTTTCAGTGAGATGCCCGATGCCAACAAGTATTTCAGACGCTTAAAGACTATCTCATGAATCCACCATTGCTGATCCCACCAAATCCAAGTAGACCATTGTTACTTTATATCTCAGCAACAAGTACAGCATTGGGTGTACTACTGGCACAACATAATACAGAAGGAAAAGAGTGTGTTGTTTACTACATCTCTCGCACACTAGTGGGCTATGAACTCAATTACACACCTATTGAGTGAGCTTGCCTAGCAGTAATCTTAGCAGCTACTAAACTGAGGCACTATTTGTTAACACATAAGATACAACTCATTGCAAAGATTGATCCACTCAAGTATTTACTCAGCAAAGCAGCATTGACAGGTCGCTTGGCCAAATGGGTGATGATTCTAAGTGAATTTGACATCGAGTATGTAGTTCGTAAAGCTATCAAAGGTCAAGTTATTGCAGATCAGTTGGCCGATGCACCACTCATAGGCGATCATCCTCTCATTTCCAATTTTCTAGATGAAGAGATATTCATGATCACAACAACACAGCCATGGAAACTATACTTTGATGGTTCATACACTAGGCACGACTCGAGGGCAGGCATTCTATTTATCACACCTCAAGGTGATAGCATCCCAAAGTCTTACAGGCTCACATTTCCATGCACCAACAACATAGCAGAGTATGAGGCCTTGATCACAGGACTCAGGCTAGCCGTACAATGGAAATTACAAGAACTACAAGTATATGGCGACTCACAACTAGTCATTCGACAAGCAACAGATGAATATCAAACCAAGGATGATAAACTCATGCCATATAAGCAAATGGTGGACAATCTAAAGACATCATTTACTACTATCACTTTTGAGCAGATACCAAGAGATCAGAATTGAGCTGTTGATGCTATGGTTACCATCGCATCTCTCCTAGATCTTCCACAGAATTCAACACGCTACGAGTTCTTGGTAGAACAAAATTGGATTCCCACTTATGATATCCCTGAATCCGAAATGATATGTCACCTTGTTGGTTCTGAATCCCCATGGTACGATGAGTTCTACACATATCTCCGCGATCACACCCTTCCTCCTAACCAATCAAATAACCAATGTAAAACCTTCATTTGCCAAACTGCTCGATATACCATTATTGCTGAAACCCTATACCGCCGCAGTCTTGATGGTACTCTCCTTCGATGCCTGGAACAAGGTGATATAACAAAGGCTTTGGAAGAAGTCCATGAAGGAATTTGCAAGACTCACTCAAGTGGTCTGTCACTAGCTAAGAAACTCCTGCGCAATGGATACTATTGGCCATCTATGGAAAAGGATTCCTACTACTTTGTCAGAAAATGCAAGAAATGTCAAGTTCATGGCGACTTGATACATGCACCAGCCCAGGAACTACAACCAATCACAACACCATGGCCTTTTTGTCAATGGGGCCTTGATCTTGTGGGTAATATTCACCCATCTTCATCCAATGGCCATAAATTCATTATTACCGCCACTGAATATTTCACAAAGTGGATCGAAGCTGTTCCACTTACCCAAGTCACCGGCAAGCAGATCACCTCATTCATCCTCAACTACATCATCTGCCAATATGGTGTGCCCATGTCCATCATCACAGATAACGGTTTTCCTTTCAAAAATCAAGATGTTCGTGAACTTTGTGAGAAATTTCATATCCAACACCGCTTTTCCACCCCCTATTACCCACAAGGAAATGGTCAGGTCGAAGCATCCAATAAAAACATATTGAGAATCCTAAAGAAGACAGTCAATGATGCCGGCCATGATTGGCATGTTCAACTGAATCCAGCACTATGGGCATATCGAACTAGCATTCGAACCCCTATAGGCGCAACTCCCTACTCATTGGTCTATGGCACCGAAGCTATCTTACCTATTGAGGTGGAGATACCATCACTACGGGTTTCCTTGCATAATCTAATAGATGATGAAGCATACAGAGTCTCACGCCTCCAAAACTTAGAATTACTTGATGAGAAGCGACAAGCTGCATACAACCATCTCAAAGCCTATCAACAGCGCATGAGCAGAAGCTACAATCACCGAGTTAGACCTCGTACATTTGAGGTAGGTGATCTTGTTCTACGAGAGAATCCTCGCAACCAACCAAACAGAGAACATCAGGGCAAGTTTGAATCAAATTGGTTGGGACCATATGTTGTCACTGCTATATTCGGGTCTGGGGCATATTAGTTGGCTACATCAGAAGGAAAACCGCTTGCAGATCCAATCAACAGCATGCACCTCAAACGGTTTTATACCTAAGCTATACAGAGCATCAGGCTCCCCTGCATAGCAGAAAATACCAAAAACATACAGATAAAATGACCTAAAGAAAATACAAAAACATCAAAAAAGTCAAAAAAAATCATGCATCCAAATGGTGAACAAACACTCCGATGGCACCTTGGGTAAGTACGATGGTGAAAACCTGGCAAACAGGCACCACTCGTAAAGGCTATGGTTCCATTGTTTTTTCGACTTGTTGCGCTCACATTATACTTCATACATACATCCATGCATCCATCAACCATGGCTTGTTATAAATCTACAAATCCAAGAAAGTACTACATGCATCCTGCATCTCGCTTTTTTATAGTCCTGTCTAAACTGGGGGCAATTCCCTTAAACTATTGATGGAAGTGGATTCTACATGGTCTTGTGATTCATTAAAGTTCTTCATTTAAAACTATCTCACAAAATCCACAAACATTCAAAACAATTCAAAATCCAAAAACATCCAAAACACTTCAAAATCCAAAAACATTCAAAATATATCACAAAATCCAAAAACATCAGAAAACATCAAAAATCCAACAAAAACATGGCAACACATTGTACATACTCATCCGCGCAGATACAAAAACAAACATTGAACAATTTTTGTACGATGATCACTTCTCAAAATTGACCAAACAATCAACATCAACAATCAAACTGTCTTCAATGAGGATGCATCCTTCCTTACCAACACAAAGACAAAATGACATTTTCTTTGACAAGAAAATTGTGTTAAGTTATCAAATACTTGGTTCATTTGTGAGTCCAATCATTCGTTTATCTGTATCAGGATCTTTCAGCATTATTTTGTATCATTTGCACATTATTTCTGATGAAGTACTAGGGCATGTACTAATGGTGTATACGTGGGAAGTTCACCAAGATACGTGATCTTATGCCAAATGCAATCATAGATCATTACGGCTTGCTGACTACAGCGTATACCTCGACCATATGAGCATGAACAATTACCAAGGATCCTTATTCTTTATTCTTTATGTATATACTGTTTGTTTGCAGGTACAATGCTCATTCTTTGGTTCCTCCTCATCCAAATTGGATAAAGTTTTTATCTCTTATTACGGTATGCACTTGTCTCAGGATATGATTAGCCCAAGATCAAGGAGGACGATCCAAGTCATGCATGAACGGAGATAATCCTTGTCTATTCCGCAAGCAATACTCTGGTCGACTTGACCCTTATATCAAGTCGTTTGTATTAACTTCCTATATAAAATCCATGTAAGGAATACTCAGGTCATCTTGAATCATTATGTCAAGATGCTTGTATTCTCTTCCAACATTTTAAAGCTCAATGATGAAAATAGAGCACTATGGATCATCATTTCATCTCATCTATTTATATATTGCATTCCGTTGCATATCACCCATCCATTCATTCATTCATATGTAGGATTTATATGCAAAATATAACCATTTAAAGCTGGTCTTGGATACAATCACGACTGAGTACTCTGATACATCATCAATGCATCATGCAAAGTCTCAAAAAACCTTGCATTCCTCATGGTCATATCATCGTCACATTTAGGTGCATCTTGCATTAAGACCATTCATGTCATTTTTAACTTAATATTGCATATAGTTCATTTTTTACATTAGTTTTCATTAATCATTGGCATCATTGCATAAATCATAAATAATTAGATTCATTCGTGGGATCAAATTGTCTTTGATTGTTTTAAATCATTTACTAGGCATTCATTTAGTGTCAATTATCCATCATCATTTCATCATTCTTTATCATTTATCATTGCATACATTCATTAGTGAAAAGGTGCATTCATTCATCCATTATTAAAGTATCTTATTATGCTCATTTTAGGATTCATTCACATTGCATTCATTATCCTCTTTTTAATTGCATTAAGGTGCAGTTATTAAAACCATCAGTTGTAATATCATCATATTATCATTTTTACTTAAACATATTTACACTTTTAGAATCATAAAACCATTTGTTTCCAAAAACACATTTGTTCATACCAGTTTATATATATCCATTTATACATATGCATTCATTTAAACATTATCATATAAACATTTGTACTTTACATTTTGTTTATCCATATTACATTCATCTAAAAACATCTAGATGCATATCCATACATAAACATCATTCATTCAACCATTGCATTAACATCATCACATAAATTATCTCATCATTATATTGCAATAGGAAACACCAAAATCCTGTTCATAAATCATCATACCGCATACATCATCATCATGGCATTACATACATAAAGCATTACATCAAAAATCAAACAAATCATACATATATAAACCTGCATTCATCTGTCAGTATACAACATCATAAATCATCATAAAAACATGCACACATGTATAAACCTGCATTCATCTGTCAGTATACAACATCATAAATCATCATAAAAACATGCACATAGGAATCATCTCATCAATGCATAACATATACACATATCCATCTAAAGCAATAAAATCATACAATCAACATCCTGCATAAACATCCATACATATCAACTGCATATCATCAAAATATGGGACCTTCTCATATATATCATCTCCTATCTCAAAGTACAATGAAGTCTACAAAATCGACTACCCAGAGCCATCCAAGATACAGTCCAAAAAATAAACAATGATGCAATATATATATGTAGAAATGCTCTCTCAAATGCCACTCTGGCCAGATGTTGTACCACCATCGCCACCTGCTCCCCCACTAGTACCCGCACCACCTGATCCATCTCTCCGTGGAGGCCTCATCAAACCCCCACTCCCTCCTACATCCCCTGATCTCTCCCTCCGTAGAGGACCCATCACACCCCCACTGCTCTACATCCTCTGCGATCGCTCAGATCTGGCTTGCCGCATCTACAAATAGCTCAATGCTCACTGACTGGCTGGCACCACCTGCTGATATAAACCCCACCAGTACTCTATCTCTGCTTGTGCTCGCCGCATCTCCCTCATCACCTCCCCCGTAGGCCCCTATGCTCCTACTCCAATCCGGACTCTCTCCTGCAGCTCTACTAATCTCTCCACTGCACTATCCCTCTCTTGTAGCACTACAGCCAGCTCTGACTCCCATGCAAATAGCTGCACATCCCTAGCCGCCACCTCCGCCTCCAACTCCTCCACTCGTGCATCTGATGCCTCAAGCCAAGACTCCAAATGAACTATCAATCGCTCTCGCACATCTCCACCTGATCCCTCCCCAGTATCCATAGCAGCCTCACCTGTACCACCCTCTCCAGTGGCTCCCTCCCCTCTCTCCCTCGGTATCTCCCTCTCCATCCCTCTCCCGCCCAATCTCACTCCTCCCTGTGACATCCATAGGGGCAGTCCACCTCTCCCTCTCCGCTAAATCCAAACCCCCAACCCACCACCTCCTCCACCACCTCCTCCCCCGTCTCCATCATCTCCTCTCCCTCCAAGGCCTACTATCGAACCTCGCCCTCCTCCCCTCCCTCTCCTCCGTCCCCTCTCATCCTCAAACTCAGGCACCGGCTCTGCTGGATCTGATATGCGTGGAACCGGATGGGCCGTAATATACTGTGTATACTCCTCTAAAACCCCTGCATCCATGACCCTCGGTCGCTGTCCCACGGTCTCGCCTACAGCGTCCGGAACTCCGCAAGTGCCTGATCATATGATAGCACTGGCCCCCATGCATACCTCTCCCGAATCACCCGCGCATACTCCTCTGATCCACTAGGCAGTCCCTGCTGCCGTCCAAACTGTCTCAGAACTCTCCCGAGCACCTGTCTCTCCACATGGTATGAGGTCCTCCCAATGAAGAATCGGGTCATAAAAACATAGGGCAGTGCCTCTGCATCA
Source organism: Cryptomeria japonica (assembly GCF_030272615.1). Taxonomy (NCBI): domain Eukaryota; kingdom Viridiplantae; phylum Streptophyta; class Pinopsida; order Cupressales; family Cupressaceae; genus Cryptomeria; species Cryptomeria japonica. The sequence continues at coordinate 278,063,621 of NC_081406.1, read as the reverse complement.
TCATCCCACGGCTCACACTTCAGGTATGGTCGCCATATGACTGCATCAAGATTGTCTAACGCCCGCCGCCACCACTCTAACTTCCCCAGGTGGGGCTGACTCATCATACCGCTATACATAAACATGTACGGCTGATCCACTGTGCGGAACCTAAGACTCACAGGTTGAGTCACTGGTAGGTGCTCCCAGGCCCAAATATGAAGCAACGTCACTCCCACTGCTAGGGAACTCCTCCTCCGGTACACCACCTCATGGAGCTCCTGATACAAGTGCACCAGCATGCACGGCCCCCAAGAAAAATGGGTCCCCTCGGTAATCATCATCTTGATCACCTGCCCCCACCCCACGGCCAAACCATGTGATTGCATGTCCAGACACAGAAGTCCTCCCACAATACCTGATAGAACTGCTGGTAGAGGCTCATATAACGTAGCTATCTCCTCCCATGCAATATAACCATCATCAATAACAACATCCTCATCAAAGAACCTCTGAACTGCAAGGGTCCCCCAGGATCTGTCATACGTGACCAGCTCCCCCCGAATCGAAATCTATAGGATGCGCCACACATCCTTTAGGGTCACTGTCATCTCCCCCTGTGCTAGATGAAAGGTGCACGTCTCATTGTGCCACCACTCTGCTAATGCTGTGATCAATCCGTGATTCATACAAATCATGGGCATGTACATCACCTCATACAATCCGGTCGTGGCAATACAATCTATCTCCGCCTCTGTCAATCGATCCCACAACCCCTGTGTTGCCGGGTGTCTCTCACGTAACTGCAACACGCCTAGATCCTCCTACACATGGGCATCAATCACTCCTCATCAGTTGTTTTATTTTCAAACTTTCTTAAGTTTAAACCTAGACTATCAACAGATGTTTGATCAAGTATCTTCGGGTCTCAACAGGTAAGCAATCATGGCAACCTAAACTTCAACAGACATTTATCCTAATGACCTAAGTCTCATCAGGCTGTTATGGTTCAAAACAACTCTCACTTCACATCGCCATCCATCCATCATTGGCATCCGAAGATTTTATTCAAAACAAACTGGGGCATCTATCTATCCTAAACACAAAAAGTGCTATTTTACCAACAAAAGCGCTAGTTTATCAACAATAGCGCTAAAACCCTATCAAAAGTGCTCAATCAGCTATATGAAAGTGCTCAAACCTCAAACGTGCTAAAACAACCTAACAATAGCGCTCATTAAAAGCAATAGCCCTCAAATCAGCACTCCATAGCGCTTATTAATCAAAAGCGCCTAAACATGCATGCAATAGCGCTAAAAAAAAACAAAAGCGCTCAAACAATAGGCCAATAGCGCCATTGCGGCACAGTAGCGCTAGTTAATTGAGCAAAAGTACCAAAACATAGTTTCAGCGCTATTGCTCTGACTCAACTTAGACTCAGCAAAAAACGTATCAAAAATGCATAAAAATTAAAATTTCAAATTTGCATACCGCTGGTTCGTAACCGTCTGGCCGCTGGAATCGACAGACTCGCTCAAACTAGTGCTCAGCAACTGGTACAGGCATCCTGACTGCTACTCACTCCTCTCACAAGTCACTTTCAAAGCTCTGGATTCACAATGGTCGCGGTCATAAATGATCCTGTTTTCATCCATTTTTCCCTATTTAAACCCTTTGCAGTCACCATAATTTTTCCCCGCTCACCGTCGTGGTCCTTGTAACCTTCCCAAGCCTCCCATTTCTCCACTTTAATCTCAATTTCTTCTCTTTTTCACCCACATTACTAACTTCTTCTTTTCTACCACCCTGCCAATTTTCATTCTTTTTCGGGATATCGCCCGATTTTTTGAAATTTTTTTGGCCCATCTCTCGAGGGGGCATACCACCCATTAAATTTACATTTTATCGAGCATATTCTTCACACTTATTTTTCTTTCTTTGAAACGACGCGATAAACCGCACCGTCTCAAAGAGGGGCAAATGTAGTTACATAAATCTGTCCAGTTTAATTAGATGAATATTTGCTATTTATTTAATTAAAAATCCACTAGTCATCAGTTAATTAAATTAATATTTAATTAATTCATCTTCAAACATTCTCCTATTAATTAAATAAATTATTCAATTTATTTTAATTAATTCACTATACCAAATTCACAATCAATTAAATGAATAAAATATATTTATTTAATTAAATCCCCATTTTCCTCTTTTAAATAAATTAACATTTATTTAAATCATTTAAAACCCCCCCCACTTGCATTTTCCTACAAATGCAACTTGCACACATTTATTGAAATAAACTAATTTTATTTTAAATAAAAATCCTATTTTCCCTCACCCACCAAATCCAATTGCAAAATCTAATCCCCTTCTAGATTCTTCTAACCCCTTCCTAATTAGTCTAATTCATCCCCTAATTATTGTAACATTCCTAAGCAAAATGAAGTCATTTCTCAAAGACTTCAAAAGTCTTTGAAAAACATTTAATGCTTTGTGTGTTCAAACAACTTAACCTCTAAAGTCTTCAAAAACCACTAATGGCTCTTACATGACCATTAATGGCTCTTACATAACCATTTATGGTTATTTCAAACTTGTCCCCCCAAGCATTTATTGCTTTGACCATATTTATCCCTCTTGCCTTTGCACAAGAATTTATCCATTGGATAAAAGTTTTATTCTTTGAATAAAAAGTTTATTCATTTAATTAACCTTGACCTTAACTCCCAAAGTCATGTCAAGCATTTAATGCTCCTTATCTCTCCTCTCAAGCCTCCTCATGGTACCACTTGTCAACATGGGATTGGGTTGAAAGTCCTCACATGGATTGAATACCATTCAATCCTGACCCTTGTTGAGATTACTCAATCTCAACCATCCATTGCTCCATTTTTCTGTAAATAGAGCCCATTTCTTCATAATCCAGATCCTAAAAACTTGTATGCATTTAACCTATAGGCATTTTAGAGAGCATTTAGCATAGAAAACTAATATCTTTGTTATTTTAGTTAAAATCAATCATTTTAATAGCATCTAGTATTTTAGTTTTTCATTTCACATTTGAAACAAAATACTCAAATCTCAATCCTCCATAAGCATCCATAGTGCAAAAAGTTGCTGAGAGCTACACTATTTTGGAACTTGGAGAGGAGAAGAACAAAGGAGAAGAAGCTAGGAGCATGTTAGGAGGTATTTGGAGATGCCTCATCATATTTGCTTCTTTAGTTAAATATGCTTTCATGTTTTTAGTATCTCTTTTGATATGCCTGTTTAGATTAGTTTTTGACTGATTAACACTAACGGTTTCTTGTGTGTCTGTTATTTATCTCAGACTAACCTTGTCCATTTTGCAGAGCATCATTTGGTGAACCCGACGTGAATCAAACACCCAAGAAATCATTTTTTTTAACCAATAACACGTTTGCATGTTGAAATTGTCACATAGGTTGCGCTTTAGCGCTATTGATCGCGTTCTAGCACTATTGATACTTGTTGTTCTAGCGCTATTGTTCTTAAAATAGTGCTATTGCATCATTATTAGCGTTGTTGAAACTGTTTTGGTGCTATTGACCTTGTTTCAACAATTTTGCCCTCTCTGTCTTTCTTTTTTTTTAGCGCGTTTGTGTTAAATAGCGCTTCTGTTCAAACACAGACTAACGATATTGCAACAGAACATTGTAAAACTACTCTTTTATAGATCTATAAGTGAATTTTCCAAATTTTAATATTTTAATTTTTTTATATATATATTTATCTTTATTTAAAGTTGGTCATCAATACTAAAATATAATGTTGATTACTTTATTAAGAAAAAATATGAAAATTTATTTAAATTTCTTGAAAAATATATGATGCAGTAGAGAAAAGAATCTATGTCAAGACAATACAATTATTTTCTATTTTAGATAAATAATAAGACAAAAGGTGGTGCCTATTAGATTCAATGACAGTCCCAAAGACACTGAGAGGGGGTGGGGGGTGAAAATATTTGTGCTTATTTAAATCTTTGCATCCCAAAACAGTGTACCAGTGAATAATAATTAATGCAGCAAATAAGAATAATAGAGACAACATAGAAAACACACCATAACACAAGATATTTAACGAGGAAACCCGGTGTGGAAAAAACCTCACTAGAATTTGTGACTCACAATATTTATTCACTGGCCAATGAATAAATACTACTTACAATAAGGGGCCTGCACATGCAGGGAGGCCAACTGCCTAGAGCACACTGCTCAATAAATAGTCACACTTACTACAAAATGGATTATCAAAATCCAATACAATGTACTGCTTCAAAACAACATCTCTCATGCGAGGTTCAATACCAGTTTAAGCTCAGTCAATAACCAAAACCTTCTCTGTCAACTATATCACCTTATACAAAATTGTCTTATCTTCTTTTCATCTACTTACAAAGCTGACCTATAAGATCTCATACATAAATGAGTCTATTACAATGTACCATGTCGGCTTTTACAAAAGATAATTAAATTAAAATCCAATAAACAAAAGTTTATTCCATGACGGCCTAAGGGGCGGTGAGATAATGCATGTGTTCTTCCTTAATGTTCTTGTTTTCTTAGGAGAAGGAGAGGGTACTAGTGAGGGTTTTCTCTTCCTTTACACTCTTTTGAACTTAATTGCCTTACTACTGTCACTGTTAGAAGATGTGTCAACTGGTGAAATATGTACCTCCGGTTGAAGTCCTTCAAGCTCACTAGCCAATAAACCACTAAGGTTCATGACATTATCTTTGATTTCCTTTACTTTCTTTGATGCATCCCTAATGTATTTTTCTCTTCTCTTCTTATTTTTCTCCATTGATACTTTACTCTCCATGGTTTCAGCACTTCCAAATATTTCTTCCGATGGTTCTCTTGGTGCTTCAAGTAGTGCTTTTGCATATTTTTCCAGAACATGTAGATCAACCTCATAACCCATTTTAGTAATCCAAATACTTCTAGGGCTTATTGCTTCCATCCAAGTTTCATCTCTTTTATTGACAAAATATATTTGCTTGTCATATTTCTCAATTATGCTCTAAGGAATCCTTTCCCTAGCTCTCATCTTAGATTGGAAAGTTTTAAAGTAATCACTTATGTTATTATCTCTATCAGTTCCCATGTCGGTAAAAGCTTCTTGCAGTTGTTTTCCTACTGGTATATCATAACCAAAGTCTTTGGGTCCTATACCGGGGATCTCTTTGATGAAATATAACATCAAACATACCAGAAGGTTTCCAAAGAAGAAAGTAGCTTTCTTGTCTCCCTTAATATTTTTCAGGTTGTCAATAAGTTCATCTTTCAACCATTCACACACATCTATCTTAGCATTGTTGTTTATCATTTCATGTGCACTGTAAATACAAAGACTGGAAATAGAACTGAGTCTGTTAGCATGTGTGGCTTTGTATCCAAGAACCATACTTACACATCTCACATTGATGTCCTTAATGTCATTTACTCTAAGTGATCTTTTGTCAGATATTGCTCCAGTTAGGCTCATCGCCATTTTGTTGGGAATCTTCTTTGTCTTATCAGGTCTACTACCGGTTGAGAGTAAACCAGTAACTGCTCTAATTGTTTGTCAGGTTATCTTACAAACAGAATCCAACCATAAGAATTATCAATGTGCTCTACTCAATACTATCCTTACCACTTCCTCTAAAAATTGAGGGATATTCAGTATCTCTACAAAACCTAAAGTCTCCACAATCTTATGTTCGGGTTTAACAATTCCATGTTTATCACAAATGATCTTACTAAACATTTTCATTAACTCCTCAGATCCTAGTTCTTCTATATTGAAATGTTTGTAAATCCTAGGGTCTTCTACAAATGCTACTCCCTTAGGTATTTTTGAAAAAGCTCCTACAGAGTCATCTTGCTTCACAATCTAAGGAATTATTTTGAATACGGGCCTAGGGCATTTCATATTCTCCACAATGGTAGGGTTCGGAATAAATTCAGGAATAGAAGATGAAGCAGCCATTATGAAAAATACCTCTTATCGAGATGCTTGTTGAATGCTTGAAAAACACTTCTCAAATTCGCCTCAAATGCCTTTGCTCAATTTCGCGCTCACAAAAAGTTTGAATGCTCGGTGAGTTTGAAATGAGGGTTTATCAGTGTTTTATAGCCAAAATATTCTTTAAAACATCATTAAATGCTTGTCAGTTAAGTGAAAACTTAACACACCTGCCAGTAAAGAAGAAATGTATCTTCTCACCATTAACCGAGGGTAGAATGCATGTTTTTCAATTTGCTGCCATACCCCCAAGGGATTATTCCTCAGTTAGATGAAGATTCTCCTACCAGTGGAGAATTACTCTATTCTACCAGTGCAAAGATCATTTCATTAACTTTCTGATCTCTTTTCTTAATCCATTGTTTAGAAAATTCTTGCCTTACTTCTTCTACCTTTTCTTTTCCCTTCAAGCTAGATCTCATATTTTTTGTCGGTAACTGTCAGTTGGTTGCCATATGATTGCCACTTGGTTGCCATCAATGACAACATCAACTATTCTCATAAGAGTGTAGAATTCCAATAGTGCCAAATGGAAATAGTTATTTTTCAATACACAAAAAATTTCAAATTTATTTAAAAATAGTGAAAATTATATCCATGCACTAAAGTTTCAAGTTATCAATACACACAAAAGAATTGAAGAAAAAAAGATAAAATCTACTATATAAAGTGTGGGGCATCATGTAACTTCAATTTCAGCATTTTATCAACAACTAAATTTTAGTGTTTACTTTATAAAAAATTATATTCAAATAATTTTCTAATTTTTTTTAAAAATTATAAACATAAAATACACTAAAAATTATACATTTTATTAGTTTATATCATTCCAAAATTCAAAACATATATCACTTTCTATTGATTCAATTTAAAAATTTGAATCAACATTGGCCATTTCCTTTATAAAAGTGTGACACAACTTTGTCGTGAGAGATCTTCATCACCACCCTTCATAATTCTAAAGAATGGCATGATTCCTTCCATATCGAATATCTTACACACTTGGGTATTATTTTTTAGGAAGACATACAAAGTAGGTTTAACATGCAGATCTTGGCACCTCATGACTATAACAATCTCACACCTAATAATGAAGAACACTTAACTTACAGGACCCAAAGATATTGAACAAAAGAACTTCTGATAGATATTTCCGGAAAAAAATTGGTATTTAATAGAAAATTTGTCAAATAACTCTTTCCTTCTTGCCATGTGATATTTTTAAATCATAATCAATTCTTCCTTTTAATCTCTTATAGCCTCATTCCTCCTTAAGTATTATTAATAATGAAGGGAGGTCCTTTCCAAGGTGTTATCGTGTGTATTCCTAATGTGAGGAAAGATAGTATCAGTAAGGATCTCCTAAAAATAAACCTTAGTGTCAAGACAACCATCACCATGAAACCTCCTTTATAACTTTTAAGACATTTGCCACTTCACCAAGTCATCATCTCCTTCGCATTACACCTTTGATTCGTAAATTTCATGATATTCAACACAACAACGACAACAAGGGTCATAAAATCAAATACTAAGTTTCTTTGCATAGTTAATAAACCCATCTTGTCTACCATTAAGCAAAATTTATTTGATATGATAGGGGACATCGGCCTCATTAACCTAATATTATCAATCTTTTAATTTCAACCCCTCATTGAAATTAAGACATGCACAACTTTAATACCTTCTCTAAAAGCATGTGTAGCATCCTAATTAGGTATCAAATTAAGGAGGTGTTTTCTATCTTCAACATAGTTTTTCTTCCTCCAAGATGGATAAGTTGTCGACTTGATAAGATCAATCACCACCTTTAATTCTCCCTCAATTAATATATTATTAAACTCATGAAAAATAATTCTTCTAAGTTCCCACCAAAAGGCTATGGCTTCAACTTCATTATTAATTTTTATCCCCACATATTTAGCATATCATTCTATCATCCTACCCTTGGCATCTCTAATTATTCCCACAACAACAACCACTCTAGGGTTCTTCTTACTACAACCATCAAAAGTTAACATAACCCAGTCTTTCCTAGGTTTTCTCCACCTCACTATGATTTTGTAAAATCTTTTGGTTGACTTTAATTTTATCCATATTATAGTTAACTCTCCACCACCTTCTAACATATAAATCAAGAAGGGTACCTGACTGAATAACACATTGGTGTTTCATATGACATATGTTCTCCTTGACAACATTCTTGATAATTTGGAAACCTCCTTAGCATTCTTAATATATTCTTTAAAAAATCTATTATTTATCTCCTTCCAGATGCACCAAGAAAGAAAGGGGAGGATTTGGTTCCAAAGATTCTTCACCACAAGATGCCTAACAAGAGATTTGTCTCTCCAAACTTCAAAAAAAATTATAATAGACAAGGAAAACCCCAATTAACATGTAGGCAAGGTAGCACATCTTCCTAAACCTCCCTAGTGAACTTGTAGTGCATAAAAATATGATCCATTGATTCTCCCTCCTATTAGCATAAAACACACATATTGACTAATTGGAACCCTCTCTTGATCAAATTGTTTGTGGTAAAGATTTTGTTGTGGTTAGTTGTCCACCAAAACTGAGTAATTTTAGGGGCAATATTCTTATCCCAAACCAATCTCCATCTAAACTCCTTACTTTGAAGATAGTGTTCTATCATAAAGTAGGCATATGAAATTGATAATTTTCTCACAAGGGTTGGGCACCATATAATCTAATCATTTTTTTAAAGGCCAAAGATGTAGCAATCTCCAATAGTTTCAATAAATTAGTCTCTAATTTCCCTCTAGGAAAGAGCTAAAGTTGGAGAGGCTTCCAATTAGCTTTTCCTTCGCTCCAATCAGCATAGTCAAAAAGTTTGATCCCAAAATGTCAAGAGAGGCAGTCAACAAATTCCCTGAATAAGGGGTTAAAACTGAGGGCAGACTTGCCAACCCAAGTATCCTCTAAAAAATTGATTCTAAGACCATTATGAACCCACCATTTAATACTTTGTCTTAGGATTTTCTTGGAGTTTATAATGTTGTTCCATATCACAAACCCTTTAGGTGGGGAGGAAAATAGGAAGTGTTCGTCCTTCAGGTATTCCACATGAGAAATAATGGTCCAATCATTACTTGTGGAGATCCTATTCCATCCAATCTTGGAAGTAAGAGCTTTATTAAAGGGTTGAAGTTTCCTTAGCCCAAGGCCACCCAAGGATTTGGTTTTAAAGATTGTATCCCACTTAGCCAGAGCCATTCTCTTTTTCTCATCAACCCCCATCCAAAGTTCAACTTGTTTTGTATTTATTCCACCTTATTTTCTATAAGGACTGGGATTTTGAAGAGGGATAGGAAATATAGAGAAGAATTCTTTGGAGTGTAGATTTCAACAGTTGATACTTCCCAACTTGACTTAGCACCAAGCTTACCTTTCCAACCTTCATGTCTTTTTTTTAATTCTTTCCACTATATTAAACTAACAATTATGAGATAACTTTTTGGTGGCCAAAGCCAACCCCATTTATGTCATGGGAAGAATATCCTTTATAAATTCTACAAATTTGATAATTTTCTCTTGATGCCACTCCTTGATGTTACAAAAATACAACACATTCTTGTTGTAATTAATATGTTGCCCCAAGATTTTAGAATACACATTGAGAATCACCTTTCACTATTTAGCATCATGAACAAAGTAAAATCCAAACAAGATAGTATTATCCACAAATTGTTGATGGGATGACAGAGGGAGGGACGAAGTCAGTAGAACGCCTTATAGCTTATTCTAGGTGAAGAGTCTAGAAACATTTATTCCGAACACCTTAGCCACAACAATGAACAAATAAGGGGATAGGGAATTGTAGAGACCTCTTTCACTATGAAATAAACCTTTTGCAATTCCATTAACCAAAACAAAAAACCTTAGTGTAGTAAGACATTCCTTGATGAATTGGGTGGCTTTGTCTTGAAACCCAAACTTTTGGATAGTAATGAATAGGAGCTCCTAAGAAATCCAATCATAAGGCTTGGAGATATATAACTTGAAAACCATACCTATCTTTTTATTTTTCTCCATAGAGTGGAGGACCTCATGAGTTGTTTGGACAACATTAGGAATTTTTCTCCCTTGAAAAAATCCCTTTTGATTTATGGAAATGAGGTGTGATAAGATAGGCTTGAGGTAATTGGCTAAAAGTTTGGATAGAACCTTATAAAAGGTGTTGCATAGACTAATAGACCTAAAGTCTAGAAAGTTGTCTACCTACTATTTCCTAGGGATCATGGCAATTAAAGTGGTGTTAATCTGGTTTAGAAGTCCCTCACAGTTCAACCACAACATCACATTTGACTATGCCCCAATACTCCTAGAAGAAGGTTAGGGGAAACCATCCAGACCAAGGACTTTATAGGCATTAGAGATAAAGACAATAACCATGACCTCATCTTTGTAGATATATTTAGTTAGGTTGTATTTTTTGTGATTAGTTAGTATACAAGGAGTTGCATTAAAAATATCATCCATCTGATCGATAGCTCTAGTCAAATTCATGTAAGTATCTTGAAAAAAGGAAATGGACACTTGACCAATTTACTCCTCATCCTCCTAGATATTCCTATTTGCATAATTAATTCTCATGATTATGTTCCTTTTCCTATGTTTTAAGGTGAATCAATGAAAAAAATGGGTATCTGTGTGATGAATATACCAAGTTTGTGCGGTACATTTCTATGTTCTTGTATTTAAAGGCATGTAATACATTCATTGCATACATCTAAGATTTGAGAGTCATATTTGTGCATCGATTGAATCATACTTCAATTGGAGAACTAAATAGGAATCTTGATATACAAAATCATCATAGGAGCACATGCATGATTGAAGAGTGTTTTTCATAATCTCTTGTACACATTTCCATAGTTTGATCTAGAAGAATGTGTCCCCTAGTAATATACAACTCAAAGAAAAAAATTATGAATATTATGAGTCTAAATACCAATGAAATCCAAAAAAATAGAGAGTTTTCCTAGATGAACATTGTTGGGAAATACGGGCATTCGTGAAGAGCCACCTCGTGGGATCAGTATGTGCATCCAACATCCAACACAAATGCACAGTACTATCCATAAAGCAGAATAAGACATAGTTAATTTCCCACATTAACTCTTAGAGAAAAGTGATTTCAATTTAAGATCTTGTGAGATCGAACCACAGTTTCAGCGGCATGCATATATTTAGATTCAACAACACATAATCATAAAATAGAAGAATAGAACACATATTTATCATGGGTAAAACCCTTTCAAGTAAAAACCCCACACTCCAAAACTAGAGAGTCATTGTAATATTCAGCAACAAAAATAGTTACAATACAATCTCGAAACCGTTTTGGCCTTGTTTTCAAAGGAGGAAGAGCTATTCTATATATATACAAATTTGAGAAACGTAATTCTATAATTAAGTTCTCAAATTTTCCACCTCTAACCCTTCCAATGCCACCACTATAGTCATATTATTGACTAATCCTATATGTGGCACTCAAATGTCTACAAGGTTGACACATATAGAGTCCAACTTGGTTATAATATGAATCACTGAATAATTTACTAAGTCAATACAACTGAGTTGTAGATTCCTAGTTGGAGACAACTTACTAAATATAGTAAGTATGACTCATACAACTAAGAGAGCAAAGTCCTAATAGAATACAACATGTATGACACATATGGAAGCAAAGTCCTAATTGACTTCACATTCCAACATTCTCCCACTTGAAGTCAAATTTCAAACTCATGATTAATTCCTCTATCGAAAGACCATTGTCAATGTTGCCTATCATCACTGCCATCCATGAATCCACATAGATCCAAAATATTCTCTCATGCTCCATTAAGAAATATACAACAACATCCTAGATGTCCACCATCTGAGACAACAATCCCTACCATCCTCCAACATCCCACCTATGAAAGAAAAGGAACAAGCCAAGGTGAAAATGCGGTAGTCCAAAGAACACAAGCATAAGATCCCAGTGATATCAAAGACTATATTATACTGCCACCACTCCACTATGCTTACGAGCTATACAGAAGCATCACCAACAACTTCAAAACCCATAACCAGAACATAACTATGAAGTAATCCTCTAGAAAACAAGATAAAACACCAAGTAGAACAACAATAAAGCTGATTGCTCCCATCCAACTAATAAACCTATGCAACTAAAAATAGCACCCACAACAAGTGCTAATCCATCCAATCACCCTTACCTTAAAGGTATACATCATCAATAAACTCATGCCACCGACATACAGCTCAAGAAATTGCAATCGTAAGCTCCCTATGCAAAGCAGTCAATGAGGACCAAACACAATCAAGAACTCCCACTGCATGGGTAACATCGAATCTAAAAGGATCAAAGGCATACGAAGTATACCAATCACAACACATAGAAAGTGTAACCATGTAGTACCAAGGACCATCCACAAAGATATGCAAATATTACAAACAAAATTGTTGCAAGAAACATTTCTCTCAACAAGTCTCCATAGCTTTACTATGTTCTCCACATCTAATAGAAGAAAGAGATACAAGAACCTCCATGTCATCACACAAGTGACAACATATGACCACAAAAAATAAAGAGAGAAACTACAAACCATAAACATGTAGAATGTCCTTCTACAAACACCTCTAAGTGTCAGTTGTGCCAAGTAAGATCGCCTTCACATCCCAAAGAGAAAAACCATAACAACATGGGTAAGTGCACAAAGATGGTGGTCAAAAAGGGGGGAATAAGTGGACACTTATTTTCTGAAATCAGGTGAACCTGAACTTGGAGGCAAAATTTGAAAGTCATCCACTCAAGATATGAAGATAATAAAATAATAAATATTGTAGTACTCTGAATCTAGTTTCCAAACTACTAAATTTTTTTAAAATTGGATAAGATTAAGGGGGTCAAATCCTTCGCGCACAAAAAATAGACCTTGATTTTTTCTAAAAAACATAACATAATGTCTGACATGTGCATCAAAAAAGTCATAGTTAGATTTAGTATTTTGAAAAATCCTTTGGCAGAAAGATAGTTAAGAGTGAGCACTAGAAGATTTGTACTTTTTTGTAATTTTTTGATGAGTTGTTTTCTATGATTTTTCCAATTGAGCACATCCTGAAAATTAGGCACCTGTTCGTGCGCGAAGCATAAGTTGCACTAAACAAATTGAAAATACAATTACTTTTTTTTTTTAATTTTAAAGAATCAAGTGCACTACAATAATATTAAAGTTTTTTAAATTTGGATAAGTATATCAAAAGTTATTAAAAAAATGGTGCACCTATGTCTGTGAGAACTATGGAGACACTCGTAAAAGAAACTCAATAATAATATGTTATTGTTGTTCAAATTTTAAAAAAATTATATAGTTAGAAAGCTCAGAAGATGGGTGAAAATATGGTGGCAATTTTAGAAATACCCACTTGATGAAGTGTAAACCTGATGATGACAAAGTCGAGAAACCTAGTTGATAAAATAAAACACGTCAAAAAGAAGGGAAATGGAGGGAAATCAAACTTTCAAACCATAGCTTTGTCATCCAAGCCTATTTCCAAGCCTAAACAGTCAAAAGCGCATACGGGGTACTTATGGTGTAAGAAGCGCGTACGCTCTATCTTAACTATAAACAATGTGTACACGCTATGTTTGCTATAAACAACGTGTACACGCTATGTTTGTTTAAATTTTGGGAGTGTGTATAATATGATATTGTATATATAATATGTGTATATACTTATAATATATAATATATAATATTTATATATATAATATATATTAAGTATATATAGACACACATATAAGTGTATTGTCTCCCCCTCTCAACCGTGTACAAGGTGCCTCTCTCTCTCTCTCTCTCTCTCTCTCTCTCTCTCTCTCTCTCTCTCTCTCTCCCCCTCTCTCTCCCTCCCTCTCCCTCTCTCCCCTTCTCCCTTCCTCCATACCCCATCCCTCTCTCTCTTCTTCTCTCCCTCCCTCCCTTCATACCCCACTGCAACTGTGTTTGTACTTCTATAGAAGTAAGTGAATTTATTTCTTGTCTGCAACTTCCTCTTTGATTTTTATCATGTATGCTCTCCTAAGAAAATTGATTAATGGATAATTTGTGTGTGTATATTTAATAGGAGGAAGAAGGGTCTAAAATTGAACCATGGGAGCATTACCGTGACAAACAAGGAAACCTAAAGCAATATTCTTCTCGAATTTGTTTTTTAATGAGCAGAGCAGATGTGGAAAATAGTGTCAACAAAGCAAAATGATGAGTCATACTACCTACAATATGTTTTTCAGAAGGAAACAATCGGTAGGAAGAGAAAGAGGGAGAGTAGCACAAATGATGTCATAGAGAATGATAGTGGTGGGTATGTGAGACTTCCCATGTTGTTACACAACCCATGTCATCTAAAGAAATTGAAGTTTGTTGTAAGCATGGAAGTGGTAGTATATGATGATCATCACTTGTCAAAAGCCCTGGAAGGGTACATGCCCATGAAAGAAATCAAGTGTGTAATTCCTATAGTCATAATTGAGATCAGTCCTATAGCCTTGAAAATTTAGGAGCATCATATATTTTAGATAGGAAATACTCTTAGGGTTAGGTCAAGCTCTTACACTTTCTTTTTAGTGAAGCCTCATTGTTTGTTCTCTTGGAGTCTCTCTTATGCAGACAATGGTCTAACTTAGCTATATCAAAACTAAACTACTGATGTTCTATTCATAACTTTAAATAATATATTATTTTATTAGCCCACCATATGACCCCTTAGGTGTCATTAGAGGTCATAATGTTTCCTAAGAGGTCATATGGTGTCCTATGACCCCTTAAGACACCATATGACTCCTTAAGACACCATACGACCCATAACGACACCATATGGTGTCCTAAGGTCTCATAGGATGCCATCTGACCCCCAGGACACCATATGGTGTCCTAAAGGGCCATATGGTGTTCTATGACCTCTTAGGATACTATTTGATGTCCTTATAGGTCCTATGGTGTGCTAAGGGATCATATAGTGTCCTATGACCCCTTATGACACCCTATGACCCCTTAGATGTTGTTAGGGGTCATATTGTGTTCTAAGGGTCATATGGTGTCTTATGACCCCTTAGAACACCATATGGTGTCGTTATGTGTCTTATGGTGTCCTATGAACCCTAGGACCCCTTAGGACACCATATAGTGTCGTTAGGGGTCATATGGTGTCCTAAGGGGTCATATGGTCTCCTACGACCCCTTAGGACTCCATATGGTGTTGTTATGGGTCGTATGGTGTCCTAAAAGGTAATATAGTGTTCTATGACCCCTTAGGAAACCATTTGGTGTCATTATGGGTCGTATGGTGTGCTAAGGGGTCATGTGGTGTCCTATGACCCCTTAGGACTCCATATGACCTCTTATGTGTCGTTATGGGTCATATGGTATCCTAAGGAGTCATATGGTGTCCTTTGACCCCTTAGGACACATGCATGGATCCCTAGGATACCATATGACCCCTAAGAATACCATATAACCCTAGAGAGGGAGAGAGGGGGAGGAGAGGGATGGAATAGGAGAGATATACACCTAAGAGAGGAGGAGAGTGAGATAGATAAATAGAGACCGAGAGGGAGACACAAGAGATAAATGAGAGAAAGAAAGATGGAGAGAGAGAAGGGGGGGAGACAAAGATAGAGAAATGGAAAGGGAGGGGGAGAGAGAGATGGAGAGAGAGGGAAATAGAGGGAGAGATAGAGATAGAGAGTGACACAGAGAAGGGGACTCAGAGAGAGAGAGAGAGGGGGGGAGATATAGAGAGATCTAAGAGGTGGATAGAGGGAATGGGAGAGAAAGAGAGACCTAAGAGGTGGAGGGAGGGAAGGAGATAGAGGGTGAGAGATAGAGAGAGTCTCAGTGAGAGGGAGGAAGGGATGGAATGAGAGTACAAGAGACTAGAGAGAGAGAGGTGCAAAGAGAGGGAGAGAGGGAGAGAGTGAGAAAGAGAGGTAATGAGAAAGGGAGAGAAGGAGGGGGAGGAGAGAGGGAGATAATGAGAGAGAGATACACCTAAGAGAAGGGGAGAGTGAGATAGAGAGAGAGAGGATGAGAGGAAGAGACTTCAGAGATAAAGAATGGGAGAGAGAGAGAGAGAGAGAGATTTAAGTGAAAAATAGAGACTTGATTCTCTCCCCTTCTCTCTTCCTCCATACCCCTTCTTCTCTCTCTCCTTCCCTCTCTCTCTCTCTCTCTCTCTCTCTCTCTCTCTCTCTCTCCCCTCTCTCTTCATCTCCCTCTCTCCCCTTCTCCCTTCCTCCATACCCCTTCTTCTCTCCCTCCCTCTCTCTCCCCTCTCTCTTCATCTCCCTCTCTCCCCTTCTCCCTTCCTCCATACCCCATCTTCTCTCCCTCCCTCCCTCCCTCCCCCTTCTCTCCCACCTCTCCCTCTCCCTCTCCCCCTCTCTCTTCCTCCCTCCATCTCTCCCTCTCTCCCTCCCTCCCTTTTCCTTCACATTTTCTTTACTACAAATAACACGTACGGGGTATTGAGCCTATTCGTTCACTGCCTTGCCATAACATTTTTAAGGCGTAGGAGCATGTACGCGCTACTTATTACTTGTAAGCGCATAAAGGGCACTGAGCCTATTAGTTCGCCGCCCTGACATAACATTTTTAAGGTGTAGGAGCGCGTACACACTAATTACTAGTATATGGTGGAAAAATAAATACTGTTGGGCTTGCCAACATTTTATGTACTAACAGTGCGCACGCGGTTATTAATATAGCGTGTACGGGGTACTTAGTCATAGTTTTATTTGCCCAAGAGTCTCAACAACCTCAAAAGAAGTTTTTGAGGTCATTGAAGGCCCCACTGCAATTGTGTTTGTACTTCTATCACTATTTTATACATAGAATTAAGCGATTTTTTTATTTTTGCATGATTTCAAATGATTGAATTATTTTTGATACAGTTAAACGGGTTTTACATGGACTCGAAACCAAAAGTTTTACAAGAACCGACCATCAGCCAAACAAACATGAACCAACATTAGAATAGGGGAGCATCCTCGAGTAGTCATGAAAACAAAGGAGACGCAGACAAACAAGACAAAACAAAAAAAAACTCTCAATTAAGAGAGAGCACCAAATCCTTGTTCTCTTGGATGGAAATCTTGTTGATTTCCTCTAGCTCCTCCATAACGAATCTGGAGGTACCCTTGTTGTTGCTCCTACTTCTGGTTTTGGAACTAGGACTAGTGGTTTTGTTGTCTCCAGTGGCCATATCTTCCCCTCCAAGATCTTTCACCAGTTCATTATGGTAGGATATGTAATCAACAACCATGGCATTAATCTTTTCAAGCCCCTCAATACTGCTGTTCATGGCTTCTTTGCTAATGTCAACCAGGTTCTTGAGATTTTTCTTAATCTCTGCCATAGACTGCTCCACCTTATCAATCCTTTGTTCATGATTGCATTTCATCACCTCAACGTCCCGGGAGAGCTTTTGGGTCATCATCATGAGTTTCTTAGGTTTGCTGGGCTCAGGGGACGCAGTGAAGATATCAATAATCTCTTTAACCCCCCCTTTGAGGGTATCAATTTTGCACTCAACCCACTTCTAGTAGCTCTCCTGGCTTCTAGTAGCTTCCATAGCCAGATTCTTCAAGTTACCAGTCCTTTGTATCCCATTGTTCTCTTCATTGGCCATGGTCCCTTGTTTTTCTTTCAGGACATTGATAGGGATGTCCAATTTAATTCCCTGATCTGTAATCTTTGGACTATGTTCCTTAGCCGCCATCTTTTTCTTTTTAGAGAGGGGCTCAGCCTTATAGATCAGTTTGTTGGTGGTTTTTTATTTGCTAGCCACCCATTTGGGAGGATTCTTTCTACTAAACATCCCAGGGGTGACCATCAACTCCCCTTCATCGACAGGTTTATATTCAAGGTCATCAAGAGGAACCCCACTTTCTTCCAAGTCCATTTCTGAGTCAGAGACATCCTGGATATCAGTCTGATGGCCAGTCTCAGATAGAGGGGGCACAATTTCAAGGGATTTAGCATACTCCATGATGAGCACAATAAGTCCCTCATGGAGAACAGGGTTGTTAGGATTCTCCAAATGTTTTTCCAGGCTATTTTCAAGAGAGGAGGCTAGATAGAAAGGAACATAATTAATTTTACCATGCCTAAAGTGATTTAAAATCAAAAAATGAAAGGAAAATATGCTGGCATATCTTCCATCAAGCGTAATATACCTCATTATGAACTCAGCCATGTCAGCCCAGGGAGCCATAAGATCGTTTCTGTTGTAGCCGCCATCAACCATCTTGGTAACTCTAGAGTGCTCCTTGTCTTTGTCAAAGAAACTTGTCAACTCCTCCTCCTCGGTTTTCCTATCCCTGTAAAATATTCTTCTAGTCATCACCAGGCCAGTGACCGTCACCACCAGGGTTTCATCAATCTAATAGTCAGTGCCATAAGCCCTAAGACTCTCTTTTTTCCACCTGCTGACAAAAGCCTCCATAAGCAGAGAAGGGCCATGAAGTTGATCCAAGTAGCGGATGATTCCCCCATCAACAAATTCCTGCCACACATCTTTGTTTTTCTTGCATTTCTCGCAAGTAGAGGGCTCTGCCTATTCTTGTCCCCACCCATTATGCTCCTGGTCGCCGAATAGTAGAAAATGGGCCACACCAGAGAAGGCACCGACCACTCACAAGAAATGGGCCACACTAGAAAAGTCTCCAAACAATAGCAAAAAAAGGGCCACACAATAAGATAGAAAATCTAGTCACCGCGCAAGTTTCTAGATCTTCGGTTAGGGAAAACCAAAAAGAGCCATTTCCCCATCAACTCAGTCAAGTCATGATGAGAGAACGTTGATTAATACACTAATCATCACAGGCCAGCTCGCACAGATTTTTGGGGAAAGTATCCCTTCTTCTCCACCATTTGGTTGCCATGTATCCCACTACCATATTGGCCAGTAGATCCACCACCTTGTTGCCTTCCTGGTAAACGTGCGATATTTTGAAATCTTCCAGTTCATTAATTATATCTTGGCAATCCTTGATTAGGTTAGTTGTGGTCCATATAGGATCCATCCATCCACTCAGAGAATTGATAGTGTTTAGCGAGTCAGACTCCAACCAAACTTTAGTAAAGCCTTCTCTTTTAGCCATGTGTAACCCAATGTGGGCAGCGTTGGCTTCCGCATAGTGGTTGGATTCGGTGCCCAGAGGGAGTGCATAAACTAGCAAACCAGAATGATTCCTATCCACTCCCCTGCACCTGGCCAGTCCAAGATTTCCTTTAGCCACCCCATCCACATTAATTTTGATCCAACCCATTGGGGGAGGATGCCAAAGAACATTTTCTCTTTACTACTTGATTTTGTGTACAGGATTGGCAATATTCCAATCCATTTTCCACTAATTGATAGTATCCCAATCCTCCTAGAGAGTAGGGATGGGATGGCCATTCTTTCTGCTGGGGCAAGAGTGGAGAAAATTCTCCTTGGTAGCAATACAAATTCTAGTACCCACAACAAAAGTAGGAGTTTCCACATCCCTAAAGACTCTATTGTTTCTTTCTTTCCAGATGCCCTAGGCAATATACGGAAGAGATAAGTTCCAGAGAACTCCTAAGGCCTGATTATCAAAGGGGAATTTTCATTTGAACCACATTCGCTAAATAGTATCAGGGAAGACCCTATCAATGTTCCAGATGTTAAGGAAGTGATTCCAGATATCCTTGGCATAGGCGCAATGAAGCAACAAATGACCAACATTTTTCTCTGCCTCTTTACAAAGAAAGAATCTATTGGTAAGAGGGATACCTCTTCTGCAAATATTATCAATGGTAGAGATCTTACCCTGCATAAACAAACATAAAAAGGTTAATTTTAGGAATTAAGTGCTTGTTCCAGATACCAGCTCAAAAGGGGGGGGAGAAGCATCTAGAGATGAACTTATAGGCATCACCAACCTTGAACTTCCCAGAAGAGGAGAAATTATAGAACACTTCATCCTCCCCTTGAGAGTGGGGGATGTGAATACAATTCAACTAGGGTTGCATAGGAAACAAAGCACTATTAACAAAAATGAGGTCCAACCAGACTCCATTTCTAATATAATCAACCACCCAGATGCCAATTTTTTTTAGACATAATTCTTTGAAGGGAGGAGCCCAAACAAAGTCTGATAGGGGTCCATCAATAGTCCACCAGTCATCCCAAAATCTGATTCTAGTACCATTCCCCAACATCCATCTGCAACATTGCAAGATAACTTTGGAGGAGCCAATGAAATTGTTCGATAAATCAGAAACCGCGTTGGGAAGATCATAGGTTTCCATAGTGTTTTGGATATCTAGAATGTGGTATTTATGTTTGAATATGTCAATCCATTCATTATTCTCTTTAAGACATCTCCATAGCTGCTTGGCCATCAGGGCTTTATTGAAATCTCTCAGATTCCAGATATCCTGCCCTCCCATGGATTTGGGAAGGCAAACTTGATTCCAAGCCACAAAGTGTAATCTATTCTTAGTTTTGGTTCTAGTCCACAATTTTTTTTTGAATTCTTTCCAATTTATTAGTGAATTTGGCTAGGATTTTGAATAGACTCAGCATAAACTAGGAGGCTTTAAAATGAGGTTTTGAGCAACTAGAGCTTTCCAGCTTGGCTTAGCAAAGCGCCTTTCCACCCAGCCAACTTATTCTGGAATTTGTCTATAAGATTCACCCAAAAAGAGTCACGGGCCGGACCATGGTAGAGAGGAAGACCTAAATAGGAGTCGGGCAAAGTTCCAACTTTATAGCCAATAATCAAGGAAATCTTTATTTTCCTGTGTTCAGGGGTGTTAAAGAAGAAGATGGAGCTCTTAGCCAGGCTAATTTTTTGCCCCAAACCATGCTCATAGGTATCCAGAGTCTTTTTTAAATTCTTAGCTTCTTTAACCAAACATTCCCCCATCAAGAGAGTGTCATCAAAAAATTGTTGGTGATAGCATGTGGCAGCCTGAGAGGAGGACCATAAACCCGTAATATTTCCATTTCTGACTTCCCTTTGAATAATTTTCCTGAGATCTTCACTCATCGGAATGAAAAGGAAAGGAGATAGAGGATCCCCTTGTCTTATGCCCCTAGACACTGAGAAAAAACCAGAGGCAAATCCATTAATCAACACAAAAAAATTTGGGGTGGAAACACAATGCTCCATGATCTGGATGAAGTTATCTCCGAATCCAAAAGCCCTGAGGATTCAGAGAAGAAAGATCCAATTAAATCTATCAAAAGCTTTCAACATGTCCAATTTCAGAAAAAAACCAGGTTTTTTATTGATAGAAAGGGAGTGGATATTCTCATGAACCACAACAACTGAATCCAAGATCTGCCTACTAGGGACAAACCCATTTTGATGTTTTAAAATTAAAGAGGGGATGAAAATCTTAAGCCTGAGCACTAGAATCTTGGTGAAGATTTTATAAATAGAATTACAAAGGCTAATAGGTCAAAAATCCTGAAAAGTGCAAGCGTCAGGTTTCTTAGCGATGAGGACTAGGAAGGTGGCATTCAGCTCCTTCAGGAGGGAGCGAGATTCGAAAAATTCTTGAGTAGCAATGACCACATCAGAGAAGATAATTTGCCAAAAAAATTGAAAGAAAAAAGAGGGAAACCATCAGGTTTGGGGACCCTGTACCTTCAAAAGAGAAAACTTCATTGTGAACTTCATCAAGAAAGGGAATTCTGGTAAGCTCCAAGTTCATGTCCTGAGAGATGATGGAGGCAACCTCTTGCAAGATTTCATTCTGAGCTAAAGGATCAAGAGGGTCGTCCACATAAAGGAGTTTGGAGAAAAAATTGATAGCTTCTTGGAAAATCTCATCATGCTTATCAGTCCATCTCTATTCGATTTGAATTTTGTTTATTCTATTAGCAACCATGTGATTAAGAGTCATCATATGAAAGAACTTAGTGTTTTTGTCGCCACTTTTAAGCCATAAAGCTCTAGATCTCTACTTCCAGAATTCCTCTTCTTTGGAGATAATGTCATGTAATTTAGTCAAAATATTAATTTCTTTATTCGAGACATCTTTATCAAACCCATAAGCTTGAATATGGTTTTGAACCTCCTCAAGATCCAGTTTGAGCTTCTCTTTAGATTTGAAGATGTTGCCAAAAGTGGATTTGTTACAACGTTGAATATTAGACTTGAAATTGGAGAGATTCTTGGTTATACGAAACATAGTCGTTCCCTGGATATGAAAATTCCACCACTCCATAATTTTATCTTGGATTTCAGGGGCCATCGACCATATTTTATCAAATCTAAAGGGGTACGCCTTTCTGCTAGACAACGGAGAGACCGAGAGGCAGATGGGGAAGTGATCAGATCCAACATGGGCCAAAGCATTGAGTCTGCAGGAGGCCATCCGAACCCAATCAGGATAGACAAGACCCCTATCAAGATTAACCTGAATAAGATCCTCCCCACAATGTCTGTTGAGCTAGGTGAACTTGGCCCCAATAAGATAAAGATCCAAAAGGCTCAAAGAGTTGATCATGTCAGTGAAGTCTTGTCTACTATCAATAGAGATAGGTATACCCCCAAATTTCTCTAGATTAAAGAGAGGAGTATTGAAATCGCCCAAAAGAATCCATTTCTCATTAGGGAAGAGAGATCTAGCATGACAAATGGAAGACCAGAGGCCTTTTCTAGCTGATCTCCCATTAGGAGCATAGATGTTGGAAATGATCCAGGTGGATCCATCTTTAAGATTAAAGAATCTAGTAGTAATGTGATTAGGAGAAGAGAGAACCACCTTACCACTTAGCAGTATCGGATTCCAAAGGGTGGCAATACCTCCTGAAGCACCATCAACATCCACACAGTGAACACCATAATCTCCAAAAATTGCTAGTTTGATTTTTTCCACTTTGCTACCACGCATTTTTATTTCTTGGACAAGGCAAATATCAGTTTTGTGATCTCTGACCAAATTGGATAGCAGGTCATGCTTGTGGGGGTGATTTAAACCCCTAATATTCCATGAGATGACCTTCATTTTGCATGAGGGGGGGATCCCATCCCCATTTCTAGTAAAGTTCTCGGGGCTTCGTCTGTTATGGCAACCCGACTTTGTCTATCTCTGCTAACTGCATCGGGAGGTCTCCCCACCCCCCTTGATTTCGACCCACGATCTACTTTTTGTCTATTTTTGGTTAAGACCCCCCCTGAAATTGGAGTGTTTTGGCCAATAGGGGAGTTCCTTCTTCTATTTTTAGGTTTGACCTCAATAAACAGAGCAGATTCTTCGAGAGATGATTCCTATAAGGGGGAGGTCAGGGGTTTCGACTAAGAAGATTTAACCATATCAACAATAAACTGAATGGGAATATCCTGGGCAGATCCAAAAGAGATTGAGGAAATCACATCAATACAAGGGGCATCCACAGCAGGGGATTCCCCAATAATCACCTCAAGGGCCAAGAGGCTCGGGTCAAGGGTAGTTGGGATGAATGGCTCAGATACAGGCGGAGATCCATCCAGATCAGTGCCCAAAACAATCAAGGGAGGATTTGCGGCCAGGGCATCCTTCATTTCTAAGAGCGGCTCATTCCTCTTTCTCCATTCCTTCTTTGGCTTAGACGGACACTGCCTTGCCCAGTGAGCAACCTTTTTGCAGTGGAAACACATAAAGGGGATGGATTCATACTCCAATTTTTGCACCCATCTGCCAAGCTTGGAGAAAAGATCAAAAGGTAGGTTTGTAGACTGTTTGACATTAACACACAGTCTGCCATAGACCGGTCATCTTTTTGCTACAATCATTGGGTCGACTGAAATTAGCTCACGAAAACAAGCTGCAATACTCGCAAAAATTTCTTCTCCCCCAAATTCCATGGGTAAACCTGATAGTCTAACCCATATAGGGGCTTCATTACATTCCCAGTCTTTAGGATTAAAACCTAGTTCCCACTTTTTAAGGGCCAGCGAGGCTTTGCCTAGCATCCAAGGACCTCCCGCCAAAATAGATAAAAAATATTCTTCATAGGCGAATGAAAAGGAGAAGAAGCCGCTATCCATAGCCACAACATCAATTTGACCTTTACCTTTCCATTTCCTTGCCACCCAAGATCTAACAACCTCAATATTTGGGAGTGGACCAATAAATTTTCCAACCAAGACTAAGTGCATGTGAGGCATATTATGATCCACAATACAGTCTAGGATGGAGATGGAGCAAGCACTAGAATCCCGGTCCACTTTATGTGGTACCGGCAAAATGGCCTTGCCTTTAGTTTTGTTGCAAAAAGAGAGGCTCATTTCTTGTTGCATTCCACAGAGGGAATCTTGTTATTGGAGCCCTCAACCTCCCCAGTTTTGTCGGAGATGACAGATTTACCATTGGTAGTATTCTGCATGGTACCACCATCCCAAGTATCATTTGAGGCCCCATCCAAAGGATCAGGGACCGGTTTGGTGGGGCTAGTCAAGGTGGAATCCCCTGGGCTCCTAGAACCAACGTTAAGAAAATTCAAACCTGAACCTATTTTTGCGTCGACTTCTGCTCCTGGAAAGTGCACCATTGTTGGAATCCACAAATGAATGAATTTTTGTTCTTATTAGTTTTGCCAATATTATTTTGATTGTTTAATAGTTTTGATTCAAAAAAATAATAATAAGATACATATTTATAGTTATTTGTTTGTTTATGAACCTTTGTTTACATATATATGTAATATGATTCTATTTAGGATAACTGATATCAACCATGTAAAAGAACAAGTGAGGAATGATGGAACAACGAGATGCTGAAAAGGAAAGACAAAGGAAGCATATGAAGAAACTACGTGACATAAGAACAATGGGAGAAGAAGGTATGTCATCCTCAACATCTCAATTTGATTTACCAAATGAACATAATGCACCCAATGCAATTGAAGAAGAGACATTTGATTTACCGTATGAACCTAATGTAATTGAAGAAGATACCACATTGAATAATCAATTAAATGATTGTAAAGCGGAAAATCGCGGTCGAATCCTAGTTGGTCTCCCCTCTTCTAACTCCGAGGAGAGAGAAGGGAGGTTCGCTAGGATTCGATGGGTTTTCACTTAGGGGGAAGACTTTACATTCAAAAGAGGGGTTGAAACTCATAAGATTCAATCCCACACAATGTAAGATTGGATGCTAAATGAATTTCAAGGGTTTGGAAAGCAAAGCTACCCTCTTTTGTAAAGAATGTTGATTAAGGAAATTAAGCTAAGAATGCATAGAAAGTCATAAAGATTCGCTTATAAACTGAGTTTAGGTTATAGGATGAAGCTGCGGACCTGGAATTAGCAGTAGAATGTCGATACGGCGCTGTCCTGCAAATTTGAGAAAAAGTTGTCGGGACGATGGCGCCCGGCGCCACGGTCCTCCGAAAAATCCGCGAAACGAAGTGGGATCGGTTCGTCTCTACACAAGGATTCCAAATCTTCAATCTCAGCCACGTACCTGCAACCTACACACAGAAAAGCGAAGACGATTGGGGGGTTAGGGATTAGGGGTTTGCCTTTAGGTCAAACCCTGGTTTTGGAATTAACCAAGAAATGAGCAAGAGCTGTAAATGTAAATGACTGTAATGTAAAACAAGTACTAATACCTTGTTCTAAGGATGTTTGTATCCTTATGTGCAAAGGTTTAGATGTTGTATGTTGTAGTATGTAGCATGTAATAAGTGATCTCCTCTTCAATGGTTGAATCCTTGACTTGAATGCAACACTTAGCCTTGAATGGAGACTTGGAATGATCAATTGCTTGAATGCTTGAATGCTTGAGTGTTTGAGTATAGTTTCCACACTTGTACACCTATGTCCTTCTTACCCAAATGGGAGAAGAAAATGTAGTTTATATACCTGTCAATTAGGGCTGATAGACTGATTTTCCCGACCTTAGGCCGACCAGGGAAGTATATTTCCAAATTGCAAACAAAAAGACCCGAGCCCCTTAGGAGATCGGGCCCAAAATAGGACCCAGGGACCAGGGCGCTGGGCGCCCTGGTCCTGAGGGACCAGGGCGCTAGGCGCTCTGGTCCCACCTCCAGGACAGCGGGGTGCAAGGGGGTTCAGGCCAGGGTGCTTGAAAAATGCAATTTTCAGTGTCATGAGCAAGTTTTGGGGTCTCCATTCAGGTTGCGTGTTGCGTCACCATCATGAAGACCGAAATGCAGTCGAAATTGCAAGTGTCGCAATTTTAGGACGCTACAATGATGAACATACACCTTCTCTATTTGATGAATTGAATGTACATAATACATCGATGTTAACACCTCCTAGAATCATTCGTACGAAACCAAAGTATCTAATTGACATTGATGAGAATATATTGAAGCCAATGCCCGATAAAATGAATGAACAAACTTGTAGGAGAATGGTTAAAAGAATATGGCAAAACTATTTTGAAAACTTAAATCAAACCGCAAGATGTCAATTAATTGTTCAAATGATTAAAAATTTGAATTTTAGAGAGACAATGAAAATTTTAGGCCTAAGATCATTTGAAAGTAACAGTGAAAGAACTACTGTGAGAAATCTATTTGATGCATATCAAGCTATTGGTTCAAAATCACGTACTAAAGATTCTAATGCTACTCGACGTGTCATTACATCAACCATAATGAGAAAGAAAATAAAAAATAATGTTTGATAAGAAAAACAAGTCATTAAATGTTAGTAGAACAACATTAAGTAAAGCATTACAAAGGCAAGAAAAATAGAGCAACCTAACAATAATTCTCTTTGGGCATTCTCGAGTAGACTACCACGCAAAGACAAGGTTGTTGTTGATGCACTAAGAACATTAATTGATTTTTTTGGCATGACAACACAAGAGTTTTGCCCAACCAAAGAGATGTTGTTAGAAGGCAAATCGGGTCTACAAATCGTGAGCCACATGCCAAACACTATTTGGAAATGACTCAAACTAAATTTTATGAAAGATTCCTTCAAAAGTTTCCTCAAATAAGAATTTCTCAAATTTTTTTTGAAATGGCAAAACTTTTTTATATTAAGATTAATCATGCAGGCACCACGTGTTGTTGTAGGATGCATATTGAATTTTGCATGCACTATGATATTTTTCGTCATGTTTGTTCTACTTTGCACACTAATGATGTTTTGCAGGAATACAATATAAAAGCACCTCCTAAGTCGATAAGAAAAATTATTTCAAGTGTGCTACGTAATAGACATGATGGTTGCATTTATTATAAGATGCCTTCTTTGGAAGGTTTTTTGTGCTATATATGGTGGTTTGCAACATTTACCAAGATGTGTACATTTGGAGAGCACACATGAAATTGGCAGGAAACTAGTTTCTTTTGGAAAATACAAGACAGTCACATATGGAGTTAAAGATGGAAAAGATTTGAAGAGATGTGAGCTAGTGAAAAATGATATATGTGTATCTGAATTTATGAAAATGTTTCAAGAGAAACTAGTTTATGAGTACATAACGCATACATATAGAGCTTGATGGTTAGATGAGCAATTCAAGTTATGTAAGGACACATTTCCTCTTGGCGCCATTATCTCTATCATTGATTTTGCTGAAAATTATACACTACAACCTCAAAATGATGTGCAATCTATGTATTATCATTCTACACAAGTTTCTATTTTTGTACACATAGCTTTCATGCATGCATATGATAGCATAGAGGAGGATAGAAAGGTTGTAAGAGAGTATCACTTCTACATAAGTGATGATTGTACTCATTCATCGGAGTTTGTACAAGCATACTTTAAAGTTTTCTATGATAGTTTAAGGGAAAGGAACATACGATACAACCAACACTTAATATGGTCAGATAATTGCACCGCACAATTCAAGAATGCAAGGATGTTTTATTGGTTGACAAGGATGCATATGACAATCGGTGTACAACATTTTTGGAATTTCACCGAGGATGGACATAGTAAGGGAGAGCACGATGGTGCAGGAGCATGTGTAAAAAGAGCCCTAGCTAGAGAAGAATTGAAGTACGAAGGTGGTGTTGAGTTGATAGATGCAGAAACAATTGTGTGATGGTGTAAGTCTACAATGGGTCCAGGTAATCCAAGTACATCAATGGTTCATAGATATTTTTGATTGATCACTGAATCTAACATTAAAAACTATCTAGATTGTTGTACAGTTGCAGGATTGAGTAACATGCACTCATTTATGAGTTCAAATGCAAGTTCACTAGTAATTTATACGAGACAGATGGTATATTTTTTCTCTTCATGCATGTATTGTTTGTGGGAAGAATGTGAATCACAAGAGTGGGCTGACAAATGGTCTTGTAGACCGTTGGTTCCTATTGATACATATCAAATTCCCAAAGCACTACAATTGAGCCAGATGGAGACATCAGTGGATTTTGCCCATGTATCCGACCTAGTGGATTCAGGTGATTTTTTGAGTTAATTTTTTTGCAAGTATTCTTTTTGGTTCATTTTGTTGTACATCATAATTTATTTTTGGTATTAATTAACACTTTATAAAA
The DNA here is from genome assembly GCF_030272615.1 of Cryptomeria japonica. Taxonomy (NCBI): domain Eukaryota; kingdom Viridiplantae; phylum Streptophyta; class Pinopsida; order Cupressales; family Cupressaceae; genus Cryptomeria; species Cryptomeria japonica. The sequence goes on along the minus strand of NC_081406.1, from coordinate 278,035,055 downwards.
TGCAGGTCATGTGTATGCAGTCATTGAAGAAGAGAACAATGAAGAAGGAACAAATTACTATTTGTGTCATTGTGTTGAGCCAAAAAGAAAATTTACAACCACAATCATTGACAAAGAGAGTATTGAGTACCCAATAGGGTCTGTTGTCGTGACAGGAACATGGCTTAGGAGATGCCCTATCTAGAATTCTGATGTTTGGTTGTTCCAAGACTTTGAAACACATAGACATATTCTTCATTTCTCTAACCTTGTTGTTGCAACCAATATTCATTTGATGAAGTATCGTGGTAGACCTCATAACAAAATTCTATGTAAAGTTCATGAATCTAACCACAAGGCAATACTTGACACAATATGGGTTAGAGATGATCCTAAAGGCTCACTTGATTGATTCTACAGTTCAGAGTAGAATGATTTTGAGAATTTTGTATATATCATCGATGAATTGTTCTCTATTCATTTTTTGTATATATAAATTCCCATGAGCTAATTTTTACATGTTTAGGAGCATAATTTTGTATATTTAAATCACAATGAGCTGATTTGTACATATGTAGATGCCAAATTTTGTATATTAAAATGGCGATGAGTTGAATTGCACATATTGTAATACCAAATTTTGTATAAAATCCCATGAGATGGTTTGTAAGACATTTTTTTGTATATTCAAATAGCCAAGAGCTCATTTGACCATATTTAGAGGCAAATTTTTGAATAATATGTGACAATGTTTGGTGACTATTTTTTGTGTCTATGTTTTGTGACTATGTTTTGAGTTTATGTGATGTGATAAGGTCAGCCATGAGCATTCTTGATTCTTGTATAATCATGGAGAATTATTTAAGTCATTATCAGGTCGTAGGGGTTATAGATTGAGTCTAACTACAATTTGAGTAAAAAATGTCATTATTGTCAAAAAAATTGTCAAAAAAGTTGTCAAGCAACTTGTACATCGCGCCGGTAGGGTATGACTCTCGATGTTCTGACACTTTGTGATGCAGGAGAGGAGCATGACTAGCATAAAACTTCCCACATGGACACGCTCGTGATGTCAGTGTGTGCACACGATGAACCAAATCAATTCTAGCCTATCTTGCAACTTTGCATTGCATGCAACTGACAGTTTTTGCAGTAGGTGAAAAAATGCTACCAATTGAAAATGGCTCCGAGTCGTCAAAAACAGAGATAGGCTATTTTATAGGAGCCTCACATGACCCCACAGGTTTAAATAGATTGATCATATGTGTCCTGGATTGGAAGAAACAGTTCGTCAAAGTTTGACAATTTTTGGACTCAAGGCATTTGAGAGATTTCTAGGGTATGACTCTCAACGTTTCGATGCTTTAGGATTCATGAGAGGAGAATTATTAGTGTAAACCTACCCACCTAGACATTCTCGTGACGTCTGTTTGTGCACACGACAAACCAAATCAATTCTAGCCTATCCTGCAACTTTGCATTGCATGCAACTGACAGTTTTTGCAGTAGGTGAAAAAATGCTACCAATTGAAAATAGCTCAAATTCATCAAAAATAGAGATAGGCCATTGTAGAGGAGCCTTGTGCGACCCCAAAGGTTCAAACGGATCAATCATATGTGTCCTGGATTGGAAGAAACAATCCATCAAAGTTTGACAATTTTTTGGACTCAGGGCACTTGAGAGATCGCGCTGGTAGGGTTTGAATCTCGACATTCTGATGCTTTGGGATGCATGAGGGGAGAATGCCTAGCAGAAACCTACCCACCCGAAAGTTCTCATAACATCAATTTGTGCACACAATGAACCAAATCAATTCTAGCTTATCCTGCAACTAACGGTTTTTGCAACAGACGAAAGATGCTACCAATTGACAATGGCTCCGAGTCATCAAAAACCATGATAGAACATTGTAGAGGAGCCTCACACAACCCCACAGGTTCAAACGGATCGATCATATGTGTTCTGGATTGGAAGAAACAGTGCGTGAAATTTTGACAATTTTTTGGACTCAGGGCACTTGAGAGATCGTGTCGGTAGGCTATGACTCTCGACGTTCCGACGCTTTGGGATGCATGAGAGGAGCATTCCTAGCATAAAATTTCCCACCCGTACATTCTTGTGACCTCGGTTTGTGCACACGACGAACCGAATCAATTCTAGTCTATCCTGCAACTTTGCATTGCATGTAACTAACGGTTTTTGCAGCAGGTGAAAAAATGCTACCAATTAAAAATGGCTCCGAGTCATCAAAAACCAAGATAGGCCATTGTAGAGGAGCCTCACATGACCCTATAGGTTCAAATGGATTTATCATATGTGTCTTGGATTGGAAGAAAGAGTCCGTCAAAGTTTGAAAAATTTTTGGACTCAGGGCACTTGAGAGATCGCGTCGGTAGGGTATGACTCTCGACGTTCCGACGCTATAGGATGCACAAGAGGAGAATGCCTAGTGTAAACCTGCCCACTCGGACGTGCTCTTGATGTCGGTTTGGACGTGCTCCTGATGTCGGTTTGTGCACACGACAACCAAAATTTGACCATTGCGAGCATGAGGGTGCTCTCGCACCACACACATATTGGTGTTTATATTCATATTGTTGATTTTTGTTGTTTATATTCATATTGTCCATTTTTGTTGTTTATATTCATTTTGTTGATTACATAGGAAAATATTCATTTAAATTTATAAAAGGGCAACCACCAAATACAACAAATACACAATAATGAACTAAATACAAGGAGTTTTGTGGGGTTAATTCAACATTTTAGAAATTTTATCAAATCATATTCCGCGATTGCAATGTTTTATATCATAGATTTTTGTTGTTTATATTCATATTGTTGATTACATAGGCAAATGATCAATTAACTTTATAAAAGGACAACCACAAAATACAACGAATACACAATAATGAACTAAGTACACATTTATTGGATCGAATATCAACATTTATATATATATATAAAAGGCATGTCTGCCAAGTCAATACAAGTATTACAAAAATGTGGCATATGGCATGTCCAAATCGATATACAATAAAAGTGTAGAATATATCTACATGTATTGGTCATTCTATGACAAAAAATAACACTATATGATCTTAAACTTGTGGTGGATCATCAAAATCGAGCCTCTTCAATGCAGTACACAGCTCTGTAGATGGCTGCAAAACCACAATTCAAAATCCAAGTTAGAATTCTTTTGTATAAAATAGTTCACAATTAACAACATAACTATGTATTTAACTATAATTCCTTTTCAATTGAAATGTAGATTACATCATCAGCTGATCTCGAAGCTAATGTCTTCGCTCTCCTCTCCTTGTCACTCTTAGGAGTTTTCTTGAAGACATACTTAAAAGGATCCACGTTATGGTCGTACTGTGAAGGGGTCTATTGTAGATTAAATGTATAATTAATACAATGTACTAACATAAATACATCAAAAATAGTTAAAAGATATAATATAAAGAGCAATGACGTATGAGTTCCTGAGATGTTTCTCCAATGGATTGAGGATGGCTCACCATTGATGGAGAAACTATCGCTATTACCTATACAATAAATGATCAAATATAAAATACAATTAATATAATGATAAGTATTGTAGCTTAAAAACAATTAATGTAATATATCAAACAAAAGTGTACCAGATCCTGAGATGCTTCTCTAGTGCACGGAGGAGGGCTCGCCATTGATAAGCAGCTATGGATATTTCTTGTATGAAAAAATTATAAGATTATAATATATCACATGTACGCGTGCATATAATCATGAAATCAAGAAAATAAAGTAGAGATACATACCTCCGCCCTCTCTTGATCCACGGGCGAATCAGGTGCATTCAACAAATCCACATAGCTCAATGGCTGATGTACATGTAAAATAGACAAAAAACACTAATCAATCTACAAACCCCAACTAATACTTGATTTTACCATTTTCAAACAATTGTACAACTAAAAATGTGTTCAATTACCTTCTTCCCACGTTTTGGCGTCTTCAAGGAATTCTTTTTCTTAGGACAAGGCCTAGACGCAGAGGGGGTACCCTAGAAAAACAAAATTAACATGAGATAGTACAGATAATATATTAAACATAATTTAAAAATCTAAAATGAAATGACTTGCATATTCCATCAAAACAATACATAAAAAGGGTTGTACAAAATATGATACCATATAGCCTTGTAGGCCAAAATTGATTGTTGAGAGCATGATGTCATCAATCTGGGATATTTGGTTCCTTGTCAACACCTACAAACCAAAAATTGGACCAAGCATTAAAGATAGTTAATATATCTTGTAATATTTTTGAATTCAAAGTGTACTATTCTATTTTAACATGTTACAAAATGTATACCTCAGGCATCAAAGTTGCAGTTGTAGTAACTGTGGGAGGAGTATGGGATACCATTGCTGCATCCTGAAATGCATATTATTTGTCTCAATTTAAATCGATGTATAAATAAAAATCCATTTATGTAATTACAAATTTAAGTGACTGATAAATAAAATGCTATGAATTCAAATCAACACACCTGTGTCTGTCGCTGATGGGCAAACACCATGTCCATCAACTCATCTATCAATGCTAAATCCTCAACCATGTGGGCCTAACATATACTCTCGCAAATCGTGCACAGATTAGATGTGGATCCATCTGCACCGGATGCATCATCTATCCCTTAACATATCCCTGAGCAACTGACACACATATGCTACATGGGCTCTTTGTTGCCACCTGGAGCAACTAATGGCTCATCATCTAGTACAATAGGGTGTGCTAATGACATGCCATGCAAGATGATGGCACCAACCAATGTTGTGGCCACCTAAAGAGTCTGTAGCTCCATCGACTCTTTCAGCTCTACTAGGACAACCTGATGCACCTTGGGTTTGGGTGCTAGGGGGTGACGACTCTCCGAGGCTACTCGCCTACGGGCTCCAGGTCTATCTTGGGCAGAGCCGCCACTCTACCATGGAACTCTCTCATGTCAAAATAGTTTGGCCGCACATTGAGCACAAACTCATAGTATACTTTTCTCAAAAAATACAATGGTACCTCATAATTATTACAAGGTGGATCATCAAAGACCATTCACCACCTCTGCCAAAAAAGATTCTTCATCTGCACATTGGTACACCAATGTATGGGAAACCTCTTTGCATTAAGAGGTAATGACTAACCAGTTTTAGGATCAACAAAAAGGGTACATATTTGTTGTTTACTAATATTTTTGTTTTTCACTCCCTCGTATGATAACCCATCAACATAGTATTGATGACACCTATCGCTAAAGTTTCCCCATTTTGTAATTTGTGTGGAAATAGCTATGGCACCACTAGCTAATGTTTCTAGGCTAGTGGCGAGGGATTTACGATGCTCAAGTTCAGATGTTTTCAATTTATCAATCAGTCTATTTATTTTAGATGTATTTTGCTGATTAATTAATTGCTCCTGTTTTCAGGTGTGTAGTCAAAATGAAGAATTGGGGGTGTATCTTGTGGGTTTTCGGGAGGTGCATTTTGTTGTTCTTGTTGTGGATTATCATAATTTGGTTTTTGAAACAAAAAATAAAAAAAACTAATCAAAATTAACGAAATTAAATTCAAAACGTAAAAAAAATTGAATAAACGAGAAAGAAAGACAAAAATTAACAAAAACTAACCTTGATCCATAGTATTTGAAGGAGAAATGAGGCACCTCGTTCACGGTTTTGTAGAGGAAGTGGGGAAAAAAATGTGGTTGTCATGGGAAAATAAGACCCATTTTTTTTTAACTTTTTTTGAAAAGTACCGCGTACATGGTCCTTTAGGGCTTATTAGCACGTACGCACTCACTTTCCTAAGAATAGCGCGTATGTGCTACCTTTTTTAGGCTCGGGAACAACAAACCTAAGCACGTACACAGTGATTTCAAATTTTATAACTGCATACGCACTGCTTGTTTTTTCATGTTTTTTTCGGGTGGTGTCCACTTTTTTTACCGCCATCTTTGTGCACACACCCACATCCAAACCCGTTCAATCTCAATAAATTAAACATAACATATACATCATGTATCTACATGGATGTAAGCCTCTCTAAGAAAATCAAACTACTCCATTTCCCATTTCAAGAAATCAGCCCACAACCATCCCCTATGACCATAATAAAAGAAAATCTACCCAAGGAGATAACCATGCTATCCATCTCTCCCAATGATTCCTCTAGAACCATTTGACCATGGCTCAAGATCCATGAACATGAAAGAAAATCATAAAGAACCTAAGAGAAACAATGGGAAATACCTCTCAAGTAATAAATTGTCAAGTAGACCAAGAGTGGGTGTTGGTGTAAATAATTATTCATCTTGGATATTATTACACCTTACTTAAGTTTACTTAGGAAATGCATTTCATAGTAGTTTGGGTATGAGACACTTGGGTGTTTGTGTCACATTGGGATAGTGTGTGTAGGAGAATTTCCACCTTTTATGGTGTTGATCTTGTTGTTACACTCCACATTCAATGGGTGATCCACCTAATGTGGAATATTATATTGTTTCTCCTACCTACCCACACCTATTTCATACCTACCCTTGTTTCTTATTGAGCCACATGTCATGTTTGTGTGCTCACATATCCATATAGCCTTGCCTATATAAGTAGGCTCATATTCATTGTATGTAACGATTGATGATCCAGTTGATCAGTATTTTCATCTTGATAGAATACAGTTTATTTCTATCATATATTTTGTCTCTCTTATTTGTGCTTTCCATTGCCTCTTGATCTTGACAAAATCTCACAGTGGGAAATAAGAATGCTCCTCCAAGATTTCCAAGTCATCATGACTCATCCAAGAACAATCTCCTCATATATCTCTATTGATCTTACATTCAACCAAGGTGTAGGCTCCTTAGACTTCCAACTGAAATCTCATCAAGAGTAACCATCTCAGCACATGTCTATCACCTCAAGAGAACCACAACCTCACCTAAGTCTCCAAATATCCATGAGTACTAGCAAATGATCAATCCATGCCAAACTCCAAATGCATCTTTAAACTCCCATGAAGTTCTAAGACATATGACCAATGTACCCAATACAAAGAGAACTCACCAAACCATCGTCAAAGCTCTAATCAACTAAATTAGGAACCCATCATGACATTGTGATCAAGTACAATCTCCTCCTAGGATATCACATGCTCCAATTGAAAATACCATAGTCTCAAGAGAAATGTATCATGCCAAACTCTAATGCGTAATCAAGAACTTATACCATGACATAACAACAACATACTCTAAACCAACATCACCTATCAAGCACCACCAACACCTCACACCAAAGACTCTAAGAGCCCTCCATGGCTCTAAGATGTTTCACATCCTCAAATAGTGTACATGAAAAGTTGAAGGAACCTTTCTGCAGCAACAGGATCTAAGAGTCCGTCTAAAACATCTACATCACTAAAGAAGATCAACCATCACCAAGTGATGAATACACAATCACTGCTAAATCTCCCAATGAATTGTGATACTGAGCTCTCCAACAACATGACACACCATCTCCTAAATCTAAAAATCATCCAGGTCCACACTCCTTAAATAGTGTACATGCAAAGGTGAAGGAACCTTTTTGTAGCAACAGGCTCTAAGAGTCCCTCTAAAACATCTGCATCACTAAAGAAGGTCATCCATCACCAAGTGATGAATACACAGTCACTGTTAAAGCTCCCATTAAATCATGATACTAAGATCTCCAAGCACATGACACACCATCTCCTAAATCTAAAAATCATGTACTACTAATCACACCAAGTGAAACCAAGATCTCCAAACCAAGGAAATGCACCATGCTACAGGACCCCATAAATGACAATCCAGACACTCACTTATCATCCATCCTCTCATCTCAAAAAAATCCCACCAATGCACAAGTGCCACAGACAATGCCAACTAACAAGTTTACATAAATATTGAATCAAAACTCATGGAGATAAATAGTCCACATCTGAGTTTTCCCACAATAAACATGTAGGTAAAGACAACCTATAATATTGCACAGCTTATAGATCCAATCATGAATCATTGAAACATGAAAACTGAGATCTCAAATAGAATAATCATGTAGACAACATGACTCAAGAATCTAATCAAGCACAATCCGATTTGCCAATCATGTCCACATCAGGCACCATAGTCTAGGAATCTAGAAAGCACCACCACATAAATGTTAAGTGAATAATCACATGCCAACATCTCCATGCAGAAAAAACATCACACCTCCTCTCACCATGCACAAAGCATGTATGCATAACTGCAAGTATCTCATCCAATAACACCCCAACAGAAACAAGATCTAGAAAATAGCTCCTCTGCAGCTCCACAAAACCACAAGTTTTTCTTGACCATGTAAAACATGCAAAACCAATGTGTTTGAGAACACCCATGTAACAAGAATTATTCTACTGTCACACAGGAGCTTTAGGTCAACATCATTTCAATGTGACCAACTCCACTTCTCTGTCTTCAACATCCTTCAAAATGTGTGATGTCTCCTGAGACTGAAACAACTTCAAGACTTTCACTCATCAAAGGATTAATCTTCAGTTGTTTCCTTCAGATTCTTTCAAGCTTTTCAAGCTAAGAAATATTTACAGAAAGAATACCTAGGTCCTAAAACACCAAGGATCTTCACATGCAAGAAACATGCAAGTCCATAGAACACAGATTATGCACATACAAGCAACTTACAAATCCTTGAACCAATGCTCTGATACCAATTGTTGGGAAATCTAGGCATCCTTGAAGAGCCACCTCTCAGGATCAGTATATGCATCCAACATCCAACACAAATGCACACTACTATGCCATAAAGCGGAATCAAGCACAGTTAATTTCCCACATTAACCCTTAGAGAAAAGTGATTGAGATTTAAGATCTTGTGAGATCGAACCACAATTTCAGCAGCATGCATACATTTAGATTCGGCAACACATAATCATAAAATAGAAGAATAGAGCACATATTTATCGTGGGGAAAACCCTTTTGGGTAAAAAACCTCACACTCCAAAACTAGAAAGTCATTATATTATTCAACAACGAAAAATAGTTACAATGCAATCTCAAAACCATTCTAGCCTTGTTTTAAAAGGAGGAAGAGCTACTCTCTATATATACAAATTTGAGAAAGTTATTCGTATAATTAAGTTCTCAAATTTGTCACCTCTAACCCTTCCAATGCTACCACTATAGTCATATTATTGACTAAGCCTATATGTGACACTCAAACGTCTACAAGGTTGACACATATAGAGTCCAACTTGATTCTACTATGAATCACTTAATAATTTACTAAACCCATACAACCGAGTTGTCGAGTCCTAGTTGGAGACAACTTGCTAAATATAGTAAGTACAACTCACACAACTACATGTATGATACATACGGGAACACAGTCCTAATTGAAGACAACTTGTATGACACATATGGAAGCAAAGTCCTAATTGACTTCACATTCCAACAAACATAAGAGCCACACATATGCAAGGACAAATCTAGACTCATACCTAGACTACTCTATAACTACCAACTTTTCCTAAATCTACGATATGTACATTGATATAACATAGATCCAACATAGATATAATTCACTAACTACGAGATATGTTTATAATGACAAACATTTCAAAAATCTCTAAATCTTCAAGACACAATATTTGATCATAAGACTAAATACATTTATTGTTACATTTAATTTCTCAACTTTAACATTTGTATTATTCAAGTTTTAAGTTTTTTATGCTATCTTATTAAATTAGCCTAGAATCCACTTACACTTAAAAGGGAAGTCTATTTTCCTTTCGAATCCACTTACACTTAAAGGGAAGTCCATTTTCTTTTCTACAATATATAAAAAAATTTACAGTAAAATTAACATATACCAACCATTAATTTCTACGTTGACGTATTGAGACTATTTCCAAGCTTGTATGCATATGGATGGCCTAAAATGCCTTTATATCTTTAGACTCAAATGGGTTAAATGACTTATTAAGACATGGTGCCCCAGACACAACCAATCTTTTAGCAGGTTGAATCAATCTCAACTCCAAACAAAAAATCTGTGGCAGATACTGGAGCGAGGGTCACTCTAATTTGTACCATGGTGGGCGAGGGATCTTCATTTCATTTCACACCTATCCCATAAGTTGAAGCTTTCGTGCAGTAGCTGATCAGCTGCTTTCTTCAATGATTCCACAGCCAGTAGTATGGACACAGGTATTTCAGCGATCATTCCAACTATGTTCTGGATGTATATACAATCATTGCTAATAATAGAGCTTCCTTTCTATGGCCCACGGATGTTTATTGATTTCTAAGATCAGATGGATTTTACAAATGGTGATAATTCTATCTTTCTTCGACGTATGATATGGGCCTGCAAACTATTCAACAGTCACGTCTCTTGTCTTTCGTTTTGATTGTGATAGTGAAATGGAGACTCACAATTAAATTCATACTCATCCAATTAGTCTAATCATTAGAGTTCTTATATGTCTTCGTTGTTCAGTCATTCCATTACTGCCATGCAGAGAAATTTTAATTCATTTCTATCATGAACAAGTTGTAGAAGAGGAAAGTTTATATAGTTATGGTAGTTCTTATATGAAGTTGTAGAAGAGGAAAGTTTATATAGTTATAGTAGTTCTTATGTGTGAATATGTTTGATACAGTTTTACTATATTGATTAGCTTTTTTATAATTCTTGGTTCGAAAATTTTATAACTTAAATTTCAATTATTTTTATTCAAGTTAGATCATAGCTATGACTTTTTTCTATATACTCTATGATAAATGATAAAGTCTTTTATCTATTTTAAAAACCTCATTTATTTTTCAAGATGGACAATCTTAGGGTCTAATTAATATGGGTTTTAAAAGTATAGATTGTGTACATATAGTCTGGCATCATCTAAAGTTTGAATTTCGTGTGTAGTTCTGCATCATCTTATGACACTTCAATAATAAGAAGATGATGTTTTGGCAAAAATATCCAAACAAAAAATAATCACATTGCATAGGAGTCAATTATTAGTTCTCGTTTGCTCCCATTGAACATAGGCAAAATCAATAATCAATAGTCAAGAATTAGCATTCATTGTCAAAGCACGGTACAAAGATATATGTCAAACATAGTCACTCATTTGCTCGTATTGAGCTATGATAACATATAATAATGATCTCAATGAAATTAATTGCCACCCTTTATATCACTATCCATTATGCCATTATCACACTTTTCCATCCTTAACTCATTCCTAAGGGACTAAATAAGAATAAAGGAAGTTGCACACTTTGATAATTGCATAGTTAACCCCAAAAAATTGCCCTTTATTATCATATTATTTTTCTTACGGAGATATATACATTAGGTAAGCAACTTCTATAGATAATAATGTAAGCCATAAAGCAATTAGTAGGATTAGTCATCAATATAAACCAAAACCATTTAAAAGCATTATGAAGAAAGATTAAAGTAAAAGCATAATGAGAGACATCAATGAATAAATGAACAACATTTCCCTCATGATGCTCCTATTGTCGTGTCTCTTTCTTTCCCTCCTTGTCTTCATGAACCTCGCTGCTCCAAGGTTGACAAACTAAGAGTAGGAGATCAGATGAGGATGAAATGTGGATTAATCACACTTGAATAACAACATAAGGATGTGTGGATGATGATTTGGACATGATGAGTGTGCTATGGTAATGATTATGCTCTCAAGAGAGCAACATGATGGATGCAATGATTATGGGTAAATGGCCAGCATAATGATATAATGAAAAGTGGATAATTTGATATGAGTGAAGGACTCAATTTATAAATTTTGGAGCTTAGAAATGGATAGTCAAGATTACAAGTTAAGTGAATGGTTGAGATTAAAAGAGTGTGGTCCTAGATATTTGAAGGCTTAGCCTTGACAAACGTCACAAGGAGAAGTAGGGTGCAAGGGAAAGTGTGCTCACACATGGGGATGCTCATGAAAGGGACATGTCTATGACATGTTGTGTAAGAGGTAAGGTGGCTATGAAGTGACTTGTGAGTCACATGTTGAAAAGGTAGATGCTTGTGTAAATGACAATGTGTAAGGGATAGGTTGACTTGTGAGTCACATGTGGAGTCACTATAGACTTGGGTAGGTGTGTAGTATTTAAAAATAGAATAAATACTAACAAGTATTAGGCTTAGGTTAATTAGCTTAATGGGGGGTTAATAGCTGGTTTTGTAGGAATCACAAAATTAGCCTAGTTAATTATGAATTAATTTGGCTAATTAGGATTAGGAATAAAATTGAAGTATTCCCCAAGGCTGAGTTTGATTTATTAAGATAAATCAAACTTTGGGAGGAAAGAGGAGGTGACTAATTAAATATGATTTAATTAATTTAGGGGTAATAATCTAGGATAAAATGATTAATTAAATTAATCATGTGATAAAAGGACAAAGGGAAAATTAATTAAATATTAATTTAATCAATTTTATGTGTCTACATTTTGCCCCTCTTTGATATAGCAGCATGAAGTGATGATATATCAAAGGAGAATAAAACATAGTGGGTAGAAAAAGATAAGGACTAGTAGCATGATGCCCCAGTCATTAGTGGGTTGAGGAAGGATGGCAAGGAAGCCGTGCTATGCCCCCTCGAGTATACATGCGGGTTCCAAGAACACGGGTGTGCGCTCGAAAGGGATAGGACTATAGGATGAAAGGGAAAGGGAAGGTATTAGGAAGGTGAATAAATTGAAGCCTTAGGGGAACATGGGAGATGGAATGTAAAAGGATATGATGGGGTGAACGGAAGGGTTATGAAGAGGATGGGATTGTAGTTATGCATTTTGTGAAGAGAAATCTTAGCTTTGATGTTGCAACGGATTATCAATGCCACTGATTATAGGAATCATAATATAATGAATATTCTATGTGTGGACTATACTGTCAAACAATAGGTTATCTCAATGCACACAAGTTCACAAACACTCGTGGTGGTGTAAATGCTAGACTTGTTGGATAGTACAAGAAAAAATCCAAACATGCCATACCACAAAAACTATGCCCCAATGTACACCAACCCAGATATACCAAGATATAGATAGATCAAGGCAACCATGCATAGGTATAGTCCTGGGACAAAAAATAAAATCAAAGCAAAAAGATCATTTAAGAAAACAAATATTTTGGCCAACAAACATCTCTTGCCAAGAGTAGGACATGGATTTGGATAAGATTGTTAGGCATGGCAAGGATGCATCCTGATGAGAATGATGATAGGATAAATTGATGACATGCAATAGATTAAGCTGACTAGGAGAGACACTAGTCAAGAGGATCTCTGCTTGGATTTGGTTAACACTTTACGAATCATAGGTGTTTGGATTATGCGCAAGTCTAGCTAAGCTTGAATGGGTGGGAAAAGCTGAGATTGATGGGGATAATAAATAGATTGGATAGGATGGGAGGAGGATAAATGATTGGATATGATAGGATTGGATTGGATACGATGGGATTGGATTATGGATATAGGATAAATGGATTGGGACCGATGACAAGGGAGATCCAATGCTTAGTAAAAGGATGGAATGGATGGAGAGATTGCTTGGATAGGAGATGGAGGGATAAGGAGATGGATAGATATGGATAGGATATGGAGGACTAAAGGATGGAGGATAGGAGGATGGAGACCCCAAGATTATGGTGCAAAGGAGTAAAATGCCCCACACTAGAGGTGGTGCAATGAAGGATGGTTGATAAAGAGGTACAAGAATGAAGGATATTGTGTAAGGGATATGGATCGAGTCAGGAATTTAGGCTTGCACTTTCTAAAGAATGCATATACATTATTTTCCTCTAGCGTGATCAAGATCAAAGATAGGAAGGATGCATTTAGATATGATGAGGAAAATGAGATTGAGGATATGGATATGATAGATGGATGATATGGACGGATAGTCAAGATCCAATATGAGTAAAGATGATGGACTTAGATAGGATATTGGATGAAGGATAGATCGATTGGAGAGTCAAGATCAAAGACAGGAAATGAGGATGGACTTAGATAGGATGTGGATAGAGGATTAAAAAGGACAAGTTCACCAGAGTTTGTTCATTCAATACCATGGGGTTTCTTCTTTCTTCCAAATATTGCCTTGGGTGATGACGAGGACCGAATTGTCTATCTCTTAAGTAACCATCTGTCTCATATTCCCATGTATCACATATGATATATAACCCAAGAAAATTTACTTTGGTAGCTAATAGAGATTGTGTCTTCCTTTTGTCTAAAGTAACCCCCCAAATGTGATTAGGTATTAGTAAGGCATAGACTTCCCTTTACCCACCTCAATTTGAGAATCTACCATGGAACGTTGTCTGAAAATTTTTAGGGTGAGAGTTCTATCTGTTACATGTATAGGTAATCTGAATGGCTCATCAAAAAAATCATACATACATTTCATAGTGAAATTCATCCCATGGAACCAATCACAGGGTGGAAAAAAATGGGTCATCCATTGCATTTGTGACTCTAAAAGTCTAGCAGGGAGTTGCTCAAATTCTCAAAGGATAGGGGATAGAAAATAATTTGAGAAAGAATAATAATCTTGAGTAATTGACAGTATTGGGGTCCATATATCTCCTAGGGAATTCATAGTATCTAACTGGATATGGCCCTATCTTTGGAAGAAAGCAACATTGTAATAAAGCATCATGTAAACTAGGAAAGAGGAATACATAGATATAAACTCTGACCCTAACATTTGTATTTGTTTTACTGTATTATCTACAATGATATCCAAGAAATCTGTCCATAACTTTCTCCTGTCCTAAGCTTATACCCCATAGCCACATGGATTTATTCTACTCGTTTGCCATTCTCCTTGACATGAATGAATGCTAACATGGATAAGGCATCTTGTAGGTCCTGCTTGAAGGATTCTCTCAATATGGAAAACTTAGGAATCTCCATCATACTATTGCCTGTGCCAAACACCATGTTAAAGAAATTAAGTTGTCCATTCCTATGTTTAAATAAATATTGTATATCATTTGGATCATATTTATCAATCCTTGTAACTATGTTTGCAAGAATGCACAACATTTCTCTAATAGTCTCTACAAAAACAACTATGCAAAGCTCACCCAATTGAATAGTTCTTGAATGTGGGGATAAATTTTCTCCACAAACTTGCACCAACTCTGGACATGGGTGGAGGAAGGGTGCCAAGAACTGTGAGAGCCCTAAAAACCATATTTTTATGCCTATAGAGCTGGGTTTGCCCTCTTATTCTCACTTAAATATTCTCTGTAAAGATCTCTCACAAAGGTTCTTGGGGTTGCCTCCCAATTTTGTCTTTACAAAATAATTCACATAATCTTTAACCAAGAGCTAGTTAACTGCGTCTTTATGCCTTAAGTGCCCCAAAGGTTTGGTTCCCTCCAGCTAAACCCTTACAGGCATAGAGGTTGCAATGTATGAAGCTTCTACGAAAACATTTATATAAGAAGGTACAATCATTTGAAGCTTAAATCCATAGAATGTGACAATTGGAGTGATGCAAAGCTCCAAGTGTGTATTACTGTGGCTAGGATACTTCGGTGGTCTCTGTGTTTTCAATCTGTAATTCTGGTTATTGGTTTATCTCTCGGTTTTGTGCATGTAAAAGATAAAGGCTAAGGAAGGCAACTTATTTTGTACATATAATTCTAGGGAAGTTCCACCCTTTCAAGAGAAATACCTCAATTAAATGTGTTGGTACAACCAACTCCCTACACCATCAAGTGGGAAAAATAAATGCCTTGGGAAATGTTAGGCAACTCGAAAAACACAAGTGACCAAAAGTTGCAATAAAGGCGGCTAATAGTAGTAATTTCACTATATTCCTTGGGAGAACAAAACAAGGCTCTCGCAAGACCTTGGACTGACAACTGGCAAGATGTCCCTCACGATACTTGTTCAAAGGGAAAACACACACAACCTAGAAGAAAACGTAACTACTATTTACAATCTCGAGGGGGATATAACTTTTAATGAAAATGCTTAAGATGGATTTAATTGATGGGAATCCGAAGAGCATTACCCTCCATACCTTCTTATTCAAAATAATTGCCCTTCTTGCATTTAATGATACAAAATGGATCCCCAACAATGCATCAAACTTAGAGTGTTGACCTGGTTTGGTGGTGTGTTCATCATATTTCATGGTACCAAATCTCCAAAGCCTTTTCTCTTTTTCCTTGAAAACTCATCAACTTGGTAAGCCTAACTTCTAACCATCATCCTCTTCTAACTCCAGTGATTTAATCAACTAAAATGTGGGGATCTCAATAGAGATAGGAACTACTACTTCCTTTCCATATACTAGTTCATATGGGGATGTTTTCAATACTTGCTTATGATTTATTCAGTAAGCCCATAGAGCTATCCTGATGTCCTTTACCAATCTTTCTGATGCTTTGAACGTGTCCTTTTGATCAATCTAATCAAATTCTTGTTTGTTGATTTAGCTAACCCATTTCCTTTTAGGTAGTAATTTGAAGAGGCTTTGAGAAAAAATCCACCTGATAAAGCAAATTTTGTCACCTTAGAGCCTACAAATGCCCTTGTATTATCTAAAATAATGATTTTGGGGGAATTAAACCTTGTTATCAATTCTTCAACAAAATTTATAATCTCATGTTCCAAAGCATTTTTAAGAACAACAACCTCTAGCCATCTAGTGAAATAATCTGTTGCAGTTAATATCCATCTATGTCCTGAGATGGATTCAGGATTGATCATCCCTACCAAATTTAATCCCCATTGGTAAAAGGGATCATCCATTATGATTGGATTGAGTAGCATAGCTGAATTCTTTTTCCTTCCAACAAAATATTGTCATTTTTAATAGGTCCTGACCATTTGGTGGCAATCAATAAACATAGTAGGCCAAAAGTACCCAACTCGCATGATCTTCAAGGTAGTAGTCTTTGTGGAATAATGTCCACCAATGGGACCATTATACATTTCATCGACAATATTTTTGTCTTGATTATTTCCAACACAATGGAGCAAAAATCCATCAAAATGTCTTTTAAACAATACTCCTTTGATGAAAGAAAAACCAAGTCCTTGTAACCTATAGAATCTCCTTTTAAGAGCTGGAAGGGTAGAAGGGCATTTACCAGTTTGCATGAAAGCTATCCACTCAGCTACCTAGTCACCTATTGACTCCTCTTAATTAACTAGTACCACCTCTTGAGATTTGTCTCTGACTTCTATTGGTTCACTTTCTTACACGAAATATTACCAGGCCCCTTTCCACGAATAAACTTGGTAGGTTGGACTTATACATCATATTCCTTTATCTTTGTGATCCAACTCGATCTCTTTTTAGTGATTTCTCCTTCCATGATATACTCGTTAACACTTGGATGTGCCACATATACTAAGATTTTTCTCCCAACAACCAAGTGCCATAATTTTTTAAGACCCTTAACAATAGAAAATCTTGCTTATCAACAAAATTATATTTTATTTCATGGCCCTCTAAAGTTATAGAGTAAAAGGTGAATGGGTGCTCACCCTTTTTATCTTCATCCTTTTGAGTTAACACTAGCAATGTTATTCTCACTACCATAAGCATACATAATGAATTCTTTTAAAAAAAAATTGTAACCCAATACAGGCACACAGACTATGGCTTCTTTGATTCTATCAAAAGTTGTCTTGGCTTCCTGAGTCCATTTGAATGTTTAATCCTTTTTTAACATTAAAGTGATTGGCCTAATCAATCTAGAAAAATTAGAGATGAACCTACTCACAAAAAACAATTTCCCTAAGAAAGATTGTAATCCTTTTTTGTTGATAAGCAAGGAAAGCTCCTTGATAGCTTTCACTCTTTCAAGATCAATGGAGATTCCTTCCTTTGATACTACATATCCTAGGATTTTTACGTTGCAGGACTTTGAAGATGCATTTTTGGGGGTTCAAAGACACCCCAAATTCTTGACACTTTTTGAAGACCTCCTTTAAGTGATAAAAAAGATCCTCTTTTTCTTTGAAAATACAGTGATATCATCTAGATAGATCAAAATTATCATATTAATTTAAGCCCTTTGAACATAGTTTACTTTACTGGCAATTATTTGCCAATGGAGAATATTTCACATCGACGACTTGGAAAATGGCGAATATATTGTACCGATCGGGGTCAGCCCAATTGCCCATTGTTTTATGTAATTAATTGTATCTCTATCAAGATTTCACCAATAGAATCTGTGTTTTTCAAACGATAAATTCAATATTTTTGCCTACACTTTCCGAGGTTGTCTTAATAGATGGCCATAATTCGCCAATAGCCATATAAAGATTTATTGGCTAGGAGGACCCAATTTGCCTAGAATTTTGCAGAAGTGTGTATCAATTCATCTCAATTTCCCCCAACTCTATTATAATTGCCAATCAATTGGACGACCCATAATCACCTCAAAAATTACATAAGGCGTGTTATAGTTAAGTGTGATTCACCAAATGTTTGTATACCATATAAAATTCCCGCCGAAATCGCCACATGATATCTCAAGTTTGAACCAGAGCATATCCTCCGAGGAAAACAACTATGGATGGTTGATGCTAACCAATCCCCTGCCTTGGAAGCGGATATGAATCTCCACCCTCCACAACACCTATCTCCCTTAATTTCAATAGCTTCCTAAAAGGGAAAAACCATGGTTAAAATTCATTTCTTTTTCTTTCTTTATTTTATTAAAACCTTACATTCCTGGGAGTGCTCATACGTGTCTCTAAGTTTATTCTGGGGACTTTTTGAAGAAACATGTGTCCTTCACAACTTCGGCCCAGAATAGAGCTTATGTCATCAATTACAATTAATTAAGTATAGACTTAGAGTTAGTTAAGTATACAATTTATAATAGTTAATTAATTATTAGACAATTCTCAGACGTGTCTCTATTTCGGCGACTTTTTGAAGAAACCTTTGTCCTTCAGAACTTTGGACCGAAATATAGCTTATGCCATTGATCTGTGATCATCCAACGGTCATTAAGTTGATTAATTAATTTAATATTTAAATTTAAGTAATGAATAAATTTATACTTTGTTTATTTCATTTTATTTGCATGTATTTTTAGTTCTCTATTGGTTAATTGTTGATTTAGTTTGTAGATCTAGGGTTAGTGGTTGGATCTTTAGGGTTTACAAATAGGTCAATATTTAGCATACATAGATGTCTGAACCTATTATGTGATAGTCACACACACACACACACACACACACACACACACACACACACACAGATATATATATATATATATATATTATGGATGTATTTATGATGCCTATATGTAATCATTTTAATACATATTGATGCTCTGCAAAAAGGATTAGAAAATCTGTTTGATGGCAACACACACAAGAGCACAAGAAACAAACGTTAGTGTTAGCAACAAAAGATTATCCTAAACAGGCATATCAAGAGAGATATTAAGCATGAAATAGAAAGCATATAAACATAGAATGAAATAGCTAATCAAGATGCTCATAGTTGCTCCTCCCTTGTTCCTCTCCTCTCCAAGTCCCAAATGAGTGTAGCTCTCAGCTTTTAGCACTAGCCATGGATGCCATATGGAGATTCAAGATGGTTGAATATGATAAGCAAATACTATGCAAGAGTAGATAGTGATGCTATGAAAAAGCTCTATGCTAATGCCAGTATAACAACAATACTCTAAAATGCTTCTCCCTTTTGCTTGAGGAGAAGGGTTCTATTTATAGAAGAAATAGGGAAATGAAGGGTTAAGATTGAGCAATCTTAACAAGGGTTAGGATTGAAAGTTGGGGATCCATGTGCACAATTGGCACCAATAAAATGGTGACAAGTTTCAACATAGGATTGGGTTGAGAGAAGAGGTTGGAGGCATTAAAGGCCTGAGAAGACCTCATGGTTATCTAGAAGGTAAGGGTCAAGTCTAAATTAAGATTACCCACTGGATTAAGAGTTAATGCAAGGATAAACCTTTGTGCAAATGATTAAGAGATAATCATGGTCAAAGCATTAAAGGCTTGATGAGACCCTTGGGTTGGGTAGAGGTTGAGTCAAAACAAATGTTTTAACCATGTGGGAGGGTTTGAGGTAACCATTAATGGTTATTGGAGACTTTGGGGATTAAGTGGTTGAAGGTTGAAAGCCTTCAATGGTTATCAAAGACTTTGAGCCATTTAGTGGTTGAAGGTTGGAAGCTTTCAAAGGTTATCCAAGACTTTGAGGGTTAATTTGTTGAACACACAAAGCATTAATTGCTTTTCAAAGACTTTGGAGTCTTTGAGAAGTGACTCCAATTTGCTTAGGGATGTGACAATATTTAGGGGATGGATTAGGCTAATTAGGAAGGGTTTAGAAGAATCTAGAAGGGGTTTAGGCATACAAGTGGATTTTGTAGGAAAATGCAAGTGGGAGAAATTTTGGTATTTTCAATTAAAATAAAATCATTTATTTCAATTAAATGGTGTAATTTGCATTTGGATAAATATTCAAATAAATATTAATTTATTTAAATGAGAAAATGAAGATAAAGCATTTAAATGCTTGAAGACTTTGAGGGAAACCTTTAAAGGCTTGAAGACTTTAAGGAAAACCATTAAAGTCTTAAGAAGACTATAGAAGGAAGCCATCAAGTTTGAAGACTTTAAAGCCATCAAGTTTGACTACTTTAAGGGAAACCATTAAAGGTTTCAAGTGGGTGAGGATAAATAGGATTTTAAATAAATAATTTATTTAAAATAGTTGTGCAACTTGTTTTTGTAGGAAAATACAAGTGGGTGGAGGATAAAGGTGATTTAAATAAATTATTTATTTAAAATAATTGTGCAACTTGCTTTTGTAGGAAAATACAAGTGGGTGGAGGATAAAGGTGATTTAAATAAATGATTTATTTATTTAAATGTGAGAGGTGGGATTTTGGGGGATTTAAATAAATATTAATTTATTTAAATGTGAGAGAAGATTTAATTAAATAAATATGATTTATTTATTTAATTAATGGTCTGAATTTGGTTAAGTGAATTAAATCAAATAAATTGAATAATTTATTTAATTAATAGGAGAAGAGGGTTAAGATGAATTAATTAAATATTAATTTAATTAATTATTAATTGATGGTTAAATAATCAAATAAATACTAAGTATTCATTTAATTAAGTGGACAGATTTATGTGACTACATTTGCCCCTCTTTGAGACGGTGCAGTTTATCGCATCGTTTCAAAGAAAGAAAAATAGGTGTGAAGAAATGCCCCATAAAATGTAAATTTAATGGGTGGTATGCCCCCTCGAGGGATGGGCCGATTTTTTTTGAAAAATCGGGCGATCTCTCGAAAAAGAATGAAAAGCGAAGGGGAGGTAGAATAGAAGAAATTAGAACTAATGATGAAAGAATGGGAGAAAATGGAGTGAATATGAAGAAACAACAAGCCAACGAATACCTTGAGGTCATGCAAGAGATACATAGCAGATGTAGTGTGCGGTTTGGATTGATGCTATACAATTGATCAAAATTGTTTGGACAATCTGGTGCAATCGGTTTAATTGCCCCGGTCAAGTCAAAGCGTGACAGTTGATGTCAGTTGGTCGCTTGGACATGATAAAGTCTGAGTAAGTGAATCAAAGTGACCTGATGTGACTTAGACAATTGATGTAATTGCTCGATGAAGTCAAGGTATATGAAGCAAAATACTCGTTGAGACGTAGACAATTGATGTAATTGTCCGTTGGATTGTGTTTGATTGGCTAATCAATTGATAGTATGTGCGTGTGATGGATTGTTGTGGGGAATCATGGTAGCCCCATTGAGACTAGGTCATTATGATAAATGCCTGATGTAGTCTAGGATTACCATAATCGATTACCTGTTGAGACCCGAAGATACTTGATCAGAGTATCTGTTGATAGTCTAGGTGTGTGTGAGACGATGTATCTGTGCAGATAGAGTAACTTTCTTGACTTATTGGATGACTTAGGATAGGAAACACAATCCCTCCTAGTTAGAGATGGATGGTGATGAACGTGGCTTGATTAGGTTGATTGGGACATGATGTAAGGTATGTGATGGTGATTATCGAGATGGGGAGGGTGAGAGGGGATTCGATGTTAGATAGAAGATATGGAGGACTAGGACCGAGTCCTATGGAAGAAGATGAGTAAAATAGAGTATGCATTATTATGACTATGTATGCATGATATGCAGCTATTATGAATGTATGGATGGGTGGAATGCAACGAAATGCAATATATACAGATGAGATGAAATGACGATCCATAGTGCTTTATTTTTCATCATTGAGCTTTAAAATGTTGTAAGAAAATACAAGCAACTTGACATAAAGATTCAAGATGACCAGAGTATTTCTTACATGGATTTGATATAGCAAGTTAATACAAGCAACTTGATATAATGGATCAAGTTGACCTGAGTATTGCTTGCGGAACAGACAAGGATTATCTCCGTTCATGCATGACTTGGATCGTCCTCCTTGATCTTAGGCTGATCATATCCTGAGACAAGTGCATACCGTACAAAGAAATAAAACCTTTATCCAGTTTGGACGAGGTAGGAGGAACCAAAGGAAGAGCATTGTACCTACAAACAAACAGTATATACATAAAGAATAAAGAATATGGATCCTTGGTAATGGTTCATGCTCATATGGTCGAGGTATACGCTGTAGTCAGCAAGCCATAATGATCTAGGACTGCATTTTTGCCTATGATCACATAGCTTAGTGAACTTCCCACGTAGACACCATTAGTACATGCCCCAGAACTTCATCGGAAATAATGCGCAAACGATACAAACAATGCTAAAAGATTCTGATACAGATAAACAAACAATTGAACTCACAAATCAACCAAGTATTTGATAGCTTAACAGAATTTTCTTGTCAAAGAAAATGTCGTCTTGTCTTTGTTTTGGTAAGGAAGGATGCATCCTTGTTTAAGACAGTTTGGATTGTTGATGTTGATTGTGTTGGTCGAGTGATAAGTGGTCATTTGTGTGAGTATTTTGTATCTGATCGGATGAATATGTACAAGGTGTTGTCATATTTTTTTGGGTGATTTTCGATGGTTTTTCGATGTTTTTGGATTTTGTGTAATAGTTTTTGAATGTTTGTGGATTTTGTGAGTCATTTTTGAATGTTTTTGATATTTTGCGAGACATTTTTGAATGTTTTTGTATTTTGCGAGACATTTTTGAATGTTTTTGTATTTTGCGAGACATTTTTGAATGTTTTTGCCAATGAATCACCAGTAATGTAGAATCCACTTCCATCATCTAGATTGTAAGGGCATTGCCCCCAAGTTGGACATGATTTATGAAAAAGCGGGATGCTAGACGCATGAAGTACTTTCTTGGATGACAGATCAAATAACAAGCCATGGTTAGATGGATGGATGTGTGTATGTATGAATGTGATCGCAATGAGCCTGAAAGATACTGGAGCCATTGCCTTTACGAGTGGTGCCTGTTTGCCAGGTTTTCGCCATCGTACTTACCCAAGGTGCCACCGGAGTGGTTGTTCACCGTTTGGATGCATGATTTTTCTTTACTTTTTTGAATGTTTTTGTATTTTCTTTAGGACATTTTTCTGAATGTTTTTGGTATTTTCTGGTATGCAGGGGAGCCTGATGCCTTGTACACCTTAGGTATAAAATCGTTTGAGGTGCATGCTATTGATTGGATCTGCGAGTGGTTCTCCGTCTGATGTAGCCAACTGATATGCCCCGGACCCGAATACAGCAGTGACAACATATGGGCCCAACCAGTTTGATTCAAACTTGCCTTGATGTTCTCTGTTTGGTTGGTTGCGAGGATTTTCTCGAAGAACAAGATCACCTACCTCAAATGTACGAGATCTAACTCGGTGATTGTAGCTTCTATTCATGCGCTGCTGATAGGCTTTGAGGTGATTGTATGCAGCTTGTCGCTTCTCATCTAGTAACTCTAAGTCTTGAAGACGGGATACTCTGTATGCTTCATCATCGATGAGATTGTGCAATGAAACTCGTAAGGATGGTATCTTGACCTCAATAGGTAAGATAGCTTCAGCACCATAGACCAATGAATAAGGAGTTGCACCTGTAGGGGTCCGAATGCTAGTTCGATATGCCCATAGCGCTGGATTCAATTGAACATGCCAATCACGACCGGCATCATTGACTGTCTTCTTTAGGATCCTCAATATGTTTTTATTGGATGCTTCGGCCTGACCATTGCCTTGTGGGTAATAGGGAGTGGAAAAGCGGTGTTGGATATGAAATTTCTCACAAAGCTCACGGACATCCTGATTTTTGAAAGGAAGACCGTTATCTGTGACAATGGACATGGGCACACCATACCGACAGATGATGTAATTGAGGATGAATGAGGCAATCTGCTTGCCGGTGACTTGAGTAAGTGGAACAGCTTCGATCCACTTGGTGAAATATTCGGTGGCGGTAATAATGAATTTATGGCCATTGGATGAAGATGGATGGATTTTACCCACAAGGTCAAGGCCCCATTGACAAAAAGGCCATGGTGTTGTGATTGGTTGTAGTTCTTGTGCTGGTGCATGTATCAGGTCGCCATGAACTTGACATTTTTTGCACTTCCTGACAAAGTAGTAGGAATCCTTTTCCATAGATGGCCAATAATATCCAGCTCGCAAGAGTTTCTTGGCTAGTGATGGACCACTTGAGTGAGTCCCGCAAATTCCTTCATGTACCTCTTCCAAAGCCTTTGTTATCTCACCTTGTTCTAGACATCGAAGGAGAGTACCATCAAGACTACGTCGGTATAGGGTTTCGGCAATAATGGTATATTGAGCAGTTTGGCGAATGAAGGTTTTACGTTGGTTATTTGATTGGTTGGGAGGAAGGGTGTGATCACGGAGATAGGTGTAGAACTCACCGTACCATGGGGATTCAGAACCAACAAGGCAACATATCATTTCAGATTCGGGGATATCATAAGCAGGGATCCAAATTTGTTCTACCAAGAACTCGTAGCGTGTTGAATTCTGTGGAAGATCTAGTAGAGATGCGATGGTAGCCATAGCGTCAGCAGCTCGATTCTGATCTCTTGGTATCTGCTCAAAAGTGATAGTAGTAAATGATGTCTTTAGATTGTCCACCATTTGCTTATATGGCATGAGTTTATCATCCTTGGTCTGATATTCATCTGTTGCTTGTCGAATGACTAGTTGGGAATCGCCATATACTTGCAGTTCTTTTAATTTCCATTGTATGGCTAACCTGAGTCCTGTGATCAAGGCCTCATACTCTGCTATGTTGTTTGTGCATGGAAATGTGAGCCTGTAAGACTTCAGGATGCTATCAGGTTGAGGTGTGATAAATAGAATGCCTGCCCCCGAGCCGTGCCTAGTGTATGACCCATCAAAATATAGCTTCCATGGTTGTGCTGTTGTGATCATGAATATCTCTTCATCTGGAAAATTGGAAATGAGAGGATGATCGCCTATGAGTGGTGCATCGGCCAACTGATCTGCAATGACCTGCCCTTTGATAGCTTTACGGTCCACATACTCAATATCAAATTCACTTAGAATCATCACCCATTTAGCTAAGCGACCTGTCAATGCTGCTTTGCTAAGTAAATACTTGAGTGGATCAATCTTTGCAATGAGTTGCACCTTGTGTGTTAACAGATAGTGCCTTAGTTTAGTGGCTGCCAAGATTACTGCTAGGCAAGCTCGCTCAATAGGTGTGTAATTGAGTTCATAGCCCACAAGTGTGCGAGAGATGTAGTGAATAGCACACTCTTTTCCTTCTGCATTATGTTGTGCCAGTAGTACACCCAATGTTGTACTTGTTGCTGAGATATAGAGCAATAATGGTCTACTTGGATCTGGTGGCATCAGCAATGGTGGATTCATGAGATAGTCTTTAAGCGCCTGAAATGCTTGCTGGCATCTGTCATCCCACTGAAAGCGGATGTTCTTGTGTAGTAGGTGTGTGAATGGGTGACACTTATCAGCCAATTGTGTAATGAATCTGCGGATAGATTGAAGTCGTCCTTGTAGTGTTCTTAGCTGACTGATATTCTTTGGAGGTGGCATGTCCATGATTGCTTTAACCTTTGCTGGATCGACCTCAATGCCTTTGCTTGAGACAATGTATCCTAGAAGCTTCCCGGAGGTCACTCCAAAGACACATTTCTTTGGGTTGAGTCGAACATGGTATTGTTCCAGTCTATCAAAGATTTTATCTAAGATGTGAAGATGTCCTTCTCTAGTAAGTGATTTTGCTAGTAAATCATCCACATAATCTTCCATCATAGTATGCATCATGTCATGGAAGATGGTGGTCATTGCTCTTTGATAGGTCGCTCCTGCATTCTTTAGACCAAAAGGCATTACATTCCAGCAGTATGTGCCCCATGGACATGTGAAGGCTGTCTTATGTTGGTCCTCTGGTGCGATCTTTATTTGATTGTATCCTGAAAAGCCATCCATGAGTGAAAGCATGGCATGTCCTGCTGTCAAATCTACTATGATGTCAATATTTGGTAGAGGGAAGTCATCCTTAGGACATGCCTTATTCAGATCTCTGAAGTCTGTACAAATGCGGATGCCCACTTTTGGTTTGCCAACTGGCACAATATTGGAGATCCATTCTGCATAATCAATTGGTCTAATGAAACCAACATCCAGGAGTTTCTTGAGTTCTGTTTTGACTAGCACGGCAATCTGAGGATGCATCTTACGAAGCTTCTGCTTGATAGGTTTGGCTCCTTTTGCTACTGTGAGATGATGCATGACTAAATCAGGATCAAGCCCAGGCATGTCTGCATATGACCATGCAAAGTTGATCTGACGCTTCTCGAAGAACTCTATAAATTTAAGCTGTTCCTCTGGAGTGAGAAGAGATGCCAGATGTATGATATGAGGGTTTTCAGGAGTCCCCACATTGTATTCTTTAGTCTCCTCAATGAGAATCGTCGATCGTTCCTGTTGTGTACTAGCAGGGAGAATGTCAAACCCTTCATCCTCAAGTGCCTCAGAGAGGTTTTCACCGTTGGATACGCTCTTTCTTTTTACTTTTGTTGGATCAAACAGTGCCACAGTGTGGTTTTCACTGGAAGATCCATGTTTTAATGTTATATTTTTGCAGCTGAAAGGTTTGGCATCCGCCCCGAAGTATGCTGCGCTATTAAGTTCAATGGCAAATCCAGCTTTGTGATCCCCGCTTGGTAGATTATCCCTTAATTCCAAAAAGTCAATGATAGCCTCATCGTTCTGGAAGAGGTCAAGACATGGGGGATTTGGTTGGTTCCATTCAATGAGTTCAGGGTGGATAATGGGCATTACTTCATCGATTAAGTTAAGTGCGGGAGATGTATCAGTGAGGGTTAAGACGGTGTGGTGAAGGTCGTTGATGGTACTCTCCCTGTCAGAATCAGGCGTAGGATGAGACGTAGGGTCTGTGGAAGATGTTTCCAGCTCAGGTACCCAAGTGGTCTTTATCTGTGCTTCTCCGTAAACAGGGATGTCTTTGCGGGGTGGAGGTGGTGATGTGTCTTCCTCATCTGAAGTGTTAAGTTGCACTGAATCGAATTCCCACTCATGTGAGTCGGTCTCTGAATCACTTTCGAGCATCCGATTGCTATACCATACTGGGATGTCACTGGAGTTGAATACTGCAGGCGTGATTGGTTTATGTACCTTTGTGGTGATCGGTGCTGCAGGAACCGTGATGGGGATTAAAGGATTTGTCACTGGAAGTATCGGCAGTGTTGATTTAGTGGTTTCTATTGGAACGGCTGGTGCCATAGATGCTACTACGGGTTCCAATATAGTTGCTGCTATGAATGGTTTTATTGATGTGATGACTGTTGTGGATGGGATTACTAGTTCGATTGGTGGGATGAGTGATATTGATGATGGTTGCGGTGGGTTTGTGAGCCTCGATGGGGCAGTGACAATATTGCTTGATGGTGCTTTGATTATGAAAGGTGTCCTCTTTACAGTAGGTGGGAAAAATGGTTTGCTAGGTTTTCCTTTAAATCTGAGTTTAGGAAGGATCTCTTTTTCAAAGCCTAGGCCTGTATTACCTTTGGGCTTGAACTCTGGCAGCAGTGGTTCATGTCGTCCTTGTTTGCAGTATCCCAAAGCACTCTGACCATCATATCCCATTCTTTGCATAATGAGGAGGCCTTTGCCATATTGTTCCGTAGGAAGTGTAACTTGCGGTTTGTCAGTGGTGATGGGATCTTTATAGATCCAGTCCGCTAGGTCCTCATCTTGTGTCTCTTCCTCTTGACTCTTTCCAAGAATGAAAGGCGTTAAGGCACATGCAGGCGTGATTAGTGGTTGCTGGAGCAACTGCTGTGGTTTACCATGTGTTCTAGGAGAAGTGGGCATTTGTCCCACACAAAAGAGCTGACTCAAGTTGTATTCTCCAGGACCTTCCTCTGCGATTTTCATCTTAAGCTTTTCTTGCTTGGGTATAGGGGTGTTTGAACTGGCAAGAGAGGCGGGATTTACATATGATGTGGAGGAAATGGCTTCCCTATTATTAGGAACAGTAATTTCTGGTTGATGGCTGATATTATGGCAAAATGCAAAGGGATTTGCATCACCTAGGATTGTGATCTCTGCACCATTATGTGGGAACTTGATACATTGATGGTAGGTAGATGGAACGGCTTGCATGGCATGTATCCAAGGTCTCCCTAATAATAGATTATATGGCAGAGGAAGGTCCAGAACCTGACAAATGATATGCTTTACCATAGGGCCCACTCGGATTGGTAGTACCACAGCTCCTTTGGATGAACGCTCTGCATCATCATAGGCTTTGATGGTGATCTTCTTACGAGGATCCACTGATTCTATTGCATATCCCAATGCTGTGACCAACTGAAGTGTGCAAATGTTTAGGCCTGCTCCATTATCGATCAAGACTCGCTTGATCCTGTGTTGGTTGACAAAGCCTTCAATGTGGAGTGAGGCGTTATGAGGTTGTTGGAAAGAAGAGTTGTCGCTTTCAGAAAAAGTGAGACAAGGTGATGACTTTAGATTTCCAACCATGGCTTGAAATTGGTCTGTATTCAAGTTTGCAGGGACTGACGCCTCTTGGAGTGCTTGATCCAAGATAGTTTTATGAGATGGTGACAGGCGTAATAGCTCTAAAATGGATATAAGCGCAGGCGTTTTGTCTAATTGTTCCACAAGATTGTACTGCTTCGGGACAGAGGTGGTGCCCTGTGGAGCTGCCTTTATGGTAACTTTGCCGCGACGTGTAACAACATTGCAATTTGAGGTGGGATTTTTGAAGGTTATAGTTGCAATTTGTTCACTGGCATCATATAGGTGATTTACAGTGTAGTTATACGCAGCCTGCGTATAGTCAGTGGTATCGGTGCCTCGCCTGGAAGTGGAAGGACCCCTTTGATCTTGTGATGGAAGTGGATTCTTGAACATCAGGTGATCATTATTTGTCGTTTTTGGATCATGTCCTTCAATCTCAATTTCTCCTCGATCAATAAGATCTTGAATGAGATCTTTCAATCGGTGACAATTACTTGTCTTGTGTCCTCTTCCTTGATGGAACTCACAGTGTTCAGTATCTTTCCACCATGCTGGTTTGACTTGAGGCTCATAGTTTGATAGCTTAGGTAGAGTGACCAAATTTTGAGAGAGGAGTTGTCGCATCACTGTTTCAATGGGTTCCCCTAAGGGAGTGTATGTGCGTTTTTGTTTTTGTGGACGAGGTCTTGGTTCATCATGAGATGTGATGCGACCTTGATTAAGAGGAACATTTGTGTTATTTTGAGGTGGAGGATTTTGTCCTGCAAACCGAACCACAGGTTGTGCATTTTGGATAGTCCGAGCATCCACAACCCCATCGTTGATGATATTCTTATTCTTGTTCCAGAAGTTTGGTTTATCACTATTGAAGCGCGGGCGAGGACCATCTTTGGGTTCATTAAAGATTTTGATGAGTCCTTTTTTGATGAGTGCCCGTTCACACTTTATACCTTTGGTGATCATATCGTTAAAAGAATCGGTATCTTTGACATCCAGGTGAAATTCCATTTCTTCGTTTAAGTTGGAAATGAAAATTTCCACTAGTTCTCGTTCAGGTAACTGAAGAGAACGTCTGCTAGACATTTGGCGCCATCGTTGCAGGAATACTGAGAATAGTTCACCTGGTTTTTGTTTGGTATTGCATAGATCAGCCATGGTGATGTCACGTTCAATGTTATAAGAGTAATGAGATAGGAACTTCTGGATGAGTTCCTCAAATGTTCTAATGCCTCCTGGAAGTCGGGAAAACCATGATGTGGTTGTTCCTCCCAAGCTTTGGGGAAAAAGGCGCATTAAGTATGTGTCTTCATATGCAACTTCGAGACAAGCGGAATGAAATTCTCGGACATGATCGCGGGGATCTCCCTTTCCTCTATATTTTTCGAATTTTGGTGTTTTGAACCCGCGTGGAAAGGGTGGCATATAAAGATTCCTATCAAACGGATAGGGACAGATGTCGTTAAGTGAGAATTGATTGGTCTTAACACCACTATGAAGTTGTTGGGCGAGATTCTCGACTTGTTGCCGCAACATCTCCATTTCATTTGGAGGAGGAGGTGGTGGGTTACCTCGAGGGATGTTATATCTGATGGGATCCCTACGCCTTTCCTCCTCATGGCGACTTTGTCTTTCTGATGCTTGTCTTAATTGGGCAAGATCAAATTCAGAGGGGAGTTTGGCTCCTTCTTGAGCGAGTCTTAAAAAGTGAGCATCCGCATTGCTCCTTAGTATTTCATCAAATAATCTGTTAAAATGAGGGTTATGCTGAACCCTTTCGATTGTTGACGGAGTAGGAGTACTTGGGTTTTCATCATTTACATTTCCTCCAAGTGCTTCTTGAAATTCATTGAGATTGTCCTCTTCTTCCTCAATTTCTATTTCTCGTTGCCTTGATCGCGATCGGGTTTGAGCCATTTTGTTTGCAAGTTTGTTTTGAAGTTGATTGAAGATGATGATGAGTTGGTGATGAAATGAAAGATTGATGATTGGTGATTTGTGTTGTATGTGGATCTCTAGCACTTTAAGGTAGATGTAACCGAAATTCCTTCTTTGATTTGCTTGTTTGTTTGATAAGTTTGGATGTGATAAGGTGCAGAGAAATCTGAGATGTGTTACAGATTTAACTACCTAGCAATGAGAGGATTCACTCATGAACTAGTTTTTAACCTGCGTAGATGTGTCTCTTAGGATGAGCTTATCCTAGATGTAGAAACAATCTAAAAAGTGATGTGATGTGTTTTGATTTCAAGCAATATCTAAAAAAGAATCTTGGGACAAGAACCTCTTAATGTTTTGAGAGTTGGGATGGATTGATGATGAAGTGATGATGTATGAGTGAGATGATGGATGTTTTTGTTTTCAACTTCAATAAAAACTCTGTGTCACAAATGGGACAAACTCTACCTCTTCCCTTTCAGGCGTTGGTGGCACTTCTCGAGCTGTGTTGTAGGTGATACAGATGTTTGGGAAGAAGTTGGGATTAATCTTTCCTCCTTGATTTTTGTGATAACTCAGAGCTCTATATTGCATAAAAGCTCTGCGGTTCAGTGATTCTGAATCAAACTCGTTTGTTTTACCTTGAAGATAGAGACGCATGCGATGTAGAAAGACTCTATGTGAGACAAAGATTTGTCTATTGAGATAGAAGAATTTCCTCCTTTTGATTAAAGCCTTTGAGCTTAGTGGTCTCCTTTTCAAGGTGATATTCTGATGACACTTCTTCTTTCGCAAGATGTGAAGAATGGTCATAAATTTTTGATTCTTTGTTTGTTTGTACCTTGTTTTTGATGTTTTTGGTTGTGTTGACAGATGTTGGATGAATACTTTGTTTTTGGGATTGATTTTCTGATTCTTCTTTGACAAGAAAACAAAGCAAGCACACAAACACAAGAATGTTGCCTCAAAAGGCACAAATGAGTATGGGTCTAGATCAACCCAATCCTTGGATTTGTTTTTGACCCTTCCTTTAGATTTATTTTAAGGTGTAATTCCAAAGCCTGAAGTCGGCTCAATTTGCACTAGGTCTGTAAAACGAACACACTTCAAACACTCTTTATCCCTAAGGTCAAATGGCCAGTTGTGATAAATTTAGCCCACATCTTGATATTTCTTCGACTTTGGTACTACATACCTTATCAATCCCGCCGTGGCAGGTAAGGATGTGATATACTAAGTCTTGCACAAGCATAACAAATAGATGATCCCTATGATGGGGGAGTCACCACTTTTATCAAGCCACAAGTGACCTTTCAAAAAGCTATGTTTCTACTCAAGGAAATATGTATGGTGAGTATCTTGGGAGCAAAACCATCTATGCTCTTGCACTAAATTATACCTCAAATATCCTCAATCAATAGAACAGGTGGGCTACTACTTAAAGGTGTTTAGTCATGTTCGATGGCTTTGGATATAAGTTCATTCTGCAGTGACTCACTTAAGAGCCTTGTAACTGGTGGTGGGGCCCATTTGTCCTTTCGGCCAGTTACACTGTAGGAACAGCTATACCCAAGGCTACAGCTTTCGCTCACACCTGATTTCTATAGCGGCTCGAAGGATTTACCGCTCAAGGTCGTTCCCAAGAGTGATGTGTCTCTTGGCAGGCCTCTCTTAAAAAGATAAAATTTTGAGTGTTACTAACACTTTTCTCTTGCACCTAGGACCACGAAAGCCAAGGGAGAGGATAGTGTGTGTTAGAAGTAGGACCACTCGACCAACTCTTTGCACAAGTGTGCCAAGCACGAAAAACACTTGTTCTTTTTAATCTATCATTGCAATGTGATCTAACTATTTGGAGATGTTGCTCCAACAATCATGGTGTTCTTTTTAATTTTCAAAGGCAATTGTTTGAGTAAACTAGAATTTGAAAATCCTGGTCAACTTAATGAAAAACACGTTTGCATGAAGTAAAATTGCTTTGAAAATGAGACAAGTTGAATGTGAATTTTATTTGCACCAAAAATGGAAGTGTGGATTGTGAGTTTTATCTTGATGCAAGAAATAAAATTTGCCTTGTTGATTTTAAGCACCAAAACGAAGTTTGTTTCCTAACTTGCAAAAAAAAAAAAAAAAAAGTTGTTTTTGTATAAGTTTGTGGTTCTTTTTACCTTTGAACAATGAAATTCTTTTTAAGAGCCCCAAACAAATGTGTGATTCTTTTTCAAAAGCCCAAATTTGAAATGTGAAGTTAATTTTAAACCAAAATAAAAAGTGAATTCATTTTTAAAACCAACTTCAAAAACAAGTTAGTAAAAAATATAAATCTACTCTTTAATCTAATTTAAATCTGCACAAAAGAGAAAAATAGTTAGTAAAATCTGCCTATTTGGTGGGCTCACCAAATGATGCTCTGCAAAAAGGATTAGAAAATCTGTTTGATGGCAACACACACAAGAGCACAAGAAACAAACGTTAGTGTTAGCAACAAAAGATTATCCTAAACAGGCATATCAAGAGAGATATTAAGCATGAAATAGAAAGCATATAAATAAATTATCACGTCGGGTTCACCAAATGATGCTCTGCAAAAAGGATTAGAAAATCTGTTTGATGGCAACACACACAAGAGCACAAGAAACAAACGTTAGTGTTAGCAACAAAAGATTATCCTAAACAGGCATATCAAGAGAGATATTAAGCATGAAATAGAAAGCATATAAACATAGAATGAAATAGCTAATCAAGATGCTCATAGTTGCTCCTCCCTTGTTCCTCTCCTCTCCAAGTCCCAAATGAGTGTAGCTCTCAGCTTTTAGCACTAGCCATGGATGCCATATGGAGATTCAAGATGGTTGAATATGATAAGCAAATACTATGCAAGAGTAGATAGTGATGCTATGAAAAAGCTCTATGCTAATGCCAGTATAACAACAATACTCTAAAATGCTTCTCCCTTTTGCTTGAGGAGAAGGGTTCTATTTATAGAAGAAATAGGGAAATGAAGGGTTAAGATTGAGCAATCTTAACAAGGGTTAGGATTGAAAGTTGGGGATCCATGTGCACAATTGGCACCAATAAAATGGTGACAAGTTTCAACATAGGATTGGGTTGAGAGAAGAGGTTGGAGGCATTAAAGGCCTGAGAAGACCTCATGGTTATCTAGAAGGTAAGGGTCAAGTCTAAATTAAGATTACCCACTGGATTAAGAGTTAATGCAAGGATAAACCTTTGTGCAAATGATTAAGAGATAATCATGGTCAAAGCATTAAAGGCTTGATGAGACCCTTGGGTTGGGTAGAGGTTGAGTCAAAACAAATGTTTTAACCATGTGGGAGGGTTTGAGGTAACCATTAATGGTTATTGGAGACTTTGGGGATTAAGTGGTTGAAGGTTGAAAGCCTTCAATGGTTATTGTAGTCACATAAATCTGTCCACTTAATTAAATGAATACTTAGTATTTATTTGATTATTTAACCATCAATTAATAATTAATTAAATTAATATTTAATTAATTCATCTTAACCCTCTTCTCCTATTAATTAAATAAATTATTCAATTTATTTGATTTAATTCACTTAACCAAATTCATACCATTAATTAAATAAATAAATCATATTTGTTTAATTAAATCTTCTCTCACATTTAAATAAATTAATATTTATTTAAATCCCCCAAAATCCCACCTCTCACATTTAAATAAATTAATATTTATTTAAATCCCCCAAAATCCCACCTCTCACATTTAAATAAATAAATCATTTATTTAAATCACCTTTATCCTCCACCCACTTGTATTTTCCTACAAAAGCAAGTTGCACAATTATTTTAAATAAATAATTTATTTAAATCACCTTTATCCTCCACCCACTTGTATTTTCCTACAAAAGCAAGTTGCACAACTATTTTAAATAAATTATTTATTTAAAATCCTATTTATCCTCACCCACTTGAAACCTTTAATGGTTTCCCTTAAAGTATTCAAACTTGATGGCTTTAAAGTCTTCAAACTTGATGGCTTCCTTCTATAGTCTTCTTAAGACTTTAATGGTTTTCCTTAAAGTCTTCAAGCCTTTAATGGTTCCCCTCAAAGTCTTCAAGCATTTTAATGCTTTATCTTCCTTTTTCTCATTTAAATAAATTAATATTTATTTGAATATTTATCCAAATACAACTTGCACACATTTATTGAAATAAATGAATTTTTATTTTAATAAAATCCTATTTTCCCTCACCCACCAAATCCACTTGCAAAATCTAATCCCCTTCTAGATTCTTCTAACCCCTTCCTAATTAACTTAATCCATCCCCTAATTATTGTCACATTCCTAAGCAAAATAGAGTCACTTCTCAAAGCCTAAAAGTTTTTGATAACCATTAAAGGCTTTCAACCTTCAACCACTAAATGTCTCAAAGTCTTGGATAACCTTTGAAAGCTTCCAACCTTCAACCACTAAATGGCTCAAAGTCTTTGAAAACCATTGAAGGCTTCCAACCTTCAACCACTTAATCCCCAAAGTCTCCAATAACCATTAATGGTTAATTCAACCCTCCCACATGGTTAAAACATTTGTTTTGACTCAACCTCTACCCAACCCAAAGGTCTCATCAGGCCATTAATGCTTTGACCATGATTATCTCTTAAACATTTGCACAAAGGTTTATCCTTGGATTAACTCTTAATCCAATGGGTAATCTTAATTTAGACTTGACCCTTACCTTCTAGATAACCATGAGGTCTTCTCAGGCCTTTAATGCCTCCAACCTCTTCTCTCAACCCAATCCTATGTTGAAACTTGTCACCATTTTATTGGTGCCAATTGTGCACATGGATCCCCAACTTTCAATCCTAACCCTTGTTAAGATTGCTCAATCTTAACCCTTCATTTCCCTATTTCTTCTATAAATAGAACCCTTCTCCTCAAGCAAAAGGAATCATTTTAGAGTATTGTTGTTATACTGGCATTAGCATAGAGCTTTTTCATAGCATCACTATCTACTCTTGCATAGTATTTGCTTATCATATTCAACCATCTTGAATCTCCATATGGCATCCATGGCTAGTGCTAAAAGCTGAGAGCTACACTCATTTGGGACTTGGAGAGGAGAGGAACAAGGGAGGAGCAACTATGAGCATCTTGATTAGCTATTTCATTCTATGTTTATATGCTTTCTATTTCATGCTTAATATCTCTCTTGATATGCCTGTTTAGGATAATCTTTTGTTGCTAACACTAACGTTTGTTTCTTGTGCTCTTGTGTGTGTTGCCATCAAACAGATTTTCTAATCCTTTTTGCAGAGCATCATTTGGTGAACCCGACGTGAATCCAAACACCAAAAAGATCATTTTTTTTTTTTTTAACCAATAACATGTTTGAATGTTGAAAATGTCACACAGGTTGCGATTTTGACACTGTTTTGGTGCGTTTGGCATTATTTTAGTGCTATTCCCCCTGTTTCAGTGCTTTTCCCTTCTCTGTCTTTCCCTTTCTTTTAATACGTTTGTGTTAAATAGTGCCTCTGTTCAAACGCAGACTAGCGCTATTGTAACAAAACGTTGTACAAATCACCTTGTAACCAACAAAAAAAAAAAAATTAGGCTTGTAGAAGCCCACCAAATAGGCGGATTTTACTAACTATTTTTCTCTTTTGTGCAGATTTAAATTAGATTAAAAAGTAGATTTATATTTTTTACTAACTTGTTTTTTGAAGTTGGTTTTAAAAATGAATTCACTTTTTATTTTGGTTTAAAATTAACTTCACATTTCAAATTTGGGCTTTTAAAAAAAGAATCACACATTTGTTTGGGGCTCTTAAAAAGAATTTCATTGTTCCAAGGTAAAAAGAACCACAAACTTACACAAAAACAACTCTTTTTTTTTTTTTTTTTTTTTTTGCAAGTTAGGAAACAAACTTCGTTTTGGTGCTTAAAATAAACAAGGCAAAATTTATTTCTTGCATCAAGATAAAACTCACAATCCACACTTCCATTTTTGGTGCAAATAAAATTCACAATCAACTTGTCTCATTTTTAAAGCAATCTTACTTCATGCAAACGTGTTTTTCATTAAGTTGACCAGGATTT
This sequence comes from Cryptomeria japonica, assembly GCF_030272615.1. Lineage (NCBI taxonomy): Eukaryota > Viridiplantae > Streptophyta > Pinopsida > Cupressales > Cupressaceae > Cryptomeria > Cryptomeria japonica. Next base: position 277,997,928 of record NC_081406.1, on the reverse strand, counting down.
TCAAATTCTAGTTTACTCAAACAATTGCCTTTGAAAATTAAAAAGAACACCATGATTGTTGGAGCAACATCTCCAAATAGTTAGATCACATTGCAATGATAGATTAAAAAGAACAAGTGTTTTTCGTGCTTGGCACACTTGTGCAAAGAGTTGGTCGAGTGGTCCTACCTCTAACACACACTATCCTCTCCCTTGGCTCTCGTGGTCCTAGGTGCAAGAGAAAAGTGTTAGTAACGCTCACATTTTATCTTTTTAAGAGAGGCCTGCCAAGGGATCGATACTCTTGGGAACGACCTTGAGCGGTAAATCCTTCGAGCCGCTATAGAAATCAGGTGAGAGCGAAAGCTGTAGCCTTGGGTATAGCTGTTCCTACAGTGTAACTGGCCGAAAGGACAAATGGGCCCCACCACCAGTTACAAGGCTCTTAAGTGAGTCACTGCAGAATGAACTTATGTCCAAAAATATCGAACATGACTAAACACCTTTAAGTAGTAGCCCACCCGTTCTATTGATTGAGGATATTTGAGATATAATTTAGTGCAAGAGCATAGATGGTTTTGCTCCCAAGATACTCACCATACATATTTCCTTGAGTAGAAACATAGCTTTTTGAAAAGTCACTTGTGGCTTGATAAAAGTGGTGACTCCCCCATCATAGGGATCATCTATTTGTTATGCTCGTGCAAGACTTAGTATATCACATCCTTACCTGCCAAGGCGGGATTCATAAGGTATGTAGTACCAAAGTCGAAGAAATATCAAGATGTGGGCTAAATTTATCACAACTGGCCATTTGACCTCAGGGATAAAAAGTGTTTGAAGTGTGTTCGTTTTAAAGACCAAGTGCAAATTGAGCCGACTTCAGGCTTTGGAAATACACCTTAAAATACATCTAAAGGAAGGGTCAAAAACAAGTCCAAGGATTGGGTTGATCTAGACCCATACTCATTTGTGCCTTTGAGGCGACATTCTTGTGTTTGTGTGCTTGCTTTGTTTTCTTGTCAAAGAAAAATTAGAAAATCAATCCCAAAAACATAGTATTCATCCAACATTTCTCAAAAACAAACAAAAATACCAAAAACAAAGTGCAAACAACACAGAGTCACAACTTTTATGACCATTCTTCACATCTTGCGAAAGAAGAAGTGTCATCAGACTATCAACTTGAAAAGGAGACCATTAAGCTCAAAGGCTTTGATCAAACGGAGGAACTTCTTCTATCTCAATAGACAAATCTTTGTCTCACATAGAGTCTTTCTACATCGCATGTGTCTATACCTTCAAGGTAAAACAAACGAGTTTGATTCTGAATCATTGAACCGCAGAGCTTTTATGCAATATAGAGCTCTGAGTTATCACAAAAATCAAGGAGGAAAGATTAATCCCAACTTCTTCTCAAACATCTGTATCACCTACAACACAGCTCGAGAAGTGCCACCAACGCCTGAAAGGGAAGAAGTAGAGTTTGTTCCATTTGTAACACAAAGTTTTTATTGAAGTTGAAAACATTTTCATCCATCATCTCACTCATACATCATCACTTCATCATCAATCCGTCCCAACTCTCAAAACATTAAGAGGTTCTTGTCCCAAGTTCTCTTTTAGATATTGCTTGAAATCAAACACATCACATCACTTTTAGATTGTTTCTACATCTAGGATAATCTCATCCTAAGAGACACATCTACGCAGGTTAAAACTAGTTCATCAGTGAATCCTCTCATTGCTAGGTAGTCAAAATCTGTAACACATCTCAGATTTCTCTACACCTTATCACATCCAAACTCCTCAAAACAAACAAGCAATTCAAAGAAGGAATTTCGGTTACATCTACCTTAAAGTGCTAGAGATCCCCATACAATACAAATCACCAATCATCAATCTTTCATCAATAACTCATCATCATATTCAATCAACTTCAACACAAACTTGCAAACAAAATGGCTCAAACCTGATCACGATCAAGGCAACGAGAAATAGAAATTGAGGAAGAAGAAGACAACCTCAATGAATTTCAAGAAGCACTTGGAGGAACTGTAACTGATGAAAACCCAAGTACTCCCACTCCTTCAACAATCGAAAGGGCTCAGCATAACCCTCACTTCAACAGATTATTTGATGAAATATTAAGGAGCAATGCGGATGCTCACTTCTTAAAACTCGCTCAAGAAGGAGCCAAACTCCCCTCGGACTTTGATCTTGCCCAATTAAGACAAGCATCAGAAAGACAAAGTCGCCATGAGGAGGAAAGAGGTAGAGATCACATCAGATATAACATTCCTCGAGGTAACCCACCACCTCCTCCTCCAAATGAAATGGAGATGTTGCGGCAACAAGTCAAGAATCTCGCCCAACAACTTCATAGTGGTGTTAAGACCAATCAATTCTCACTTAACGACATATGTCCCTATCCGTTTGATAGGAACCTTTATATGCCACCCTTTCCACGCGGGTTTGACACACCCAAATTTGAAAAATATAGAGGAAAGGGGGATCCCCGTGATCATGTCCGAGAATTTCATTCTGCTTGTCTTGAAGTGGCTTATGAGGACACATACCTAATGCGCCTTTTTCCCCAAAGCTTGGGAGGAACAACCACATCATGGTTTTCCCGACTTCCAGGTGGCATTAGAACATTTGAGGAACTCATCCAGAAGTTCCTATCTCATTACTCTTATAATATTGAACGCGACATCACCATGGCTGATCTATGCAACACCAAACAAAAACCAGGTGAATTATTCGCAGTATTCCTGCAACGATGGCGCCAAATGTCTAGCAGACGTTCTCTTCAGTTACCTGAACGAGAACTAGTGGAAATTTTCATTTCCAACTTAAACGAAGAAATGGAATTTCACCTGGATGTCAAAGACACAGACTCCTTTAACGATATGATCACCAAAGGTATAAAATGTGAAAGGGCACTCATCAAGAAAGGACTCATCAAAATCTTTAATGAACCAAAAGATGGTCCTCGCCCGCGATTCAATAGTGATAAACCAAACTTCTGGAACAAGAATAAGAATATCGTCAACGATGGGGTTGTGGATGCTCGAACTATCCAAAATGCACAACCTGTGGTTCGGTTTGCAGGACAAAATCCTCCACCTCAAAATAACACAAATGTTCCTCCTAATCAAGGTCGCATCACATCTCAGGATGAACCAAGACCTCGTCCACAAAAACAAAAACGTACATACACTCCCTTAGGGGAACCCATTGAAACAGTGTTGCGACAACTCCTTTCTCAGAATTTGATCACTCTACCTAAGCTATCCAACTATGAGCCTCAGGTCAAACCAGCATGGTGGAGAGATACTGAACATTGTGAGTTCCATCAAGGACGAGGACACAAGACAAGTAATTGTCACCGATTGAAAGATCTCATTCAGGATCTTATTGACCGAGGAGAAATTGAAATTGAAGGGCATGACCCAAAAACAACCAATAATGATCACCTGATGTTCAAGAATCCACTTCCATCACAAGATCAAAGGGGTCCTTCCACTTCCAGGCGAGGCACCGATACCACTGACTATACGCAGGCTGCGTATAACTACACTGTAAATCACCTATATGATGCCAGTGAACAAATTGCAACTATAACCTTCAAAAATCCCACCTCAAATTGCAATGTTGTTACACGTCGCGGCAAAGTTACCATAAAGGCAGCTCCACAGGGCACCACCTCTATCCCGAAGCAATACAATCTTGTGGAACAATTAGACAAAACCCCTGCACTTATATCCATTTTGGAGCTTTTGCGTCTGTCACCCTCTCATAAAACAATCTTGGATCACGCACTCCAAGAGGCGTCAGTCCCTGCAAACCTAAACACGGACCAATTTCAAGCCATGGTTGGAACTCTAAAGTCATCACCTTGTCTCACTTTTTCCGAAAGTGACAACTCTTCCTTCCAACAACCTCATAACGCTTCGCTACACATTGAAGGATTTGTCAACCAACACAGGATCAAGCAAGTCTTGATAGATAATGGAGCAGGCCTAAACATTTGTACACTACAGTTGGTCACAGCATTGGGATATGCACTAGAATCAGTGGATCCTCGCAAGAAGATCACCATCAAGGCCTATGATGATGCAGAGCGTTCATCCAAAGGAGCTGTGGTACTACCAATCCGAGTGGGCCCTGTGGTAAAGCATATCATTTGTCAGGTTCTGGACCTTCCTCTGCCATATAATCTATTATTAGGAAGACCTTGGATACATGCCATGCAAGCCGTTCCATCTACCTACCATCAATGTATCAAGTTCCCACATAATGGTGCAGAGATCACAATCCTGGGTCATGCAAATCCTTTTGCATTTTGCCATAATATCAGCCATCAACCAGAGATCACTGTTCCTAATAATAGGGAAGCCATTTCCTCCACATCATATGTAAATCCCGCCTCTCTTGCCAGTTCAAACACTCCTATACCCAAGCAAGAAAAGCTTAAGATGAAAGTCGCAGAGGAAGGTCCTGGAGAATACAACTTGAGTCAGCTCTTTTGTGTGGGACAAATGCCTACTTCTCCTAGAACACATGGTAAACCACAGCAGTTACTCCAGCAACCACTAAACACGCCTACATGTGCCTTAACGCCTTTCATCCTTGGAAAGAGTCAAGAGGAAGAGACACAAGATAAGGACCTAGTGGAATGGATCTATAAAGATCCCATCACCACTGACAAACCGCAAGTTACACTTCCTATAGAACAGTATGGCAAAGGCCTCCTCATTATGCAAAGAATGGGATATGATGGTCAGAGTGCTTTGGGATACTGTAAACAAGGACGACATGAACCGCTGCTGCCAGAGTTCAAGCCCAAAGGTAATACAGGCCTAGGCTTTGAAAAAGAGATCCTTCCTAAACTCAGATTTAAAGGAAAACCTAGCAAACCATTTTGCCCACCTACTGTAAAGAGGACACCTTTCATAATCAAAGCACCATCAAGCAATATTGTCACTGCCCCATCGAGGCTCACAAACCCACCGCAACCGTCATCAGTGCCAAAAATCCCACCAATCGAACTAGTAATCCCATCCACAGCAGTCATCACATCAATAAAACCATTCATAGCAGCAACTATATTGGAACCCGTAGCAGCATCTATGGCACCAGCCGTTCCAATAGAAGCCACTAAATCAACACTGTCGATACTTCCAGTGACAAAACCTTTAAACCCCATCACAGTTCCTGCAGCACCGATCACCTCAAAGGTACATCAACCAATCACACCTGCCGTGTTTAATTCTAAAGACATCCCAGTATGGTATAGCAATCGGATGCTGGAAAGTGATTCAGAGACCGACTCACATGAGTGGGAATTTGATTCTGTACAGCTTAATACTTCAGATGAGGAAGACACATCACCACCTCCACCCCGCAAAGACATCCCTGTTTACGGAGAAGCACAGATAAAGACCACTTGGGTACCTGAGCTAGAAACATCTTCCACAGACCCTACGTCTCATCCTACGCCTGATTCTGACAGGGAGAGTACCATCAACGACCTTCACCACACTGTCTTAACCCTCACTGATACATCTCCCGCACTTAACTTAATCGATGAAGTAATGCCCATTATCCACCCTGAACTCATCGAATGGAACCAACCAAATCCCCCATGTCTTGACCTCTTCCAAAACGATGAGGCTATCATTGACTTTTTGGAATTAAGGGATAATCTACCAAGCGGGGATCACAAAGCTGGATTCGCCATTGAACTTAATAGCACAGCATACTTCGGGGCGGATGCCAAACCCTTCAGCTGCAAAAATATAACATTAAAACATGGATCTTCCAGTGAAAACCACACTGTGGCACTGTTTGATCCAACAAAAGTAAAAAGAAAGAGCGTATCCAACGGTGAAAACCTCTCTGAGGCGCCTGAGGATGAAGGGTTTGACATTCTCCCTGCTAATACACAACAGGAACGATCAACGATCCTCATTGAGGAGACCAAAGAATACAATGTGGGGACTCCTGAAAACCCTCATATCATACATCTGGCATCTCTTCTCACTCCAGAGGAACAGCCTCAATTTATCGAGTTCTTCCAGCAGCGCCAGATCAACTTTGCATGGTCATATGCAGACATGCCTGGGCTTGATCCTGATTTAGTCATGCATCATCTCACAGTAGCAAAAGGAGCCAAACCTGTCAAGCAGAAGCTTCGTAAGATGCATCCTCAGATTGCCGTGCTAGTCAAAACAGAACTCAAGAAACTCCTGGATGTTGGTTTCATTAGACCAATTGATTATGCAGAATGGATCTCCAACATTGTACCAGTTGGCAAACCAAAAGGGGGCATCCGCATTTGTACAGACTTCAGAGATCTGAATAAGGCATGTCCTAAGGATGACTTCCCTCTACCAAATATCGACATCATAGTAGATTTGACAGCAGGACATGCCATGCTTTCACTCATGGATGGCTTTTCGGGATACAATCAAATAAAGATCGCACCAGAGGACCAACATAAGACAGCCTTCACATGTCCATGGGGCACATACTGCTGGAATGTAATGCATTTTGGTCTAAAGAATGCAGGAGCAACCTATCAAAGAGCAATGACCACCATCTTCCATGACATGATGCATACTATAATGGAAGATTATGTGGATGATTTACTAGCAAAATCACTTACTAGAGAAGGACATCTTCACATCTTAGATAAAATCTTTGATAGACTGGAACAGTACCATGTTCGACTCAACCCAAAGAAATGTGTCTTCGGAGTGACCTCCGGGAAGCTTCTAGGATACATTGTCTCAAGCAAAGGCATTGAGGTCGATCCAGCAAAGGTTAAGGCAATAATGGACATGCCACCTCCAAAGAATATCAGTCAGCTAAGGACATTACAAGGGCGGCTTCAATCCATCCGAAGATTCATTGCACAATTGGCTGATAAATGTCACCCATTCACACACCTACTACACAAGAACATCCGCTTTCAATGGGATGACAAATGCCAGCAAGCATTTCAGGAACTTAAAGACTATCTCATGAATCCACCATTGTTGATGCCACCAGATCCAAGTAGACCGTTGTTACTCTATATCTCAGCAACAAGTACAGCATTGGGTGTACTACTAGCACAACATAATGCAGAAGGTAAAGAGTGTGCTGTATACTACATCTCTCGCACACTGGTGGGCTATGAACTCAATTACACACCTATTGAGCGAGCTTGCCTAGCAGTAATCTTGGCAGCCACTAAACTGAGGCACTATCTGTTAACACACAAGGTGCAACTCATTGCAAAGATTGATCCACTCAAGTATTTACTTAACAAAGCAGCATTGACAGGTCGCTTAGCTAAATGGGTAATGATTCTAAGTGAATTTGACATTGAGTATGTGGACCGTAAAGCTATCAAAGGTCAAGTTATTGCAGATCAGTTGGCTGATGCACCTCTCATAGGCGATCATCCTCTCATTTCCAATTTTCCAGATGAAGAGATATTCATGATCACAGAAGTACAACCATGGAAACTATATTTTGATGGTTCATACACTAGGCACGGCTCGGGGGCAGGCATTCTGTTTATCACACCTCAAGGTGATAGCATCCCGAAGTCTTACAGGCTCACATTTCCATGCACAAACAACATAGCAGAGTATGAGGCCTTGATCACGGGACTCAGGTTATCCGTACAATGGAAATTACAAGAACTACAAGTATATGGCGATTCCCAACTAGTCATTCGACAAGCAACAGATGAATATCAGACCAAAGATGATAAACTCATGCCATATAAGCAAATGGTGGACACTCTAAAGACATCATTTACTACTATCACTTTTGAGCAGATACCAAGAGATCAGAATCGAGCTGCTGACGCCATGGCTACCATCGCATCTCTACTAGATCTTCCACAGAATTCAACACGCTACGAGTTCTTGGTAGAACAGCTTTGGATCCCCGCTTATGATATCCCCGAATCTGAAATGATATGTCGCCTTGTTGGTTCCGAATCCCCATGGTACGGTGAGTTCTACACCTATCTTCGTGATCATACCCTTCCTCCCAACCAATCGAATAACCAACGAAAAACTTTCATTCGCCAAACTGCTCGATATACCATTATTGCCGAAACCCTATACCGACGCAGTCTTGATGGTACTCTCCTTCGATGTCTAGAACAAGGTGAGATAACAAAGGCTTTGGAAGAGGTACATGAAGGAATTTGCGGGACTCACTCAAGTGGTCCGTCACTAGCCAAGAAACTCATGCGAGTTGGATACTATTGGCCATCTATGGAAAAGGATTCCTACTACTTTGTCAGGAAGTGCAAAAAATGTCAAGTTCATGGCGACCTAATACATGCACCAGCTCAAGAACTGCAACCAATCACAACACCATGGCCTTTTTGTCAATGGGGTCTTGATCTTGTGGGTAAAATCCATCCATCTTCATCCAATGGCCATAAATTCATTATTACCGCCACCGAATATTTCACCAAGTGGATCGAAGCTGTTCCACTTACCCAAGTCACCGGCAAGCAGATCGCCTCATTCATCCTCAATTACATCATCTGCCGGTATGGTGTGCCCATGTCCATTGTCACAGATAACGGTCTTCCTTTCAAAAATTAGGATGTCCGTGAGCTTTGTGATAAATTTCATATCCAACACCACTTTTCCACTCCCTATTACCCACAAGGCAATGGTCAGGCCGAAGCATCCAATAAAAACATATTGAGGATCCTAAAGAAGATAGTCAATGATGTCGGCCATGATTGGCATGTTCAATTGAATCCAGCGCTATGGGCATATCGAACTAGCATTCGGACCCCTACAGGTGCAACTCCTTATTCATTGGTCTATGGTGCTGAAGCTATCTTACCTATTGAGGTCGAGATACCATCCTTACGAGTTTCATTGCACAATCTCATCGATGATGAAGCATACAGAGTATCTCGTCTTCAGGACTTAGAGTTACTAGATGAGAAGCGACAAGCTGCATACAATCACCTCAAAGCCTATCAGCAGCGCATGAGTAGAAGCTACAATCACCGAGTTAGATCTCGTACATTTGAGGTAGGTGATCTTGTTCTTCGAGAAAATCCTCGCAACCAACCAAACAGAGAACATCAAGGCAAGTTTGAATCAAATTGGCTCGGCCCATATGTTGTCACTGCTGTATTCGGGTCCAGGGCATATCAGTTGGCTACATCAGACGGAGAACCGCTCGCAGATCCAATCAATAGCATGCACCTCAAACGGTTTTATACCTAAGGTGTACAAGGCATCAAGCTCCCCTGCATATCAGAAAATTTTCAAAAACATTCAGAAAAATGTCCTTAAGAAAATACAAAAACATTCAAAAAAGTAAAGAAAAATCATGCATCCAAATGGTGAACAACCACTCTAGTGGCACCTTGGGTAAGTACAATGGCAAAAACCTGGCAAACAGGTGCCACTCGTAAAGGCAATGGCTCTAGTATCTTTCAGGTTCGTTGCGATTCCATTCATACATACACACATCCATCCATCTAACCATGGCTTGTTATAAATCTACAAATCCAAGAAAGTACTACATGCATCCTGCATCCCGCTTTTTCATAAATCATGTCCAACTTGGGGGCAATGCCCTTACAATCTAGATGATGGAAGTGGATTCTACATTACTGGTGATTCATTGGCAAAAACATTCAAAAATATCTCGCAAAAATACCAAAAACATTCAAAACAATTCAAAATCCAAAAACATCGACAAAACCATTGAAATATCACACAAAAACATGGCAACACCTTGTACATACTCATCCATGCAGATACCAAAACAAACATTGCGACAAACTACTCACACAATGACCATTTACCAAACAACCACACAATCCACATCAACAATCCAAAACTGTCTTTAAAACAAGGATGCATCCTTCCTTACCAAAACAAAGACAAGATGATGTTTTCTTTGACAAGAAAATTCTGTTAGGCTGTCAAATACTTGGTTGATTTGTGAGTAATTCATTTGTTTATCTGTATCGGAATCTTTTCAACATTGTTTTGTATCGTTTGTGCATTATTTCCGATGAAGTTCTAGTGCATGTACTAATGGTGTCTACGTGGGAAGTTCACCAAGCTACATGATCTTATGCAAAATGCAGTCATAGATCATTACGGCTTGCTGACTACAGCGTATACCTCGACCATATGAGCATGAACCATTACCAAGGATCCATATTCTTTTATTCTTTATGTATATACTATTTGTTTACAGGTACAATGCTCATTCTTTGGTTCCTCCTCATCCAATTTGGATAAAGGTTTTTATTTCTTAGTACGGTATGCACTTGTCTCAGGATATGATCAGCCTAAGATCAAGGAGGACGATCCAAGTCATGCATGAACAGAGATAATCCTTGTCTGTTCCGCAAGCAATACTCAGGTCAACTTGATCCATTATATCAAGTTGCTTGTATTAACTTGCTATATCAAAATCCATGTAAGAAATACTCTGGTCATCTTGAATCTTTATGTCAAGTTGCTTGTATTTTCTTACAACATTTTAAAGCTCAATGATGAAAAATAAAGCACCATGGATCATCATTCCATCTCATCTGTATATATTGCATTTCGTTGCATTCCATCCATCCATACATTCATAATAGCTGCATATCATGCATACGTAGTCATAATAATGCATACTCTATTTTACTCATCTTCTTCCATAGGACTCGGTCCTAGTCCTCCATATCTTCTATCTAACATCAAATCCCCCCTCACCCTCCCTATCTTGATCATCAACATCATCCTAATCCCTTCATCGCTTCCCATCCTCACTCATCCAAAAAAATTAAGCCAGTTACTCTGTCTACACAGATACATCAACTCACGCACACCTAGACTATCAACAGATACTCTGATCAAGTATCTTCAGGTCTCAACAGGTAATCGATCATGGTAATCCTAGACTACATCAGGCATTTATCATAATGACCTAGTCTCAACGGGGCTGCCATGATTCCCCACAACCATCCATCACACGCACATACTATCAATTGATCAACCAATCAAACACAATCCAATGGACAATTACATCAATTGTCTACGTCTCAATGAGTATTTTGCTTCATATACCTTGACTTCATCGGGCAATTACATCAATTGTCTAAGTCACCATCAGGTCACTTTGATTCACTTACTCAGACTTTATCATGTCCAAGCGACCAACTGACATCAACTGTCATGCTTTGACTTGACCGGGGCAATTAAACCGATTGCACCAGATTGTCCAAACAATTTTGATCAATTGTATAGCATCAATCCAAACCCCACACTACATCTGCTATGTATCTCTTGCATGACCTCAAGGTACTCGTTGGCTTGTTGTTTCTTCATATTCACTCCATTTTCTCCCATTCTTTCATCATTAGTTCTAATTTCTTCTATTCTACCTCCCCTCCGTTTTTCATTCTTTTTCGAGAGATCACCCGATTTTTCAAAAAAATTCGGCCCATCTCTCGAGGGGGCATACCACCCATTAAATTTACATTTTATGGGGCATTTCTTCACACCTATTTTTCTTTCTTTGAAACGACGCGATAAACTGCACCGTCTCAAAGAGGGGCAAATGTAGTCACATAAATCTGTCCACTTAATTAAATGAATACTTAGTATTTATTTGATTATTTAACCATCAATTAATAATTAATTAAATTAATATTTAATTAATTCATCTTAACCCTCTTCTCCTATTAATTAAATAAATTATTCAATTTATTTGATTTAATTCACTTAACCAAATTCATACCATTAATTAAATAAATAAATCATATTTGTTTAATTAAATCTTCTCTCACATTTAAATAAATTAATATTTATTTAAATCCCCCAAAATCCCACCTCTCACATTTAAATAAATTAATATTTATTTAAATCCCCCAAAATCCCACCTCTCACATTTAAATAAATAAATCATTTATTTAAATCACCTTTATCCTCCACCCACTTGTATTTTCCTACAAAAGCAAGTTGCACAATTATTTTAAATAAATAATTTATTTAAATCACCTTTATCCTTCACCCACTTGTATTTTCCTACAAAAGCAAGTTGCACAACTATTTTAAATAAATTATTTATTTAAAATCCTATTTATCCTCACCCACTTGAAACCTTTAATGGTTTCCCTTAAAGTATTCAAACTTGATGGCTTTAAAGTCTTCAAACTTGATGGCTTCCTTCTATAGTCTTCTTAAGACTTTAATGGTTTTCCTTAAAGTCTTCAAGCCTTTAATGGTTCCCCTCAAAGTCTTCAAGCATTTTAATGCTTTATCTTCCTTTTTCTCATTTAAATAAATTAATATTTATTTGAATATTTATCCAAATACAACTTGCACACATTTATTGAAATAAATGAATTTTTATTTTAATAAAATCCTATTTTCCCTCACCCACCAAATCCACTTGCAAAATCTAATCCCCTTCTAGATTCTTCTAACCCCTTCCTAATTAACTTAATCCATCCCCTAATTATTGTCACATTCCTAAGCAAAATAGAGTCACTTCTCAAAGCCTAAAAGTCTTTGATAACCATTAAAGGCTTTCAACCTTCAACCACTAAATGTCTCAAAGTCTTGGATAACCTTTGAAAGCTTCCAACCTTCAACCACTAAATGGCTCAAAGTCTTTGAAAACCATTGAAGGCTTCCAACCTTCAACCACTTAATCCCCAAAGTCTCCAATAACCATTAATGGTTAATTCAACCCTCCCACATGGTTAAAACATTTGTTTTGACTCAACCTCTACCCAACCCAAAGGTCTCATCAGGCCATTAATGCTTTGACCATGATTATCTCTTAAACATTTGCACAAAGGTTTATCCTTGGATTAACTCTTAATCCAATGGGTAATCTTAATTTAGACTTGACCCTTACCTTCTAGATAACCATGAGGTCTTCTCAGGCCTTTAATGCCTCCAACCTCTTCTCTCAACCCAATCCTATGTTGAAACTTGTCACCATTTTATTGGTGCCAATTGTGCACATGGATCCCCAACTTTCAATCCTAACCCTTGTTAAGATTGCTCAATCTTAACCCTTCATTTCCCTATTTCTTCTATAAATAGAACCCTTCTCCTCAAGCAAAAGGAATCATTTTAGAGTATTGTTGTTATACTGGCATTAGCATAGAGCTTTTTCATAGCATCACTATCTACTCTTGCATAGTATTTGCTTATCATATTCAACCATCTTGAATCTCCATATGGCATCCATGGCTAGTGCTAAAAGCTGAGAGCTACACTCATTTGGGACTTGGAGAGGAGAGGAACAAGGGAGGAGCAACTATGAGCATCTTGATTAGCTATTTCATTCTATGTTTATATGCTTTCTATTTCATGCTTAATATCTCTCTTGATATGCCTGTTTAGGATAATCTTTTGTTGCTAACACTAACGTTTGTTTCTTGTGCTCTTGTGTGTGTTGCCATCAAACAGATTTTCTAATCCTTTTTGCAGAGCATCAGTTATCAAAGACTTTGAGCCATTTAGTGGTTGAAGGTTGGAAGCTTTCAAAGGTTATCCAAGACTTTGAGGGTTAATTTGTTGAACACACAAAGCATTAATTGCTTTTCAAAGACTTTGGAGTCTTTGAGAAGTGACTCCAATTTGCTTAGGGATGTGACAATATTTAGGGGATGGATTAGGCTAATTAGGAAGGGTTTAGAAGAATCTAGAAGGGGTTTAGGCATACAAGTGGATTTTGTAGGAAAATGCAAGTGGGAGAAATTTTGGTATTTTCAATTAAAATAAAATCATTTATTTCAATTAAATGGTGTAATTTGCATTTGGATAAATATTCAAATAAATATTAATTTATTTAAATGAGAAAATGAAGATAAAGCATTTAAATGCTTGAAGACTTTGAGGGAAACCTTTAAAGGCTTGAAGACTTTAAGGAAAACCATTAAAGTCTTAAGAAGACTATAGAAGGAAGCCATCAAGTTTGAAGACTTTAAAGCCATCAAGTTTGACTACTTTAAGGGAAACCATTAAAGGTTTCAAGTGGGTGAGGATAAATAGGATTTTAAATAAATAATTTATTTAAAATAGTTGTGCAACTTGTTTTTGTAGGAAAATACAAGTGGGTGGAGGATAAAGGTGATTTAAATAAATTATTTATTTAAAATAATTGTGCAACTTGCTTTTGTAGGAAAATACAAGTGGGTGGAGGATAAAGGTGATTTAAATAAATGATTTATTTATTTAAATGTGAGAGGTGGGATTTTGGGGGATTTAAATAAATATTAATTTATTTAAATGTGAGAGAAGATTTAATTAAATAAATATGATTTATTTATTTAATTAATGGTCTGAATTTGGTTAAGTGAATTAAATCAAATAAATTGAATAATTTATTTAATTAATAGGAGAAGAGGGTTAAGATGAATTAATTAAATATTAATTTAATTAATTATTAATTGATGGTTAAATAATCAAATAAATACTAAGTATTCATTTAATTAAGTGGACAGATTTATGTGACTACACATATTCTTGTGAATATGATGCTATGGATTATGACCTAACCTTTATATTGAAAACGTCGCAAGATTGAGAGGGGGATGAGTTAGTCTAAACCAAATCCTAAACTTCTTTAATCACAAGTACTTATCAATTATCATTAACAAATTAAACATCAATGCAAGATGAAACAAAAAAACACCAAACACATGAAAACCATAATTTTTACCTGGAAAACCCAGTGTGGGAAAAACCATGGTGAGAATCACACTCGCAATATAAATATAATAAAAATTAAAATTAATGACTCATATTTTACCTCATCGTGTACTTTCCTTGATATCAACGGTCCAGATCTCTGCGCGATTGCACATTTAGATAAAGATGCTCTTTCACCTTAACTTTGCAGCCCCGTTGCACACATGGCACATGGGTCGTGATGAGGTCAGGCTCTTCTTAAGTGGACCGATAAGATTATGCATGTTGGAGGTCAAAGGACACGTCGGAAAGGGTTGGCCCAATCTATCCTGCTCGTTAATTAAGTATACAATTTATAATAGTTAATTAGACAATGCTCGGACCTATATCTATTCAGATGACTTTTTGAAGAAACCTTTGTAATTCAGAACTTTGAGCTAAAATAGAGCTTATGTCATTGATCTACGATCATCCAACGATCGTTAAGTTGATTGATTAATTAATTAAAAACTTATAGTTAACTAGCATTTACAGCTCATTGTCTGGATAAACGAAAGAAATTTAAAGATAAAATTTAATGTAGTTTAATGTTACAAGTGAATAAATGTAGGCAGCCAGGGAAAGGCCATCTACAGCTGCAGATGGCCTTTAAAAATCCCTTTAGCTACCTCCTCTAATTTGAAAGTCCCTTTAGCTACAAAGCAATCTATTGTGCTGTTATAAACACAACCTTCCTGAAATGTTCTCCACCCGGTGTCATTAAACCTATATCTTATGAACAAACATGAAACATCTACATATGGGCATTCCATTTCTGATACTGTTCTTGAACAAGTGTAGAGGGAAATATAGTACTCTATTCATGAACTAATTGAAAAACTACTGAAAGAAAGTCTGCATTCTTTCACCATGAAACCATCCTACACACTAGATAAGAGAAAGCCATGTTTCTAGTTCTACTCTCCCCAGAGATGAGAAAATTACAGAATCCTTCTTTACGGCCTTGATATTCCTTTTATAATCATAATGAATGCATCAAGCTACCGGCCTTTTACAAGAATGTGTAACATGTATTGCAATGTCATAAAACCTCTAGGCCAATATTCATGAAAGCTTTGGTTTAGAGACACAAAAAGCTTCCATGAATGTGAACTATCTTATGAGCCATGCCAATATCACACATTTATGGTTATTGATGCAAACAATACCAAGATATAAGATTCTCATTGCATTTATTGGTAGGGGAAAAATTTGAAATTTTTTATCAAGCAAAGGATGCTTCACTCCAAAACCGCATCTTTTATGTCTTAACCCAACTTTCTCTCTGCATTCTACCCATTATAAGGGGGGCTGATGGTTTGATGAAAGAATAAGGATCTAGTCAACTACTGAGAGGGGGGGTTGAATCAGTAGATAGAAAAAATAATAATAACTTTCACCAATCTCAGAATCAACCTCTCAAAGTAAACTTAGAACTGTCAAATTAAACCATTGAACTATAAATGCAATATCTCTGTCAGAATAAACTGGTTGTCTGTAACAATAGATTAACAGTAAACAAATTGAAACTCACAAACATCTAAATACTTTTATTGACATAAGTAAAACTTTATTTCATATTGCTTCTAGTTATCATGATTTATCAAAGTGGATTGAGTAGTTAATCAAATCAACCATAGAAAACATAACCACAAAAACATTCACCACTTGACACAATATTTTGACATGGAAACCCAAATGGGAAAAACTATGGTGAGATGAGACTCACAAGATAACTATTTGAACTCTTCTGAAGTTCACCCTGCTAGGAGCCAAGCCTGTTAATGCTTTTACAAAAAGTCATGTTAAGAATAGATCTTGTTAGGGACCACCTGGTTAAGGGATTGACTATAATGACTTGTTAGAAGCAATACCCTGTGAGGAGTAACCTCAGTAGACGATTTGAAATCCAAGCTAATGGACCACCTTGTAAGAGGATTTGAATAACACTAAGCTTGTTAGAGCTTACCTGGTTAGGGGATTTTACTACTGTAATTGTTAGAAAACAATAGGAGTTTGCTGATATGTTTGAATAGCACTACACTTGCTTGTTCAGATCCTTTTCATGCTCCTATCTGCCTTTACAAAAACTACAGATACATCATCTTGTTCAGCAACCACACATTCAACTGAAACTTTGCCAACTCTGAAACAAAATAACTCATCGATCTTATAAACAAATCAATAGGTCAGTAACACAACAAAAACCTAATTCTCTCATAGAGATTACAAACAAGTCGGTTCAAGTATGATCGTTGGATTACATAACAATCTCTGCATATCATTCAAGAAAGCCTCGACCGCTCCTTGATCACCCCTTCATCGAACTCAATAACTTATCACGCGCTTTGCATTACATGCAATATACTTGCTTTTTCCCTAGACAAAAACCTTTATCTCAACGCGCCAAAAATACTTTGAAACTCTTTTCATACGATATGCATATGTGTCATAATCATTACCGCTCATCATCAGAACATAAACTAATATAACCAATTCACCAAACTTAATCGGTTAGGGTTTACCTTTTCAACTCTCCAACACTTAGCAATACCGGTTCACTCCAGAAACTCACCTACCGGTTACAATTCCTTTCACTAGCTCTTCCTACCGATTACAAAACAACATTATAACAACATAATTACCGGTTAATTGATATCAATGACAACATAACAAATAATTAATGCAATCTTCATGCAAATGCCAACAATCTCCCCCTTTGGCATTGGTGGAAATACAAATATCAATACCATTGATTGTTGTGATTATGAATAGGAATCTTGTTTTACATTTTACCATGTACTCTCCTTGTCTTCTGCTTGTCACTAGCTATAGATCTACTATCTATCAATCATAGAATTCTTCTCCCATAATCATATAGTTCTTCGCCCCCTTTGACAACAATGCCAAATTGAAAGTAAAACATGCAATGTCAAACTTTATTGTTCATCATCAACAACCTACAACTTGATGCTCCCCCTATGGAATAACTCCACTTCTTCATCAATCCTACTGTAAAATTCTGCAAGTAGCTCCAGGAATGATGTACTCTACATCATGTTCAATTCACCTCATGAATGGGTACAACCCCTAGCTAAATTCTAAGATACTCAAAATTAGTCTTAGGCAAAGGTTTAGTAAAGATATTTGCAAGCTGCTCCTTGGTAGAAACATGCTCCAAGATCACATCTTTACTCTGCACCTTTTCCCTCAAGAAATGATACTTCAATTCAATATGCTTGGTTCGTGCGCACAAAATAGGGTTCTTGGAAATATTTATGGCACTGGTATTGTCACATAAGATCTTAACAGGTTTTGAAAACTTCATCTTGAAACCTTCTAGAATGTACCTCATCCAGATAGCCTAGCTACAATTCATATAAGCAACAACATACTCAGGTTCAACAGTAGACTGTGATATACAACTCTGCTTCTTGCTACTCCATGAAACAAGTCTTCCTCCAAGAAAGAATGCTCCACTGGTTGTCTGTTTCCTATCATCAACATTACCTGTCCAGTTTGCATTTGTATACATCTTCAAATCAAAGTTTCCTTCATATGGATACCATAATCCATAGTCAATAGTGCCTTTGCTTTCAAATGTGCTTCCTTTCGATTCTTCTGAAATCTAGCAACTAGACCAACTGCATGAGCTATATCTAGTCTATTGTGAATAACATAGTGCAATTTTCTAATCAGTGACTTGTACTCCTTTTCATTAACAAACGTGGCTTCATCTTCCTTAGATAATTTACAACCTATAACCATTGGTGTCCCAATTGGTTTACAGTCACTCATACCAAATGTGTTTAATACGTCTTTCACATACTTAGATTGTGTGATGAAAATACCACTCTTCATTTGTTGTATTTGCAAGCCTATGAAATTTTTTATCTCTCCAACTAGAGACATTTCAAACTCACTTTTCATTTTATTTGCAAAGTCATTGCTCATGTCATCATTACCTCCAAATATGATATCATCTACAAACACTTCACTAACCAATATCTTATCTCCTTCAGATTTGAGATATATGTTGCTATCTTCACTGGTTCTCTAAAAACCTATCTTCATCGGGTGTGAATGAATCCTTTCATACCATGCTCTTGGTGCTTTCTTTAATCCATATAATGCCTTGTGCAATTTTCATACCATGTCTTTTTCATCAGTCAAAGCATAACCATTTGGTTGCTCAATGTATACTTCTTCTTCCAGTATTCCATTCAAAAATGTTGACTTCACATCCATCTGATATACTTTGAATCCCTTATGTGCTGCAAATGCAAGTAAAGTTTTGACACCTTCCAGTCTAGCCACTAGTGCAAAAGTATCACCATAATCTTCTCCTTCTTCTTGTGCATAACCATTGCAAACCAATCTAGCTTTGTTGTAGACTACAACACCATCTTCATTCAACTTATTCCTAGATACCCACTTAGTACCTATCACAATTTTATTCACCGGTCTAGATACTAGGGTCCATGTATTGTTCTTCTTAATTTGATCAAGATCCTCCTCCATAGATTTGACCCAATGATCATCTTCAAATGCCTCCCTAACAGTTCTAGGCTCAATAGTGGATATCATGCAAGAATTCTCTCTAATTCTTCTTCTAGTTAACACTCTAGCATCCTTATCTCCAATAATCTGGTCAGGATTGTGATTGAGTCTCACATACCTCAGAATAACATGATCATTATCTTCAAGTTCTTCTTCTTCATTATCATCATCTTCTTTTGAAACTAACTGTTCCAGTTGAATTGGTACAACAACATTCTCTCTCCCAGTTTCAGGTTTCACAGGTTCTAGTTCCAAAAACAAAATGCCAAGGTCTTCATCCTTTTTCTCCATACTAGTTTCCCCTAATACTTTAGGATACTCATCCACTCGAACATCAACACTCTCAATGATTATCTATGTCCAGTTGTTATAACATTTGTAGGCCTTACTCTTGGTGGAATAACCAAGAAATATACCTTCATCACTTTTAGCCTCAAACTTACTAACATAGTCACCTCTCTTAATAAAACATTTGCTGCCAAATATCTTAAAATAACAATCATTAGGTGATCTACCATACCAGTATTCATAAGGAGTCTTATCCTTACCTCTTTTTACCAAAATCCGATTCATAGTGTAGATAGTTGTGTTGGCAACTTCTCTCCAGAAAGTTTTCGCTACTCCTCCTTGTATCAACATCGTCCTAGCAGCTTCAACAACTGACTGGTTGTTCCTCTCTGCAATACCATTCTATTGTGGTGTCCTCGATGCCAAAAGCTATCATTTGATACCATTTTCTTCACAATATCTAGTGAATTCCTCAGAAGTAAATTCACCACCTTGATCAGTCCTCAGACACTTTATTTTCTTACCACTCTCCTTTTCAGCTTAGGCTCTGAATGCCTTGAATTTACTAAATGCTTCAACCTTATCCTTCAAGAATGTGACCTATATCATCCTTGATAAATCATCAATGAAGATCATAAAAGATCTATCACCTTGAATACTTTTAGTCCTTA
Source organism: Cryptomeria japonica (assembly GCF_030272615.1). NCBI lineage: Eukaryota > Viridiplantae > Streptophyta > Pinopsida > Cupressales > Cupressaceae > Cryptomeria > Cryptomeria japonica. The sequence goes on along the minus strand of NC_081406.1, from coordinate 277,977,695 downwards.
TTGGTCCATAGAGGTCTGTATGAACCAAATCTAATAGATGTTCTATTGAAAAAGATTCATTGAGTTGAGCAACACTCAAAAGATTGTGCTTTAGGCCTTCAACCCAGTAGACATCATCTGCACTGCTCTTGCCATTAAGAGAAATATTTCCCTTACCTTTAACCATGTAGGGTGAGTCATTACCAAATCTAACAACTCTGCCATCAAATTCCTTCAAAGAAGGAAATTTGCTCCAGTCACCGATCATGTGATGTGAACAACCACTATCAATGATCCAATCATCAGAATTATCCATGCGAGAAACTAAAGCCTTCTGATCATATGTCTCCTCTCTAATGACTACAAACACAATGTCTTCATTAGCATCACCCTCAGATTCCTCATCAGTGATACCACCATCAACTACAATAAGACAATCTATTTTTCCTTTTCCCTTGTACTTCTTGAATTTCTCTTGCTTGTGCTCATTATCACCATTAGGACAGTTAGCTGCAATGTGTCCAATCTTATTTCATGCAAAACATTTCAAAGGTAATTTACCTTTGTACTTACCGGTACCTCTGGGCAATCACTTGGCCAACAATGCTTCAAGCTCAACCAAACTATCTTCATCATCAACTTCTCTATTGGATCTAGATTCATAACTGTGACTAACATCTCTACTTTTCCTCATAGATGGGTTAGAAATTGAAGCTCTAAATGCAGACTCGGATTTTTGAACACTACCATCATAACCATTTAATTCAAAAGAAGTAAGCTTACCAATGATGGAGTCAAGGGTTACCTTAGTTTTGTCAATAGATTTTAGCTCTTGAATGGCTGCAACTCGGATAGCGTAGACCAGTAGAAGGGTTCTCAACACCTTACTAATCACTATGGAATCTTCCACTTTACCACCAACAATCTTGATCTCACCAACTATCTATTTTATCCTTTGACCATACTATTGTATATTCTCACCTTCAACCATCTGCATGTCATTAAACTTTCCTCTTAGACTCTCTTCCTTGGCAATCTTCACCTGTTCATCACCACTATAAATCTCTTCAAGTTTCTTCCATACCTCATATGCAGTCTCCAAACCATGGACATCTACATACTCCGCACCAGACAAAGAACTAATAATAGCCTCCAGTGCTTGATTGTTTTCTTGTTTCTCTTTCTTCTGGTCAATAGTCATAATCCCACTAGGTGCAACATATTAAGTATTAACATGTTCACAGTATTTATTTCCTAGACTCTTAATATAAATTTTCATTCTATCACTCCATATCCTGTAGTTCTTTCTATTAAACTTTGGACCTTCCTTCTTCATCGTGTTCTACAAGATCTTTACCTCAAGCTGTTAGGCTTAGACTTTAGAGGACCTAAGAAGCTCTGATACCAATTGATGGTATGATGAAAGAATAAGGATCCGGTCAACTACTAAGAGGGGGGGTGAATCAATCAATAGAAAAACTAATAATAACTTTCACCAATCTTAGAATCAACCTCTCAAAGTAAACTTAGAACTAACAAGTTAAACCACTGAACTATAAATGCAATATCACTGCTAGAATAAACTGATTGTTTGTAACAATAGATTAACAATAAACAACTTGAAACTCACAAACATCCAAATACTTTTATTGACATAAGTAAAACTTCATTTCATATTGTTGTCGGTTGTCATGACTTATCAAAGTGGATTAAGTAGTTAAGCAAATCAACCATAGAAAACATAACCACAAAAACATTCACCACTTGACACAACATTTTGACATGGAAACCCAAATGAGAAAAACCACGGTGAGATGAGACTCACAAGATAACTATCTAAACTTTTCTGAAGTTCGCCCTGTTAGGAGCCAAGCCTATTAAAGCTTTTACAAAATGTCCTGTTAAGAATAGATCCTGTTAGGGACCACCCGGTTAAGGGATTGACTATAATGCCTTGTTAGAAGCAATACCCTATGAGGAGTAACCTCAGTAGAGGATTTCAAATCCAAGTAAATGGACCACCTGGTTAGAGGATTTGAATAACACTAAGCTTGTTAGAGCTTACCCGGTTAGGAGATTTTACTGCTTTAATTGTTAGAAAACAACAGGAGTTTGTTGATCTGCTTGAATAGCACTACACTTTCTTGTTCAGATCCTTTTCATGCTCCTATTTGCCTTTACAAAAACTACAGATACATCATTCAATTCGGCAACCACACACTCAACTGAAACTTTTCCAACTCTGAAACAAAACAACTCATCGACCTTATAAACAAATCAATAGGTTGATAACACAACAAAAACCTAATTCTCTCATAGAGATTACAAACAAGTCAATTCAAGTATCACCATTGGATTACATAATAATCTTTGCACATCATTCAAGAAAGCCTTGACCGCTCCTTGATCACCACTTCATCGAACTCAGTAACTCATCACGTGCTTTGCATTACATGAAATATACTTGCTCATTCCCTAGACAAAAACCTTTATCTCAATGCACCAAAAACACTTTGAAACTCTCTTCATACAATACGCATACATGTCATAATCATTACCGCTCATCATCTGATCATAAACCAATATAACCAATTCACCAAACTTTATCGATTAGGGTTTATCAAATCAATAGGTAGGGTTTACCGGTTCACTCCACAAACTCACCTACCAGTTATAGTTCCCTTCACTAGCTCTTCCTACCGGTTACAAAACAACATTATAACAATATCATTACTGATTAATTGACATAAATGACAACATAACAAATCATTAATGCAATCTTCACGCAAATGTCAACAGGGACATGGCGGTTGCTAGAGAGATCAGAATTATTTGCAACTGTAGCTGAAGCCTACAGTTGCACTTGAGACTTTTAATAACTCTCTGGTTATCTTTGGATGTTTTAATAACCCTCTGGCTACAAGGCAAGTCATTAAATTTCTTTACTTCATGGCATCTCCAAACCTTCAACCATATCTCCTTATGCCAGAATTCAGTTGCACCTTCTATGCACTTCATTTTAAAACCTCTTCAAGAAAAACAACTATTCCTAAAAACTTATCTCTAGAAAATGTCTATCTTCTACATTCTAAAATGCAGGATGCGAATGATATAACTTCTATCTTCTACATTCTAAAATGCAGCTTGCGAATAATGACCCTATTTCTCGATTTGCGAAGTGGCAGAAATTGACTGTCAGGTCTATACTTTGGATTATTTCAAATACTAGATTAATCTGTGTGAGATGTACTTTTCTCCCATTCCACAAGAAATCTTTCATTCCAATAGTCCTGACACCTGTACATGACTCACAAACCTCAACACAAATTAATACTGGTAACTTCTCATTGAATATTAAATATGTTCTATCCTTCATATTTTTCTTCCTCTGACGCATGCAATGTTTTGAGTTTTCTATGCAAAAGGATAGCAGAGATGCCTCGATCAAGATTTCATATATGCCAAAAACAAGATTTCTAAAAGATTTCATACAGATATGTAGGACACTTACAACTAAGATGTGATGTGTTTTCTATATTAGTTTTTTTCTCGAATTAGTAATGGAAGATTAGCCTTAATTATTCTATAATTTTTTATGTGATTGAAAAAACATTCGCCAATGTAATTATTATTTTTCCTCAAAAATAATGAATGATTTGCCTTAATTTTTCTACATTTTTCATGCAGTATGAACAAAATCGCCAATGTAATTATTATTTTCCCCCAAAAATAATGAAATATTTGCCTTAATTTTTCAAAAAATTTCATGCAAAAGAAAAATATTCGCCAATAAAATTAATATTTTTACCCAACAAGAATGAAAAACTTGACTTAATTTTCGTACAATTCTTACGCAACTGAGAAAAAATCGCTAATGGAATTTCATATTTTCCCCCTATTAAAAAAAAAATCGCCAAAAACAATTAATATTTTCCCCCAAAATATTGAAAGATTCGCCAGGATTTTACACCTTTACCCAGGGGGGGTTTCTTAAAGTTATCCCTACCTTTGAAAGCAATATCCATTGCATTCTAAAAGGTGGCACTAGAATTTGAAAGGCCAAAATGCATCTTTACACAAGCAAAAGTTCCCCACTTAGTGGTAAACATTGTCTTATATTGGTCTTCTTCTTTGAAAAATACTTGATTGTACCTTGAAAAACCATCCAATAATGAGAACATCTCCGACCCTACCACTATCTATAGAATCTACTCCATGGAAGGTAATGGGTAATGATCCTTTAGAGAGTCTCTATTCAGGTCTCAAAAATCTATACACATGCAAATATATCCATTCTTATGGCACCAGGTTTGAGACCCATGTGCTTTGATTAATTGGGTAAATGATCTAAGAAACAATAAGTTTTTTTAATTCTTCCACCATTACAAACTCAATCTTTGGGTTGATAGGTCTTTGTTTTTGGGGAATTGTCTTAGCCCCCTCTGCCAACTCTATGGTGTGTTGAATGACATCAAGATTATACCCTTTGAAGTCATCATAATTCCAAGCTATTACTCCCTTGTATTTATCACACCATAATATTAATATTTCTTTGTCCTTTTGGGGAACTTATTTTCCCACCTTCAAATGTCTGCCGTCTACAACCTCTAAATCCACATAATCTCCTTTATTAGTAACAAGTTTATTTTTATCATTTGTTCTGATTAATAAGAAAAACAGGTTTTCAGGACCTGAAACCTTTAACATAGGAGATTAAGTAATATCATCATAGAGTATCCAGACCATAAAAAATTGCTTACAAAATGACTGGCAATAAAGCCAGTAAACAGAAAGGACAACAAAAGATAGAAACAAGAAAACAATAGAAACCAAGAAAACACTAAATAGTTAAAGAGTCTTTAGGAGGTCCTCCACCTTAATCACCAACTGGTCATAGGTGGCCGCAATAGCTTTGAGTTCATCCAGGTCCTTACTAGGCTTCTTCTCCTTCTTTTTACCTCTGGTTCTTGTTCTAGGTCCTTGAACATCTCCTGTACCTTCAGTTTCAGGGTCAATTTCCAGGGTGTCCTTCTCCTCATCCAATTTGCTAATGAGAGTTTTGGTATTGCTAGCAGAGACCTTTAGAATGTTTAAGCTTTGCTCAGCGATACTTTTGAGACATTCTTCAATTTTGCTGACTTTACTGACAATTCCTGACATAGTTTGATCCATAGCATTAGAATTCGCTTTCCTCTCTAGCAGGTATTTCTCAATTTGCTCAAATCTAGGATTGAAGGAGTCTCTTATATTTTCAACTTTAGCAACAGTATTTGTCAAATCGTCCATATAATCTTCCATAGTCTTCCCTTGACCAATGTTGATAGTTTCCAGAATTTGGATTATGTGGCTGAGCTTCTTGTTGTCATCCACATCTTTCTTGTAACTGGTGATTAACCATTCCATGGTGTCCATAAAACCTTTCAAACCCTCAGAGATCAATCTTACCAGAGTTGTCCTAATCCTTATTTGGGGTGTCACCAACAATAGCTTTATCTTCAACCCTATGAACTTCTCCAGTGGTCACCTCCTCCAAATTCTGGTCAACTTCTGAAATCTTTTTCTGCTTTTGTTCCTCCAGCTCCTTCACATTCTCATCCTTTCTCTTTTGTTTGTTTATGGTCTGAGTATGGACTTTAGTTTTCTTTTTCAGAGAACCCTGGGGTTTCTCCTTCTCTGAATATTCAGAGACCTCCGAGGAGGAGGAGGAGCTTATCTGGATAATTTTGCCTTTAGATTTCTTTCCCTTTGAGGAGGAAGGCTTGGTTTTCAAATGTTTCCTCTTCTTACCTACTTGAACTTCTGAGTCATCCGTACTCTCCTCAGAATCGCTCGTTGGATCACTATTAGAACCCTCATTCAAAGAAAAAATAGAGTCTGACCCATCCCCCTCATACTCAAAAATAGAGGGTTGCGGGCAGGCTATTTGGTTAGCCTTGAGGTGGTCATAAACAAGAACCATTAAGCCTTGATGCATGGTAGTGTCACCCGTAGGGTTCTCTTTATAGGCCTTAATGGTGGCATTCATAGAACACAATAGAAAATATGGAATGTTAACCTTCTCGTCATGCCTAAAATGATTCATCAAAATAAAATGGTAGTCGTATACTTTAGTGAATATACCTTCCAAAGTAATATAGTGCATTATAACAAAAAGGACCTCCCTCCATGATTTAAAAAAATCCCTAGGGGGATAGTAAGTTTTACTTAGCTTCACCAGGCATTTTTTCTCCTTTTCAATTTTAGGATATCTTTCAATGGCCTCCTTGCTCACTTTTCTATCTCTGTAGTAGTTGCTTCCTTCCCTTCGAAGACCCATGGCCTAGGCAATAAGGTCTTCATTTATAACAACAGACTGGTCTCCCATCTTCAAAGTGCCCTTTCTCTAGTTTTTACAAAAGAAATTAGTGACTGTAGCATCCCGTCCATGGAGCCTCTCCATAAATTTTGAAAACCTGCCCTTCTGCAGAATGTTCCAGACCGCCTCCTTTTGCTTCCACTCCTTACAACTGCTAGGTTCGTAGCGACACCTATTTCCTCCCATATTTTTGCTATTCAGAGCTAAATGTCGAAACTTGCAGAGAGATTTAGACAGAGAGTTTCTCGGAGCTACCAAATTTACCTAGAAAGCGTGGGAAGTGATTGATTGAGTGTTATAATAAATGGTGCTGACAATATTATAATTGCTCGAAGCACTCCTTTTAATTCGTTTCATTATTGTTTTGTAGATTAATGATCTCTGGGGTGCTATTGTATTGGTCCTTAAAAATGATTAATCTAACATCCTCTAGGAGGCCTTTTTCTCCCTTCCAAGTAATCATTTCATCTTGATTGACCGCTGCATTGGCTGCCCAGTCAGCAGAACCATTCACTTCACGATAAATATGAGATATGTAAATTTTCTCAAAAGTGTTAATGAGGTCTCTAGCGGCCTTTATAATGTTATTGATAAACCATGAGGTCTTAGAGGTCCCCTTGAGGAATTTGATGATGTTGTTAGATTCCCCTTCAATCCATATGTAGGGGCAATTCCATCTTTTGTGAGGAGAATACCTTGGAGTGCTGCCATTGCTTCTACCTTGTGGTTTGTTTGGCTTCCTATTGGAACAACAATCATTTCCTTGCACATACCTTTGTCATCTCTAAGAATAGCTCCACATCTCATAGGGCCCGGATTACCTTTTGCAACACCATCAAAATTGAATTTGAACAAACCATGAGGGGGAGTTTGCCATCTTGCTTCTAATCTTTTGTTTTGCTTGGGGTCAGAACTGTCAGTATTCTTCAAATTTTAGGAACTTAAAATATGAGATTCCAATGGGTTGGTCGAAAAGCAGGGACCCCCAATGATCCCAATGTTCTCCACAATCACCCATTGTATTTTCTGGAACACAATATCCTGAGTAAGAGAAGTGTCCCTAAAAATATGATTGTTTCTTTCTTTCCATAATCCCCACAGAATGTGAGGGACAGATAGTTGCCACATAGATCTCAAAAAAGAGTTAGACCAATGGTAATTCCAGGAGTAGAACAACTCAATGATAGTGTTAGGAAACACCCAATCAATGCAAAAACTCTTAAGAAATCTTTCCTAGATCGAAGCAGAATAGGAACAGTGGATAGCCAAATGGTCCATTGACTCTTCCTCCTTAAGACACAGAGCACATCTATTAGGAAAGGCAAATCCTCCACCCTTGAGGTTATCTAAGGTCAAAATTTTATTTTGAAGAATAGTCCAATAGAAAAATTTGATTTTGGGGGTCAGACCCTTTAACCAAGCTTTAGACTAGAAAGGATTTTTAGAAGGGGCGGGGGAGAGAACACCATACATTGAAGAGACAGTGATATTACCTTTGGGTTCATATTTCCAAATGAGGGAGTCTTCCTCTTTATTCAACCAGGCCGAAGACAGATGATTTTTGAGCTTGATAAGGTTTGGGTGAATACTTTCTATGTTCTGCCATTTATTACTAGTCCAGTACCCTTCAACTAAAGGACCAAAAGATCTAATATAGGAGGAGGCATAAGGGGCCTATTATGGGAAATCAGTCAAAGGTTTATCAAAAATCCAAGGGTCTTCCCAAAATTTAACTTTCCTACCATTGCCTACTTTCCAAGAAACCCCTTTAGCAATTCTATCTCTGCACTTAGAGGCATGATTTTAGATATGGGACCCATTAATGCTAATTTCAGAATTGATAAAAGAGGAAAGAGAGGAGGACAGAAGAGAGTACTTACTTCGCCAAATTTTACACCATTCACTATCTGAGTGGAACATTCTCCAAACTTGTTTAGACAAGAGAGCTTCATTTAAGATCTGGATTCTTCTCAGGCCTAGACCTCCTTTACTTTTCGGTCTGCATACCTGATCCCAAGACACAAAAGACATTATTTTCTTATCCTCAACCCCTGACCATAGAAATTTTCTTTGAATTTTCTCAATTGCATCAGCATACTTGACTGGAATTCTGAAAAGGCTTAGGGCATAGATAGTTATGCTTTGAAGAGAAGCTTTAAGAAGTTGAAGCTTTCCAGCCTGACTTAAAAGGGCTCCTTTCCAACCAGCTAGCTTTTTACAGAATTTGTCCACTAGAGAGCTCCAAAAAGAATCAGGAGGTGCAATGCCCAAGGGGAGGCCAAGATAAGTGGCAGGAAGATCAACAATCCGACATTCCAAGATTCTACTGATTCTATGTTGTCTTCTCTTTGGTGTATTGATGAAAAAAACTTTGCTTTTGACCCAATTAATGAGCTGACCAGATGCAGAGGCAAGCTTACAAAGAGTGTCCTTTAGGTTTCTAGCTTCTGAGATACTTGATTCCCCCATGACAATGGTATCATCCACAAACTTTTGGTGAGAGCATATAAGATCAGCTAAAGAAGGTTGGAGTCCCTTAAAAGATCCTCGCATAACCATGTTTTCCATAGACCTACCAAAACATTCACCCATAATAATGAAGAGGATAGGGGAAATGGGATCCCCTTGCCTCAGTCCTCTAGATGCTTGGAAGAAGGGGGATGGGGAACCATTGACAAGAACAACAAAAGAGGCTCAGGTAATAAGTTGACTGAAGAGGTAAACACATTTGGTGGAAAAACCATACGCCACAAGAACCTTCACAAGAAAATACTAATCAACCCAGTCATAGGCCTTAGAGAGATCAAGCTTGAGGATGAGACCCTGTTTCTTAGCCCTAAGAAGAGAATGAATATTCTCATGGACAGTAATAATGGAGTCGAGAATTTGTCTTCCTAGGACAAAACCATTTTGCTGATGATTAATCAAAGAAGGAAGGACAATCAGGATTCTGGTGGTAAGAACCTTGGAGATAATCTTATAAAAATAATTGCATAAGCTGATTGGTTTGAACTTGTCCATGGAGTCAGTACCTTAGGTTTTGGGAATAAGTGTAATTAAAGTGTTATTAATTTCTTTCAAAATTCTTCTAGCCCCAAAAAATTCCTTGACCCCGTTGGAAACATCTTTCCCTACAATGTCCCAGAAATCTTGGAAAAAGAACATGGGGAAGCCATCTAGACCGGGGCTTTGTTACCATCAAAAGAAAAATAGCATTTTTGATTTCCAAGATCGAAGGAATTGAAGAAAGGGAGGCATTCATCTTCTCATCAATGAGACAAGGAATATTTTGAAGAAAAGAAGATTGAGCATCGGCGTCCAACCTGTGATCCCTCCTCAGGAGTTCTGAATTGTACGTTTTGGCCTCATTCCTTATCTCTTCCTCCTTGACCAGCTCCCCATTGTCCACTGCCAATTTTGTAATCCTATTTGTCACTTTATATTTGATCGTCAACATATGAAAAAATCTTGTATTCCTATCTCCTTCCTTTAGCCAAATGCATATTGATCTCTACTTCCAAAAAGTTTCCTCTTTAGCAATGATTTCATGGTATTTTTTAAGGGTCTCATTTTCTTTAGCAATAGACACAATACTGAAACCATCCTTCTAAATTTGGACCTGTATTTTCTTAAGGTCATCCTGGACTTTACCTTTGGCCTCAAAAATATTCCCAAAGCTGGATTTATTCCAGAGTCTTATATTGTCCTTAACACTTTTGAGTTTCTTTACAACTTTGTACATAGAAGTTCCCTCAACTTGGATACTCCACCATTTCTGAATATTACGAGTGATATCAGGGTGATGAGTCCATATTTTTTCAAATCTGAAAGGAAAATGTCTTCTTCTATTAATTGGGTCAGCAATGAAGGTGATGGGAAAATGATCTGACCCAACCCGGATGTGGGCAGACAGGGAGCAAAAGTAATGTTTGTACCAGTCATCAAAAATAAGAGCCCTATCAAGGCGAACTTGGATAAGATCATTACCAGTTCTCCTATTAGTCCATGTGTAATTGCATCCTTGTATCTCCACATCATTGAGAGCCTGTGTGTTTATAAAGTCCATAAGGGCCAACCTACTTTCCAACTGAGAGGGGCTTCCACCAAATTTTTCCTCCTCTCTCCAAGGAGTATTAAAGTCTCCCATGACCAGCCAGCTAATATTCTTGAAGTTGTCCCTAGTTTCTATAAGTTTTTTCCAAAAGGAGTTTCTAGCTTTCAAGGTGTTGGGTGCATAAATGTTGGTGAGGACCCATGATGTTCCATCTTTTAAATGCTCAAATCTAATGCAAGAGAAAAAAATTTCTTGAATAAGAACATGGCCTTTGACACTATTAAGATTCCAAATGGTAGCTATGCCTCCCGAAGCACCTTCCGAGCTACCACCACTAATACTCCCATTTTTATAAAACTTCAAAGATTCAACTTTTTCTCTACTCATTTTGGTCTCTTGAATTAGAAAAACATCAGGTTTACTATCCCTTATCATATTCCTAATAATATCGTGTTTATGAGGATTATTAAGTCCCCTAATATTCCAAGAGATAATCTTCATAGTTACTTACCGATTCCTAACTCCTTAAGAGTCTTTTGAGTCCCATCTGCAATGTTCTTACTGGCCTCCTTGTCTCCGACTTTATGGTTAGAAGGTTGACCTGGGGAAGAGGAGATATACCCAACATCTACTTGAGCTATTCTGCTGGATTTCCTTAGTTGAGAAGATGAGGGAGTGGATCCTTTCTTGTTCCTATATTTTGGTATTTTCCAGTCAGCTTCTTTCTCGAGAACCGCTTCCAGATTACTGAGGATTTTGGATTTTTCATCTTCATTGCCCCAATTAGGGAATCTAGAATCATGTGAAGCATTGTTTACTATTTTTGAGTTTTGATCTAAATCTGAAAGGTTCATACCCAGTATTGCACATTTTTTGGGCTTCTTGCATTTTAGAGCTTATCATGAGCGAGGAAGAGTCAACCTTTTATTCTTGGGAGCCAAAGATCTCCCCTTCCTTACCAACATAAGTATCAGTGATTACCACTTTAGCTATGTCTTTTGAAGATTCAGTCTGTTCTTTCAATTCCTCTATTCGGATTTGCTCTGTCACAAGGTTGTTTACTTTGGTTGACTCATTTCTCAATACTTCCTAGGTTGGGGGATTGGAGAAAGAAATTGAGGATACCAATTCCTTATTTTCCCCAAGGGTTCAAAATAGTTGTTGTCAATAAAGTCAGCTTCCTTATTTTCTGAGCTTTTAACTGGCCATACCTTTTTTATAGAACCTTTTTACTTTCAACCAGGGGTTTAGTCTACTTAAGCTCTCCTTTAGGCTTGATAGGATAGGATTTTGCCCAGTGACCTACTTTCTTGCAATGGAAGTAGGCAAAGGGGATAGATTCATATTCTATTTGTTGTTTCCATGTCCCCAACTTTGACACTATATCTATTCGTTCCGGCATGTCTGCATCATGGGCTATCCCTACACAAAACCTAGCATGAGTGAGTCTCCTTTTTGAAGTTGTGACAATTCCCAACATGAATTTCCTTTTTGAAGCATGAGTGAGTCTCCTTGTTGTGAATTTCCCCATGGACAATTCCATGGCATGTGCACGTCATTACATGGAAAACTCCATGCATTTGAGTCATCTATACATTTATTTTGTGTCACAGGAAATTCTCTATTAAACTATTAGGGGCCATTGTCTGCAATGGAGTTAGAATAGGAACAATCTAGTTAGAAGTTTGAACTTGATTGTTCATCTTTGGAAGAACACCTTATTGGTTCTTAATATTGATAATTTCATTCAAAAAAGTGTGCAAGAGACTCTTAATATCACTTAGTTCAGATACTACTGATTGTGCAGCAATAGCACTAGTTGTTTGTGCACCCAGGAATATGTACATAGACTAAGGTGGCACAAACATACTAGGGACAACTTCACTTGGGATCTAACTTGATATTTCTAGGAACATTGGTATGGGGAGTGTAGGTGGGAGTTTCCTAGCTTGAATTAGTTGATTTTTTGTTCTTACCATCATTTCATAAGCTTATGAAACAACAGTCTCTCCCATGGATTGAATCATCATTTCTATATCAGGGTTGAAGGCTCTTCTAAAAAAAGAGAAAGCCATAACTAGAGATAGGCAAGCATCTAAAGGAATTATTTTCTAGGTCTTGTGGAAGTTGATGTTAAAATCAAACACACTTTCTTGGGAGGTCCTTTTAATAGTTATTAGTTGTTGTAACAGGGATGAGTAGTCTCCTTTCTACTAAAATTTGTTGAAGAACAGATTATCTAGAGAATCATATTCTTGTATTGAGTTTGGGACAAGAGATCTATACCAATCTTGTGTCTTCCCTCTAAGAGAAGCAGCTAACAGCCTTAGAGTGACATTTTTCTATATAACATTATGTACTCTACAACAATCAACCACATCTTGCAGATGTTCAACTAGTGTTTTAAAACCTTCCCTTGTAAACTTTGGTAAGGCTTTCAATGCTGAATTTTGGATGGGATCCCACTGATCTCTAGAGGTGTAGGTGTCACTAAGGGACTCCCATTATCCCAGGTTACAAAATTTATTGGCGGAAGGGTGGCCATGGGTAGGGGTAATTGAGCATGGACCTGAGTCAAAGCTTATCTGGAAATTTTGGATTGTATTATAGACCCTAGAGATGGTGGCAGCAACTATGGATTCTACACAATTTGAGATCTAGTGACTAGCCTAAGGGTCATGCTTTAGGTGGTTGTTTAAAATTTGGTCCCACCGAGCATGCCTAGAAAAAAGAACTGTTGATTCCAAAATTTTACTTCCAAACAATAACCTTATTGGAAGTTTAGTGATTGGGGACTAGATGTGCTTCACTAAATGACCTTTGGGGTTTGAAAAGCTAGCTAAACAAAAATGAGGGGAAATAAAAGGGAAGGAATAAATCTTCACATAGAAATCTTAACCTAAAGCGATATGCCAAAATTCATGATGATCTGAAGTATTGGTCAGAAATTAAAAAATATGTCATCTCATAATAGAGGCACATGACAACATACTTCTTTTCAATTAGACAGATAAAATATAGCATGTAAGGTCACTTATACACATCATGCAATATTCATTTCCCTTTATGAAATAATCAAGTTGTTAAGGTTGAAGAGAGTAACATATATCATACTAACTTATTATTTTTTACTGATTTCCAAACAAGCATGATATAACACCCATTTATTCAATATAGGCAAATGAAGGGGTATAGAAACATGATTCAATCACTATGTTATCAAAACGAACACTATAAGAGCTACGCAATATTTTAGCAATTCATCAAACCTATTGGTACATAGAATTTTAAGCATTCACTCAAATTGAAACTCATAGCAAAGGCAACCAATGGCATTGTCTGATATGCTTCTTTCATTCATGAAATAAAATAAAACTAAAGTCTAAGTAATAACTAGTACTATTATTTTTGCTAAGGAAATCAATCCTCTTTTTCCACTTCTGAAGTTTTTTAATTTGAATCCCATGGGGCTATTTAAAATAGATCCTCTCAAGGAATTGATCAAAACCCTAACAAAAAATATTTTGGCATTTTTAATGGATGAAGGATAATCATGATAACCAGGGCAACTATTTTTGTAAAATGATTTGAATCTCATCACTAGCTCATTACTTCTCCATAAAAGCTTTCCAGCACATCCCTCAACTTTTAGCTATTATAGAAAAGATGTGTGGCAACAAAATGTGAGCTCATATCCTTTTGATAGGTGACACAGTCAATCTTCCTTGGGAAATCCTCTCCAACTTCCTTGCGAAAAGAAAACCTTATTTAAGTTGATAGGGCTTGGGACTTAATTTAGACAATAGGTAAGATGGAAGACTTCAAATCATCTCCTTTCCTTGAAAGTATTTTAAAAAACACATGGAAGTGACATGTGGCAGCATCTCAAAACGCTCTTCAAAACTTCAATTTTTGGAAGAAGATCACACGCCACTAAGACACGCGGCAGCTATTTTGCTACCAAGGAATATTTTGGCTCAAACTTTCCACTATACTCCACTCAATAAGCACATGGCAACAATGTGCTCTACAACAACACAAGAAAAAGAAAGCAAAAAATAGGATGGAGAAGATAATCTGGAAAAGCCCACTAACCTTTGTAGATTAATCCACAGATAAAACTATGGGTTTAATTGGAATGCATGTTTTAGATAGACTCTTGTTTAATCTTAATTCTTGCAACACTCCTAGGGCTATGTGGTTCAAATTTCAAGAGTTTTGGGGGGCTATTAATGAGTTTTGTGCACTTTAGCTTGAGTCAAATTTGACCTTTCGTATTTGATTGCTTCTCCACCATTTAGGACTATTTGGAGAAATTCAAGTACATTAGATCATTTTTTATAGGGTTGTGGAAAGGACGAGAATAACGAAGAGTGTATCTTTATGGTTTTATCAAAAATTTGAAGCCCCTTTAGGATCTTTGCTCCCACGTTTTATTCCACCATGGATACTTTGGATACCATCTTAACTATGCCTTTTGAGGAAATTTGTGAATTCCTGACATGAGAATAGGTCAAGTTGACACAACTTGATTCACTTTTTGGTTCCAAATTATAGACTTTGGTTGCTTAATCATCTATAGGAAAATACAAGAAACAAAAGCACACAGAGTCATAGTTTGATCAACCAACTACAGTCACATGCTAGAGATTTAGATTCTTCTTCCTCTTCCAAGAGATCTTCATTCAAGAAGAATAATTCTAAGTGTTTTTATTACACCAAGATAGGATGTGATTGGCATCATTGTTATGCAAAGTAAATAGATGAGTTGAATTATTTTCTCTAGTGGAATAATATTCAATCACCTTCATCTAGTTCATCCTCTTTGACCACTTCAAGTTGGCCTCCACATTCTAGGACATCTTATGTGGCATGTGGTGAAGACAAGATGAAAGGTCATGTTCTCTTTGTATTGACTCACCTTAAGTCCAATAGGTGGCTTCTTGATTTAGGAACCATTCATCATATGGCATCATCCATGGGTATATTCTCTTATTTTGAGCATCATAGTTTTTTACACATTTTGATGAGTACTAAAACTTACATGGGTGTTACTAGGAGTGTTTCTATCAAGGTTGATGATGACACATTAAATGATGTGATTTGTGTCCATTATCTTCCAAACTTTCTATCTACCAGATTACTCATAGTGGGATAGTGTTGATGACTATTTTGAGACACACCTGCCAATAGTCAGGTAGCACTCTCCACCTCTCCTAAAAAGCAATAAATTTGGGAAAACTCACTACCCCAAGGTCTCTATAGTCAAGTCACGATGGTGATGGGCAGGTCAATGGTTGATGTGGTTGTACCTGTAAAGGGGCCTATTGGTTGGTGTTGAAATGTGGCGACTGATCAACAAAGTACTGTACACTCAGCATGTATCCTCGTCGGAGTCCGAGGCCGGGCCGGGCCCCGGGCAGGGGTTTGGGGGCGGTAGCCCCCGAGAAAAGTGGGGGTTCAGGGGCAGGAGCCCCCGAGAAAAATTCTTTTAGGTATTTTCTTTTTATAAAAATCGACATTGTAATAAAACCCTAAAAAGGCCGACTTTGTTTTTTCCCTAAAAACGCATGTTATAAGCAGCTGGGATGCTTAAGGCATTGTAAGGTTGATGTACTATTTTTGTTGGATAATAAGAAAGATTGGACGGCTGTGTATGGTGGACGTAACCCATTCTGGGTGAGCCACGTTAAATCTTTGTGTTATCTATGTCCTGTTTTATTTCTTTATCTTTTGTATTTAAATCTGCATATAATTGTTAGTTCATATTTGCTTCGGATCTGCTTGAAACCCTAATAATTGGTATCAGAGCGAGGTTTTCTGTAAATTGGCAGGACTCTCAAATTTGAGTGGGAGCAATGGAGGATTCCAAATTCAAGGTCGAAAAGTTTAATGGCCAGAACTATCAGTTATGGAAAATGCAGATGGAGGATTACCTGTATCAAAAGGATTTGTGGCGGCCATTGGAAGGAAAGGCAAAGAAAGCGACCACAATGTCAGATGAAGAGTGGGATATTTTAGATAGAAAGGCACTGGGATCCATTCGATTGTGCCTTGCACCATCTATATCATTCAATATAACAGAAGCAAAAATGACTGTAGATTTGATGGCGACATTGGCAAAGTTGTATGAGAAACCCTCGGCTTCGAATAAGGTATTTCTTATGAAGCGTTTGTTTAATTTGAAAATGAGTGAGGGAGGATCTGTAGTGGAGCACTTAAATGAATTTTTAATACAATTACCAGTCAATTGTCTTCGGTAAAAATTACTTTTGCAAAAGAGGTTAGGGCTCTCTTGATTTTATGTTCTTTGCCAGAAAGCTAGAATAGCTTGGTTATGGCTGTAAGTAACTCTGTCTCTGGTAAAAACACTTTGGTATTTCATGATATTGTTGGAGTTATCCTAAGTGAGGAAATGCGAAGGAAAAGCACAGGTGAGACTCCAACATCATCAAGTAGTGTTTTGAATTTGGAGAACAGAGGAAGATCAAAGGAAAGAGGAAAAGGCCCTGGGAATGAGAAGTCATGAGGGAAGTCAAAGAAAAGACGCTCTCAATCTAGAGGAAAGAAAGATTGCTAGTACTGCGGAAAGCTTGGTCATCTAAAGAAAGACTGTTGGTCTCGAAAGAAAAAAGAAGGAGACAAAAATGAAAATGACAGTAAGGAAGCTAATATTGCAAGTAATACTTTACAAGATGCTTTAATCTTATGTTTGGATAATGTTAATGATTCCTGGGTAATAGATTCTAGGGCTTCATTTCATGCTACACCCCATAGAAAATATTTTCTAGATTATGTTCAAGGTGATTTTGGATAGGTATATTTGGGTGATGATGAGCCCTGTCAAATTGTTGGAAAAGGAAAGATAAAGATCAAGTTGCAGAATGGAAATTACTGGTTTCTGCAGGAGGTAAGACATGTTCCTAATTTAAGAAGAAATTTAATTTCTGCTAGGCAACTAGGTAGTGAAGGTTGCATAGTTACCCTCTCAGACAGTATGTGGAAGGTTAGTAAAGGATCATTAGTAATAGTTAAAGGTGCAAAGGTAGGCACATTATATCTGTGTACAGGTAACACTTACTCTACCCTAGCTGCTACAGATAAAGTTACTACAGGGACAACAACAATAGATGTTGCAAGAATAGATTCGATAATATGGCACCATAGGCTTGGGCACATGAGTGAGAAAGGGATGAAAACCCTTCACTCCAAAAATCTATTGCCAGGACTAAAGAAGATTGATTTAGAGTTGTGTGAAAACTGTGTTTATGGTAAACAAAAAAGAGTCAGATTTCTCAAGGTTGGGAAAGAGAAGAAGAGTGAGAAGTTAGAGCTTGTACATTCAGATGTATGGGGACCGACTCATGTATCATCTCTTGGTAGCTCTTGTTACTATGTTATTTTCATTGATGACTCAACCAGAAAAACATGGGTATATTTCCTAAAACAAAAATCAGATGTTTTTGAAACTTTTAAGAAATGGAAAGCTTTGGTTGAGAATGAGACAGGGAAAAAGTTGAAGTGTCTTAGATCAGATAATGGAGGTGAGTATTGTAGCAAAGCATTTGAAGATTACTGCTCCTTAAATGGGATTCAAAAGCAGAAGACAGTTCCAGGAACTCCACAAGAAAATGGTGTGTCAAAGAGAATGAATATGACTATCATGGAACGCGCGAGGAGCATGAGATTGCATGCTGGATTGCCCTTACATTTTTGGGCAGATGTTGTACATACTGCTGTCTATTTGATAAATAGAGGACCTTCAACCCCTTTGGATGGTGGTATTCCAGAGGAGGCATGGACTGGTAAAAAGGTAAATTATTCTTTTTATTAAAACCTTTGGTTGTAAAGCTTTTGTCCATGTTGATAACGAAAACATAACCAAGCTTGATGCTAAATATCAAAAATGTACCTTCATTGGATATGGAATAAATGAATATGGCTATCAGTTATGGGATTTTGAAAATAAGAAAATAATTAGAAGTAGAGATGTTATATTCAATGAGAAGGTCATGTATAAAGAACAGATGCAGGAAAAGAAGCATGAACAAGATAAGCAAGAAAATGTGGTGTTGGATGATATTCCTGAAAATGAAATGCCACAGGTACCTGATGCTCAGAAACAACAGATTGTCCCACAAACTCTTGCAAGTGTTAGATGTTCTAAGAGGTCAAGTAGATCCCCTGAAAGATTTTCTCCTTCTTTGTATTCTATTTTATTAATGGATTCTGGTGAACCAAAAGAATATGAAGAAGCAATGCAGGTGGATGCCAAACAACAGTGGGAGCTAGGCATGAAAGAGGAGATGGACTCCTTGATGAAAAATCAAACTTGGGACTTAGTCCCTTTACCTGCAGAAAAAAAGAGTTTTGCCTAACAAATGGGTTTATAGGCTGAAGGAGGAGGAAGGAGGTCAGAAAAGATATAAGGCTAGACTTGTGGTAAAAGGTTTTGCACAGAAAAAGGGTATAGATTATGATGAAATATTTTCTCTAGTTGTAAAAATGACTTCAATTAGAACTGTACTTAGTCTTGTGGCTGCAGATGATTTGCATCTTGAACAATTAAATGTCAAAATAGCTTTTCTCCATGGAGATTTGGAGGAGGAAATTTACATGTTGCAACCACAAGGATATGAGGTCAAAGGTAAGGAGAACTCGGTGTGCAGATTGAAGAAAAGTTTGTATGGCCTAAAGAAAGCACCCCGACAATGGTATTTAAAATTTGATAGTTTCATGGCTGAACACGGTTATCATAGATGTCATTCTGATCATTGT
Organism: Cryptomeria japonica; assembly: GCF_030272615.1. NCBI lineage: Eukaryota > Viridiplantae > Streptophyta > Pinopsida > Cupressales > Cupressaceae > Cryptomeria > Cryptomeria japonica. The sequence continues at coordinate 277,958,529 of NC_081406.1, read as the reverse complement.
GTATATTTTAAGAGATTGGATAATGACAGTTATATTATCTTGTTGCTTTATGTTGATGACATGCTTGTTGTTGGGTCTAACATGCAACATATAAATGATCTTAAACAGAAATTAGCCAGGTCATTTACTATGAAGGATTTGGGTGCAGCTAAGCAAATTCTCCATATGAGGATTACACGGGACAGGAAAAATAGAACCTTGAATTTGTCCCAAAGTGAGTATATAAAGAAGGTGTTGAAAAGATTTAACATGCAGGATGCAAAAGCAGTTAGTACACCTTTGGCTAGTCATTTCAAATTGACTAAGGAGATGTGCCCAAAGGCACAGGAAGAGGTTAATAAAATGTCTAACATCCCGTATTCATCAACTGTTGGTAGTTTGATGTATGCAATGGTATGCACAAGGCCAGATATTGCACATGTAGTGGGAGTTGTGAGCAGGTTTATGAGTAATCCGGGTATGGAACATTGGAATGCTGTGAAATAGATCCTTCAGTATTTGAAAGGAACCACTACGAAGGCATTATGTTTCAAAGGATCTAATGCTACTTTGAGTGGATTTGTTGACTCTGATCTAGCAGGTGATATTGATTCACAGAGGAGTTCTACAGGGTAGGTTTTTACTATAGGGGGAACTATAGTCAGTTGGATTTCTAGGCTGCAAAAGGTTGTTGCACTTTCAACCACTGAAGCTGAGTATGTTGCTGCTACAGAAGCCAGCAAGGGGTTGATTTGGTTACAATGTTTTCTGGAGGAATTGGGTCAGACACAGGAGGATCGTCCATTGTATACTGATAGCCAGATTGTCATTCATCTTGCAAAAAACTCTGCTTTTCATTCAAGGACAAAGCACATTCAGCTCAGGTACCACTTCATCCAAACTGTTTTGGAGGAGGGTCAGTTACGGCTTGAGACGATTCACACAAGTGAGAATCCTGTCGATATGTTCACGAAGGCAGTTCCATAGGAGAAGCTGATTTCTTCATCAATTTCTATTGGTCTTCTTGATTGATAATTGTGGAATTTATACCAGTCGAGTCCTAGTGTTTTATCTAGCGGATGTTGCATGTACAGTGGTGTTGTGTAGTATCAGTCTCCAAGTGGGAGATTGTTTGGTGTGGAGCCTGATCAGTCTCCAAGTGGGAGATTGTTGAAATGTGGTGACTAATCAGCAAAGTACTGTACACTCAGCACGTATCCTCATCGGGTTATGAAAACCGACATTGTAATAAAACCCTAAAAAGGCCGACTTTGTTTTTGCCCTAAAAACGCATGTTATAAGCAGCTAGGATGCTTAAGGCATTGTAAGGTTGATGTACTATTTTTGCTGGATAATAAGAAAGATTGGATGGCTGTGTATGGTGGAAATAACCCATTCTCGATGAACCACGTTAAATCTCTATGTTATCTATGTCCTGTTTTATTTCTTTATCTTTTGTATTTAAATCTGCATATAATTGTTAGTTCATATTTGCTTCAAATCTGCTTGAAACCCTAACAGTTGGAACTAAATCTCGCTAGTTATGGATAATTGCACTTCCTTTCTTTTTGTGTTTTTATGGTTTAAGATTCTCTGGGAAATAAAATGTGAAGCATAAAGGGGAACACGAAAATAACAATAAAAACCAATATAATAACAACTTAATGAACTACTCAATTAGTTCCCTGCAATCCAAGAAATTATCAAATATTATCCAAGTTAGCATTCAACAACAGACCTCCAGAAAACTTGCAAAATCATCAATTTCACAAATTTATGGAAATAAAATCATCAACAATATGGCCTATCACAATAATTCGCATACACCACTGACATACGCAATATGATTCATAAAGTGATAAGCGAAAAGATTAAACCATGTTGCTAACTCCAAATAATAGACGTTACCAGATTACACAGAACAATTTGGTAGAATATAGACGTAGATCAGGCAATCTACAAGCTGCTTCTCATATTAATCTCAATGAATGTATAACAAAAATAACTCAAACTTCTTAACAATCTACAAAATATTCTAAAATCTCTAAGTGGGCCACAAATCATCAATTTGGGACCCTTACAAATGAATCCAACTTCTCAATTTATAGTTCTCTGCCCTATTTTCTAGGGAATAACCCTACCCTAAATTAAGAACTGAAACTAGGAGTCGCAATTAACTTGCAAGTTTCTGCTTTGGGGTAAAAGTACAAAGCTATGTCACACTTTTATAAAGGAAATGGCCAATGCTGATTCAACTTTTCAAATTAAATCAATAGAAAGTGAAACATATGTTTTGAATTTTGAAATGATATAAACTAATCAAATTTATATTCTTATGTCTATTTTAAGTTTGTAATTTTAACAAAAATTCTAAAATTATTTGAATATAGTTTTTTATAAAGCAAACACTATAATTTAATTGCTGAAAAAATGTTGAAATTAAAGTTACACAAGCCACCACACTTTATTTAGTAAAATTTACTTTTTTTTCTTGATTTTTTTTTTTGTATATTGATAACTTGAAACTTTAGTGCATGGATATATTGTTTACTATTTTTTATAAATATATATTTTTCAATAAATTTGAAAAGTTGTGTGTGCCGAAATATAACCGTTTCCAATTCTCATCACCTTTTTTCTTAATTATTTATCCAAATCAGAAAAGAATTATATCAGCTTGACATAGATTCTTTTCTCTACTGCATCATATTTTTTTCAATTTTTTTAAATAAATTTTAGTATTTTTCCTTGACAAGATAATCAACCTTATATTTTAGTGTTGATGACCTACTTTCAATAAAAATAAAATATAAAATATAAAAACTAATTAAAATATTAAAAGATATATATTTTGGAAAATTCGCTTATAGATCTATAAAAGCGTATTTTTATATTTCAAAAAAAATAATATTTATAAGAATAGGAGTTGTTGAAACATTGAGTTTTTTGTTTTTTTTTGTGATTAGACCAAAAGTAGTATAAAATATACATTTAGTAGACACTTCCAATTGGAAAAGTTGTGGCCCATATATAACTTAGCTATAATAAATCTATATAGACCATATGTTTGACTAAAATTAATTTTTAGTTAGAATTACATAAATTCACTTGTGCTGATAAGTTACCCTGAACCATGACACAGTTTTGTGCTTTTATCCCTTGACACTCCACTTAACAACTACGAAACAGGGACTGCATGAGCACTACGAATACCATGCTGGGTGAGCCACGTTTTCATAGTCATGCAAAATTTCTCTCAAAATTGGAACTTGAGTAGGAGCTGCAGCTGAAAATACAAGATTAAGGATTTATGAAAAAGCTTTGCCATCTTTAGCAATTATGCGTTTATTCCTTATTTCTTGGCAAAAGCTCTATAATTATCAACTATACATGCAACTTCTTGAACTAGAGGATCAGGTATGTTCTTAACTCTAAATTTATATTTCTTCAAAACTTCATTCGCATGTGTTCTCCCCTCCTCTAACTCCTTCACCGTGCCTGCCACCTCCTGACACTAAGTAATCAGATATGTATACCTGTCCATGAGGGTGACATCAAATTGGCCGAGGGTCCTAGTTGCTATGCCTCATATGCATCCCACTAATCCAAAACTTGTTGTTGCTTCATTATTCTTGTATTAGCTAACCTGAGGCCAAAGGGTCCTGGCATATCCTTTACAAAACTCTCATACGACAAGATTTCCCTGAGGAGAGGGTCCCGAATCTCCGTCATATCCTTGATATATGACTAAAGCATTTCAATTTTTAACTCCAACATGTACACATATGACTGCAAGTTTTCATAACTGTCACCCCCTTAAAGGTCCTCTTCCATTACCGTCTCTTCCCCTAGCTGCAATATTTTTTTCAAAATTTGGAATTGTTTATTGAAAATGTTCGACTTCCGCTCTCATTGCATGGAATAGGAAGCCAAAGCTCCGCCTACCTATACCGTCTTACAATATATTTCCATAGTATCTTGCAAAAATAATCTTATCTTGGCTGCATTTACTTGGGCCCATGACTTGGCTGTAGCGGCCAGTCGTCTCACCTCCATTAATGCTTTTACTTCTTCCTCTGGCACCGATGAGGTAGAAGGTAGGTCATCAGCTCTGCACGAGTCCAGGGGTTTTCTCATTTCAGTTAGCTACTGCTTATATTGCCCTAATTGCGCTTTGAGCTCCATCTTGGAAGTATGCTCCTTCTCTACACGCCCTCTGACAACGCTCGTGGCTAACTCCAAATTATCTAGCTCCCCCCACTTGGTTTATTTGCCCAAATTTATCTGGGATATTTGATATTTGGGGGAATCTTGTCCCTCGGCTTGCGATGGAACTACCACATCTACAATCACTTCACCAGAACCAGTTTTTGATAGATGATGAACTGTTTTCATCTTCTTAACCTTTGGTGGCTCCTCGATGATTACTTGTTGTAGAGTGACCTTAGGGAGCTCTACTTTTCCCTTTTTCTTCCCAAAGGTAAACTCCAGCCATTGCGGTATATCTTCATCCTTGTCACCTTGATGTGACACTATATCCGTAGTCATAACATGGACCTCTGCCTGCTCCTTTGCTTCATCTCTCACTTTTGTTTCTGTTTGCTTGGGGTCTTGAGGTGGGATAATTTGATGGGCTAGATTGGTTTGGAGAGCCTGTTGCTTATGTAACTCTCCTAGTTTGCCACTGACCTCCTCATTGAATTCCATCTCTTCCCCACCTGCCTCTATTTCACCTTGCTCGGCTACTATATCCTTGAGGAGGTCCTCTTGGTCTTGAGGGGTTAGCACTAGTCTTTCATTCAATAGGTCTTCTGCTTCACCCCCTTCATTCTCGCCTTCTAGTGATCGTTGTTTCTCAAGATCTTCTTCTTCCTGATCTGAATCCGACTCGATGTTTCGAACTTTTATTTCTTCAGTGGTAGGCTTGAAGCCTTGCACTCAAGGTTGCCCTGCAGGTATATTGACTGGTGGTGGTATAGGGGCGTTGGTGCTTGGAGCATGTGTGGCATCTATTGAAGGTGGTTAAGTAGGTATATCCTTAGTAATTTCTATATCTTCTTCTTGCTCTTGGGTACCCTCACCTACAGTCTGCCCTATAGCCGTCCTTGGTGGGAGAACTTTGGCAAGTGGTAGCACTCCCAATCCATCGGTCACTCCCAGGTCCGCTGCCTTCTTTAACAATTCAAACTCCCTCATCTTTTTTTGGAGTTTCTTGATTAAGTCCTCAATACTTTCTTGAGGTTTGTCCTCCTCATCTGGGTCGGTGGACATATTTTTCCTCGAGGCTGACCTTGTCTTCCGAGCGTACTCCTTATGGCCCCTTGATTGAGGTACCCCTAAAGTGGACTCCTTTTGTTTTTCCTTTGAGACATTGGGCCTTACCCTCTAGCCTAACCATTTCTTGGTCCTATTGATGACCACTTGAGAAAAATTTTCCATATTTGTGTCTTCACTTGCAGACCACTTTATTGGGTAGAGGGGCCTTTTATCTATCCTTGATTCCCTATAAACTGGATCAAGTAAGTCCCCATCATCCCTAAGGTCTTTAGGGAGGTTAGTCTCAATTCCGAAATCTTTTACCCGTGGCACAAATAACCTGTTATAGCTCTTCTCCCTAACCTCAAAACTATCTTGCAGGTTGGCCCAAAAGTCCTCCAAGCTGGGCTTGTGCCCCTCATATGCCTTAGGCATAGCTTGTTTAAGTTTCCCGTAGGGATCATAAAACTCCCTAGCATGATCATACTCCTTCAAGTTCAAATCTTGAAGCTCTTGTTCTGCTAATTTTTCTACTTGTATCTTAGAACATGCAAAGTACCCAATAGATACTGAGAAATCGATACCTACTTTGTGATGACAAAAGGGATTGGATGCCCACAAGCTACCTTACATACTCTAGCAAAATTATCCTATCATTGTAATATCGGAGAAACAACATTGGGTTCCCTGTGAATCCGCTAACCCTGATGTAAGTGGAGTGTGGGTTTTGGATGAACCAACATGCCCACTCTCGGATAATCTGATATCCTGCATCCTTTGTTAATGTGATTATTATTGGGAAAATGGAGGCATCATTAACTCTCTTGAAATGAGCCTTTGCATTGGCTAGAGTGAGTTGGGAATAATACTCCCATGCCTTCTTTTGTCCTTCCTCCTCTCCCAATTGACCTTCTACCTGTAGCCTTGGAAACTTTCCAGCTCTAGCAGCTACCCAGATGATGTATGATGTGAAAAAGAACTTTTGGGTATGTTGAACTTTTTTCATCTATTTACAGATATTGTCGGAGAGGATCTACAGCCAATATAAATTATTGTTTCCCTATTAAAATAGTGCTCATGAATTGGAACATCCAGGGATGAAAATGCTTGCAATCCGGCTTGCCAAAGGCCCTGCTAAGCATAATGATTAACTCTCTTTGGGGCTCTTTGAAATCTGCCCTTGGGATCTTTGTTGCCTTGAGACCTGTCTTTCTTTCTTCTTCCAACCAGTTTTTATTCATGTGCCTCTTACTAGTTGATATTTTGTCATTCCATGCACTTAAGGCCTCTTCTTCTGTTAACAGAATATCTCCTCTCTAGTTGGGATGCCAAAAACCAACCTGAGCATGTCAGGAGACAAGTCTATGACTGTTTTTCCTTGTGCATCTGTGCACTTTCTAGTCTCTGGGTTATAAAATGGGGCAATCGTCATTATGAACTCCGGTGCCTGCAATGACTATGGAAAGGTAGTAGCTTCAACTAGGCCCGATCTCTTGATTCTCCTATGGAGGGCCTCCAAACTAGGTTTGTCTAATTGAGCCTTGATATCCTCAATTTCTATATGGCCGATTTCGGTATCCGTGACCCATCTGACTTGATCATCTAACTTTGAAGCATAGATTTGTCCTTGATAATGATATTTCATGGTGGCTGGGATTCTATCAATTTATTTGCCTCTTTTCCTGGAGGATGAGTCCATCTAACCACTCGAACTTGCAAGCAGAAAACAAATTATCAGTCTTTGATAATAATCATAATAGTTGATTTAATTCGAGACTTCGGGGTCCCAGGGTCCCAAGCTAGGCACAAGTGAAGAAGGCCTAGAACTTCGAGGTTCCAGGGTCAGGTTGTATGCAAAAGGAATCCTGAAACTCCGGGGGTTCGGGGTTTTGGGTTCATTGAACGGGAGCCACTCGGAACTCTAAGGTTCTGGGCTTATTAAACAGGAGTGACCCGGAACTCCAGGGTTTTGTGGTTCCAAGCACGTGAAAACCAACTACCCAGAACTCCGAGGTTCCGAGCAGGAAAACTAGGGCACGCAAAAGAAAACAAGAAAAAAACAAAAACCAACAACCAACAACCAACAAAAATAACAATGAGGAAAGAAAATCTAATCTACAAACCACCAAAATGGGTAAGAAAATTACCAACCTGGTGAATCAAAATGCACGAATACGCCAAGGAAAGCTCAAAAGTCCGGAGGTTCGCAACTTGGAGCTAGGGAGGAGGAGTTCTGAATGCACAAATGAACTTTAAAAGTTCATCATCCCTATTTATACCTCTTCCCAAGCCCGTATGTATGAAGGCTTTAAACACGACCTCGGGACTCCGGGGTCCCGAGGTTCCGAGCTCGACACAAGAAAGGAAACACCCCACCCCGGAACTCCGGGAGTTTGGGATTCTAGAGCAAGCAAAAGGAGGTTCCACCTCAGGACTCCAGAGTTCCGAGGTCAAAAACAAAAAAAAGAACAAAGGGAAAAAGCAAAAAGAAAAACAAAGGGAAAAAGCAAAAAAAACAAAAAAACAAAAGGGACCCAAATTTTGACGCAAGGAGACTAATGGGTAAATAGATATGCAAGGCATAATAGATAGGAAAGACAATTGAGTACACCTCGGTGCTCATTAGATATATGCACAATAGAGAGATTATTACAGTTGGCAGTGTTAATCATGCATCACAGTTATATGAGTTCTCACATTTTGATCCCACCGAGCATGCAATTCCATTGACTGGTCCTAGCTCTCATGCATCTAAAGTAGATCAGGTATACACAGAGAGGTTTGGTCACTTGAACCTATGTGTGCTTCCATCATCCACCTTAGTTTTTGAGACTTGTGTTGAGCCTCCACCTTCAACATCTCCATCTTCTTTAAAGACCACTTTAGTTTAGCAAGTTGATAGTTCCCTTCCATCTTTTGTTTTTTGGGATGAGTACTTGCCAAATACTGTATCGTTATTTGGTGCATCACACACTCCAAACATTGAGAACATTCTTGAGAATCTTAACTTCCTTTTTTATGGAAACATTAGCAATCATGTCATCCCATCTTTAGTGCCTTCAAAGGTTTTTCTTTAGGTATCTTAGAGTTGCTTGATCTTGCTTTAGTTGATTTTGCACATTTTGATTTAGACATGTGGACAATTGAGAAATCTTCCATGAGACTATTCCTTCCATCTTTTTTAATGGAGTTGTTTCTACCTTGGCCATTGGATCATTTTCTTCCCAAAGGGAGGAACGTAGTTTTTTCATTGTTGGGTCATCGTCAACTTTATCTTTCAGCATTGGAGCTTCTTCCTTATGGGGGACACTTCACCTCTTTATTTATCTCATATGGGGATCTTGATTGTACTTATGTGACCAATTTAGGTTTTTGGGGGGGGCATCTTAAGTCCTTAATGCTTAGTCATATATATACCTTTTTTATTTCCTTTTCTCTCTTTTAGAGGGGGTTTTTCTCCTTTTCTCTAGTTGTGAGAGTTTGCATTAGTTTGTACATGGGTACTTAGTTAGGCCTGTTATTGGGACCCATTCATCATTAGTTTTTGAGCTTCTCCCTAAGCTAATCTTGAGGGGGGTGTTTGAGTAATTATGACTATCTAATTAATTCTTTAATGAGGTTCTCCAATTAAATTGCTCATTTAAGATAAACTTAGGTGTTTTTTTATCTTTTATTAAATTAGGCTGATAATAGTTCACTTGCGTTATCTTTAGTTATTTGAGCTTATTTTAGTTTCCTAATTTTAGATTAGGTTTCTCTTGCTTTCTATGAAGCAAGTCTTTAATTATTTGTAATCATTCAATCTTTTGTGCATCAATACAATTTTCAAGTTGTTGAGCAAATCTATCTTGCTTGATCTTGACTTGTGATAGATGTTTTTCTTGTAGATGATTCATCAACTTGTGGAGTTGAACAAATAAATTCATCACTTGGGTATGGTTGGAATATAGAATGAGCCTACTTAATCATGGAAATAGACATTATTTTAATTTTTTTTAATCTAACTAATAGGCCCTATAATCTTTTTCCTAAAATTATCTCCCAATTTTAGCATCAAATATCAATCATTCAAAATAATTCAAATTAATAACTGATTTCTAACCCAAAACAACTCAAATTAACAAGTGATTCTTAAACCAAAACAACACAAAATTCTTTCTATCCTTAATGCTTGGTCAGTCGTATAAAATATTTTTGTGTCTTGAAGTAAACTATTCTAAATAAATAAATTGCTTTTGTATATTTATTATGAATTTGTAATAAATATAAGATTTTCACAATACTTATTTTATTTACATTAATATTTTATATTACATTTTTTTCCAAAACGTGAATCTTTTTTTTGTATCTTCTAGAAAGGTCCCCTTGAACTGACCATGTACACTTGTACTCTCACTCTTTTAGAAAGTTACGATGTATTCAATGCTATATAATGAGAATGACTTTGAAGTGCTCCTTGCTAACTCTACCAGTAACCAGGAGAAGTGTTTTCGTTAGGTGAACAGTGAAATTGCTTTCTTAAAACAAAGCATTAATGATATTATCAATAGCTTCAAGGAGAATCATATGCCAGACAAAATCGACAAGCTTTTGAGGATGACTCAAAAATTAACGAAAGATTTTAGGGTTATGAAAACAGAACATGAGTCAACAATTGCCCTTCTGGAAAAAAGCATGGAGGAATTAAAGGGCAACCTCAGGGGACTGGTGGAAATCAGCAAAGAGGCTATTAATAATAGCACGGAAGGCCTCAAAAGGGTTAATGAGAGAATTTCTATTCAAAGAGCCCAACCATCATCATCCCAGACGAGCAAGAAGAGTTTGGAAATAAACATACAGGATGTTGATATGCAGATCTTTACTGGACCTTCAACTAGGACAAGAAGCAATAACTAGGAGAGGAGAAGCTCAAGATTTATCATGGAGGAACTCGAAGATATTAATAAGAATATGATCCAGAAAAATACAGAGCTCTTGACTAGCTCTAGTTTTTTTAGTTGTTGTTTTTCTTTGTTTTTGTTGTTTTTTGGTTTAGGAGCTGTGGGGTGTATCCCCTGTTTTTTTTGCTAGTTGGTAGTTGTTTAGACTCGGGTTTGCTACTGGTTTTATTGTTTTGATGTTGGATTTGGGTTTCGGGTCCCTGTAAAACCTGTTTATCTTAATCAAAATCTAAGATTTCAAGTCCACATCAATATGATCTTTGTAGTGGTGCTCAAAAAGATTTCAAAAAAGGTTAGATCAATAGTTATGCATTAAGTTATAACAATTATACATTATTAAGACATGTTTATTAATGTGTCAATGTCATGTTGCTTTTAAGATCTAAGGAATACATTTCATTCAATTATGAATACTTTCCATCAACACTAACAACTCCAAAGTCAAAACTACTAGTCTTACACTATAAAAAAATTTGAACAACAAATCATCAAATGTTGTTACAACTATTAGAACACGCTCACTAATAGACTCACTCCCTTAATTATATTACATTCTATACGACTCTTATACAATTTAAAAATCAACAATCTTAATTTTTCGTTGAGTTTTTTTATTCCCTTCTTTGCCAAGTGATCCATTATGTTTGCATGATCTTATTGTGCCCGAAAAGAATACTATATCAAAGAGTTTAATCCAACTTGTGATCATGGTGAAAAATATATTTAAGGGCAATAATTAAAGGAAAAGCAAGGTTTTTAGTTGTACAATCAAAGATAATATTGCATCATTTTAGACGTGCGATTGGTAGGATCTAATACTAAAGGAAATTTAGTAAGAGAGAACTTTCATATTCTACGATAAGGGTGTGGTATGGCACTTTATCATGGATTGCATAGCTTATGAGGATCTTTGTATGAAAATAGTTTCAAGGTTGGCAAAATGCATCATTTATTCGATGAAGATAAGATCAACTAGACTGCTAACATCTTAATAAAGATTCATAATAGACAATCTGACATCGAAAAAAATATGAAAATAACTTAAAACTTAATTCTCGATCCCTTAAAATATTAATCTTGTAAAATAATTCATTCACTCAAAGTTAAACAATAGTCAGCAATGTAAATTGTAATGAGCGTTACTTCTATTGCCATTTGTCAAATAGAAGTTTGCCTTTGCATTTACTGTTTGGAATGATCATCATTATTCATTGTCATGGCCAGCTGTTTAATACATTCTATTCTGTACTAAAAAATCTTCTCTCCTGTTACGGATTGCGATTTATTGACTTTACTCTTAAAAGGCTATATGACGTTGAGACCTTCACCGATGACTCCACTATGTATTTGGTCAAATTGGGACATCAATGGGCGGCCTGTTTAGGCTCCACGTCATGACAATTTCCACTAGTTATGTGGGAATTTGCATGTATGGCATTTAAACTGTGAGGGATTTCAGCTTTACATCAATCGTCACCGACATTCAGTACAGCCCATGCCAGCTGAAGTCAATTTTCTTGTAGAAGAATTTTTAAAATTCGATTATAAATAATTGCAATTTGCATTCCAAATTACACGACTTAAAAATGTACTTGTTCTTGGGCTCGTCCCTGTAATGTCGATTCATTTCTATCTAATGTACAGTCCTCATTTTTAAAATTACAACTTCTGAATGATAAGGTCGATTCATTTTTATCTAATGTACAGTCCTCATTTTCAAAATTACAACTTCTGAATGAGTGCAATCAGCGGAAGCGTTGCCGACTGCTGAGAGCGACCCAAAACACTGTTCACTCTAATAATTGATTCCTAACTCGATTTTGACACGTTATCGTTCTAATCGACCCATTCCTGTCTTCCTTTGCAATTTGCAGAGATAACCCTTAAAAAATTTCGATTGGGTGCTTAAACTTTTCTATATAAAGGCTTCGATTTCATTCCATTTTCCAACGAGCTCGCCTTGGTAGAGTTGAGTCGATCTTTGCAAGCTTCCATCTCGAGCGTTGCGTGAATTATAGCATAGATAGAAATATAGTCCTGTTTTATATTCCATTCCTGGAATTTTGAGATGTCTAATATAGAAATTTCCAAGTGCTGGGCCTCAATCCCTTATAAGCTGTGCTGCATATTCCTTATCCTTATCTCTTCTCCTACGTCGGCCATTTCCTTAAGTTCCCCTGAAGTAGTTCGTCAGGGCAGAAAGTTATCAGCGCTAGTTCCCTCGGCTCCCCTTGTGCTGCAATATCACAAGGGGCCTCTTCTCACAGGCCCCGCTTCCATCAACGTCTATATTCTCTGGTATGGCAAATTCACCCCCTCCCAGAAAGCCACCATTACCGACTTCGTCTCGTCGTTGGGAGCAACCAACGCCATTCCAAACCGGCAGCCGTCGGTAAGCAGTTGGTGGGCAACCACGCAACGCTACACCGACTCCACCCGAAAAGGTGTCTCCGGGGCTGTAAAAATCGGAGGGCAGGCCTCCAATGGTTTGTATTCCCTTGGCAAGAATCTCAAAAGAAGCCAAATTGCTCTTCTGGTGAAGGGGGCGTTGGCTAAACGTTTGTTTCCCTTGGACTACAGGGGAGTTTATCTCGTTCTCACTGCAGCCGACGTTTATGTGGAGAGATTCTGCATGAACTCGTGCGGTTTTCACGACTCCATTCCTCTTTCCAAGAAATCTACGATTTTGTTTGGATGGGTTGGGAATTCAGGAGTTCAGTGCCCTGGGCAATGCGCGTGGCCTTTTGCGGCGCCTCTGTACGGCCCTCCCACGCCGCCTCTTATTCCACCAAACGGAGATGTGGGTGTGGATGGAATGATTATAAATATTGCGGCTGTTGTGGCGGGAACGGCTACAAATCCGTTCAACAGTGGGTATTATCAAGGGAGTGCATTGGCTCCGGAGGAAGCAGTGACGGCTTGCAGTGGAATATTTGGAAAGGGAGCGTACCCAGGCTATGCGGGGGACTTGCTGGTGGACAAGAGAAGTAAAGCGAGCTACAACGCATATGGAATCAACAATCGCGAGTTTCTTGTTCCAGGCATCTGGGAGCCGCTTCAACGCGCCTGTAAGACTACTGTCTCGTAGTGAAGAGTCAGTAATATTGAATAGTGTGAGGCGTGGGTTATCTGCCTCCATCTTCGTAGTACAGAAGAACTTCTAAGTTGCCTGGTCTATATTGTATTTTCCTATAATTTAATGTTCGATGATTGTGACTTAAAAGGGTTTTAGCTGGCCAAAATCTCAAGTATCTGTAGTCTGTGGCCTTTTAAATTATGTAATTGTTTATATTTCTCAAGGTCTACAAGTCTACGGTAGAAATGAACGGTTACGTTCTACCTGTAATCTATTCCAATGTAATGATTTAATTTGTTTAGCTGTTTCTACAAGTCTTTGTCACACTTGCAACGAAGAAATATATAGACATAGAAAGAAATGATGGATACAGGAAGAGAATGAGAAAAAGAAATATATAGACATAGAAAGAAGTGATGGATACAGGAAGAAAATGAGAAAAAGATTGATTGAGAGAGATAAATGAAGAGTGAGAGAGAGGGGTGAAGCTCTGGCTATTTTCCATACAAATTGGCACATTTGCAATTAACTCGCAAAAATATAACACCCACATAACATGATTGTCTTTTGCCAGCCCCAAAAACATAACACGATGGTCTTTTGCCAGATTTTTTAATTTTAATAATACTGTGGAGACAGATTATGAAAATTGGGATGGTGAAAATCATGTAGAAATCCATTACATTTTGTAGATTTATGTTTTCATACTGACTGCATTTTTATGTAGAGATTAACCATGTTTTAAAGAAGAGACTGCCTTTACACCAACTGTTTGATGCCATCAAATCCAAAGATGACCTTTGACATAGTGTTTTGGGTGCTTTATACCCTTTATACCTTACAGCCACTATTATTAGTGTCGGGTTTGAAATTAAGATTGTAATAAACGTCGGCTGGCTTCCCTTGAAATGAATGTGTTCCATGTTTAATATCATAGTCGACGGCATACTTTATGTTAACAGGACTTTAAGAACATCCCAAAAAATTCCCTGGAAGGATTCCAAATTCTGAAGGTTGAAAGATAATTTGAAGAGGTGATGATGACATGAGTCATGATGACTGTAGCAGAGTCAAATTCAATGATGTCATCAAGTATGGTGCGCGCGTATTTGGGCGTTAAACAATTTCCTCACGTCTTGTTTTCCCCACACATTATAAATCATAATAATGGTGGTATAATTGTAATGGCCTGTGTTCCCTGAACGCTCCGGGCACGACCACGTTGTTACTGACAGACGATCTCTTTCACCTAAGATTTTACACTCTCTCTATTTCTAATCAATTCATGGTGAAAAAATAAGTACAGCACGCGAAATGTGGCGAAATGTGCAGCAGGCGATGTTTTAAAATTAGGATTCCTGATAGGCCATTTACAACGTTTAAAAGCGCTTACGTCACAGACTCGACTTTTTACTTTTGACAGCGACAGGCATTGATTCCCATGCCCCACACGACCGGATCATGTTGACCCGCATGTCCCACGCGCCCTTGAATTTTTTGTCGTATTTCCTTCACACTTCTATCCGGTGCTTAAATTTGATGGCCGTAGGGTCATACTTGGCAATGTTTCGCTAAATATAAATTAGCATTTATATCAGTGCAATGGTTATGTCAATAGTAAACAAGACACAATACATTAAGTTCTTATGAGAAGTTGTAAGTTTCTCTGTAGATGTAGTGAAAGAAGCATTTGATTTAAGGAAGTCATAAGTTGTTATATAGATGTAGTGGAAGAAGAATTTGATTTAAGCTTTTGTACAAAAGACGGTTGTCTATGTCTTAACATTTAATCTATAGGGAAGAAGCATTTGATTTAAGCTTTTGTACAAGAGACTGTTATCTATGTCTTAATATTTAATCACAATATATGATGATTGTAATGTTTTAATAAACATTCCAAAACTATATTCTGATATACATGAGCTCAGTACAAGTGTGAATAGTAAATATATTATACAAATGTTATTAAAAACCTAAATAGATAGTCTTACATATTTGTGAGAAAAATGTAAATTTAATAAAGACATTGATTGCTTGCATTCAACTACAATAAGTTTACCCATTGCAATATTGTCAGAAGGAATTCACAAATAAAATAGAAGGATTCAAGTAGTTCATCTATCAAAAATAGGTATATAATGTACATAATTAGCAATTTAAGATTTAAAGAGTTTAAAAAAATTCAGAAAACATTTACAATTTCAACTACAAATAAAAAGGAAATAGCAAATTAGAAATTCAATTATTTGCTTGTGAACTAACATAATGATAACTTTTTGCCATATTACACTCAAAGTGAACCTATTAATACTATTTTTCTAATGCAAGGGACATGCTAGCATTTCTTAGAAATCTCAAAAAAACATTAACTTTAAAAGATCTGACACAACGATTGCATTCCTTAATAGTAGACATTAAAAATTCAGTTATATTCCATTTTATTTATGTATGTTTACAGTGTGTATGTTGTGCAGATTTAGTTCCACAGAGTATACAAAAACACTAACACTAATAGTAACAAGAAAAATTTTAGTTTAAGACTTTCAAATATATAAAATTATAATTTTGAATTTCAAACTATATATATTTCAAGATTTATAATAATATTTTAGAATTTATAATATTTTAAGTTCGATTCTCTTCTTACTATTACTAAACAAAATTAAAAATAATGATCACTTCAAGAAGGTGCCTATCTTTGACAAATCTTGTGCCATAAAACTGAAGGGTGTTGCCCTAATTTGTTTCACCCTATTTAGGCATTGTTCATGCTTTAGCCATCTGCTAGAAACCCTAGCCAATCTGCTAAGAACACCAAAGGCAATGAACACATAAATTTATTTTTATGTATAAAGAAACATATATTTATACCTAAGAATCAGATGTCGTAAGTATAGTAGCCCTTTCAAATCTAACTCTCGGTAAGTCTAATAAATGGGAACCGTCTACCATATTACGGGGCTCCACATGACGAGGTTCAAACCACCATTACAACCAATAGGAATTTGTATATAAATGTATAGCATACCTGGATATAAATATATTTAAGGGGAAGATGTTTACAATCTTTGTATTATTGAAAGTTCATGGAACATCAAAATCAAATGCGCCCATCAATTGAACATTCATATTATGCAACACTAATAGAGACAAGAATTAAGTATAATTTGTCTGTAGATATCTACCTCACAGAAAGAAAAAATAGAAGAATAAACAAGTGCAAAATCACATGCATTGAATTGCACGTCTCTGGCCTGTTTGTAACCACCAAAGTCAGCAAGTTTAACTTGCTCATTTGGATGCACCAATATATTTGCACATTTAAGATCTCTATTCAGTGAAATGTCAAAAAGCGAATCATTGGTATTGATAGCGGGAATCCCAAGAATTAACATTCTACAATAAATGCAAATAAAAAAAACTTTAAATATTTTTAAATAATTACAATTTAATCTCTTGATAAAGTTCAGTTGTATAATTGAATATTTAGGGGGTTAGACTTTATAGAAAATAAGCTAATTACAAGCTTATTTATGTTATAAATTTATGAGTGTCATTTAAATAAAAAAATTAGACATATAAATGACCATAAAATAATTGAAACAAACATAATTAAAATTAGTCCCAGAGTCTAATGGTGAAGGAAAATAATTAAAAGAAGAGATTATATTAGTAGGTGCATATATGTCTAAAAAAGGAAAAGATTTAAAAAAAAAAAAATCAAGTCAAATCAACATATGAAGTTTGCAAAGAAAGATCTATAATCCCATTTTGAAACCTACATCTTCGTTATCTAATTAATGCAATAGATCTATCCAGTATATTGTCAATTGTAGTAGAGAGAGAGAGAGAGAGGAAATATAAACAAGAAGCTCCAATATACTATCAATTGCAGGAGAGAGAAAATATAAACAAGAAGCTCCATACAGATTCCAGTTATGAAGTGTGCTAATTGTTGTTGATTTGGATTCAATGTTACAATTTGAAATCATTTCAAGAAGTGAATCTACAACTCCCTTTGTCACCAATCTAGCTTGCTTTCTTCTATTGAACCCATTTTTGATAGATCACTTGCCATTACATTTTTTACTGCAGTAGATTCTGCAAAAGAAACCTCTTCAATTAATTCATTCAAGAACCAAAAGACAAATCAAGGTACCTAGTCTATTATGATTCCATTCCAAGCCATGACTATTTTAATTAAAAAAAAATTTTAGAGAGCTCTAGATTTTAATAACAATTTTTTTCTATAATTTAAAAGGCTATTTAAAGCTACTCTGCATACAATTTTATCTATAATATGAAATTTTTTTCTATAATATTTTTCTTTTAAACCGCTACTCTGCGTACAATATGTTAGAATGCAAAAAAAAAATTAAATATTGTTGTGCAAGTGTTTGAAGAGCAATTTACCTTTCCATGGGAGAGACAAGTTGTTGCAGAGTGGTTATGCATTCCCTAACTTCTTTTTCCTCACCTGCCAAAATAAGAGACAATTCAGGGAATATTTTCATATATCTCTAAATTTTCTATTTTTACAAGATTTGCCTAGGGTTTGGTATTGATATGGTGAGAAAAATGAGGGACTACCATGAGATTTTTGTTGCTAAACAGTAGGAGTAACAGGTTGAGGATTTTGATAACTAGCCATTTCTAATTTGTTCATATAATTGTGAAAAAGAATATTTGAACATTAAAATATCTTTGGAAGCTTCAAAAGCACTAGATTAGCTAAGAACTTGTCCATTACAAGATCTAGAGAGCTGACATAATCCAGCCTGATGCAAGGATCTAGAAGCCTGGTAAAAGAGCTACAAGGAAAAGAATCAATATAAATTCTCCCTGAAAATTTAAATTGGAAAAGGACCTTGCATTTGCAGTGCATTAATACTTAGATTCTTTGCCTATGACAAACTTTAAATAACCTTTCTCAAAGAATTGCTACTTTTAGTGGTAGACCCTCACTAATTATAGAACCAAAGAAAGGTGTAGGAAACACATGTCCACATATTGCCTTGACACACCATCTTTGCATGCACTACTCGCCTAATTGTCCAAACTCCACACCACATGGAAAATGATTTTATAGCTGGTAATTCACACTTCTTCGCTGACAATCTGTCACTACCAAGTAAAGCCCAATCAAGTCACTATGTTCTTCTTGTCATGTCCTGAATAATCGTCTATTTTGATGGACCTTTTTTGGGAAATGGTGATTTCTCTAATCTTGATTTTCAAAATGCATTTGTAGTCCTTCTGCAAAGCCAATCACAAGCCAACAAAATACCTAGCACCAAAATATCAGGTAAAAAATGGGCAAGTTTTTCATAGTACATAGTTAAAGATAAATTTATGTAAGCTACCTTGCAATTTGATTGGCTGAACAAGAGAACAATAATCATCGTTTAAAACTGATCCTTTTTTTTTTCCCTTCCTTTGTATCTGAGCCTTCTCCTACATCGGGGTTTGTAATGCCTTCCCATCCACCATCTACAGCCTGCCAACGCTACTATCATGTAGCTCGCCTCGTTCCATGTGAAGGCAACCATATCGGTCTAAAAATTTGATCCAACAAGAAGCCATAAAATTCATTCATTAATGTATTTTTCTTAAAAATTGTTTAAATCAAACAATTTAAGCATTGTGAAATAGCAAACTGCACTTCATGAAATTTTATCTATGCAATGTGATTGGAGGAGGAAATAATAACTATTCGAAGGATAAAGAATGCCCTCGACAATAGTTCCTTGAAAGGCGGGAACTTATAATTTCCCCAATGAATATAGATTCAAGTATATTTTGGAATGCAAATGATTAGGCAACACAGGGAAATAGGTGAAGACTGACTGGGGAAAGACTCCCTTCATCTCCCTCTATGGATAATTCAAAGTAGGTGGCTCCATGTGGGAGGATTCCTTGCCAGCCTGGAACTTAACAGATGCACAAAATTTATAAATGAAAATATTTTTGAAAATAACATATAGAAAATATAAAGAGTGTTGAAGATGAAGATAGAGTTAATTTTAATTGAAAATTCAATTGAGAAAAATAGTGAATCTTGCAAACATGAAAAAATAGTTAAAAAATAGAAAACGTTGAAATAGTAAATGTTTCAAGTAGTGGAATTCGAGATTGATGCTCTGCAAAAAGGACAAGGTTAGATCAAAACCTGTGGTAGTATAACACACAAAAACAACAAGAAACATGATTAATGTTAGTGTTTTTCAACCAAAGATTAACCTAAGCAGGCATATCAAAAGAGATACTAAGATCATGCTAACATATTTAACAAATGAAATAAATATAAGAAGGCATCTCCAAATGCCTCTTAACATGTTCTTAGCTCCTTCTCCTTTGTTCCTCTCCTCTCCAAGTTCCAAATTAGTGTAGCTCTCAACAGTTTTTTGCACTATGGATGCTTATGGAGGTTCAAGATTGTAGATGATTACTCTAAATGCTATGCAAATGTAGATAAAAGCTAATATTAGATGCTATAATGCTAAAATGATTTATTTTAAACCAAAATAACAATTATATGAGTTGATTATGTTAAATGCTCTATAGAATTCACTATGGCTTAAATGCATACAAGTTTTCAGGATTATGGCTATGAATGCTAAATGCTTGAGGATGCTTGAGGATTTTAGAATGCTTCAGGATTGAGGATTTGAAAATGAGGAATGTGAACTCTATTTATAGGTAAAATGGAGCAATGGATGGTTGAGATTGAGCAATCTCAACAAGGGCCAGGATTGAAAGATATTCAATCCATGTGAGGGCTTTCAACCCAATCCCAGGATGACAAGTGTCAATATGAGATAGGTTGAGAGGAGAGGGAATAAGCATTAAATGCTTGACATGAATTGGGAGTCAACTTGGGGGTTAAGGTCAAGGTTAGGTTGAATGAATAAATTCTTTATTCAAAGAATAAAGCTTTTATTCAATGAATAAACTTTTGTGCAAAGGCAAAAGGGATAACCGTGGTTAAAGCAATAAATGCTTGAGGAGACACATGAGTGCAAGTTGAAATAACCATAAATAGTTATGTAAGAGCCATTAGTGGTCTTGGAAGACTTTGGAGGTTAAATTGTTGAACACACAAAGCATTTAATGCTTTTCAAAGACTTTGAAGTCTTTGAGAAGTGACTCCAAGTTTCTTAGGAATGTGACAATAATTAGGGGATGGATTAGGCTAATTAGGAAGGGGTCAAAAGAATCTAGAAGGGGTTTAGGAATGCAAGTGGATTTGGTGGGTGAGGGAAAATAGGATTTTTATTTAAAGAAATTTAATTTATTTCAATAAATGTGTGCAAGTTGCATTTGTAAGAAAATGCAAGTGGGGGGGGATAAATGATTTAAATAAATGTTTTATTTAATTATTTAAAAGAGGAATAGGGGATTAAATGAAATAAATATGATTTATTCATTTAATTGATTGGTGAATTTGCTATAATGAATTAATTGAAATAAATTGAATAATTTATTTAATTAATAGGAGAATATTTTAAAGATGAATTAATTAAATATTAATTTAATTAACTGATGGCTAGTGGATTTTTTAATCAAATAAATAGGAAATATCCATTTAATTAAATTGGACAAATTTATGTGACTACATTTGCCCCTTTTTGAGACGGTGCGGTTTATCACATCGTTTCAAAGACAGAAAAATAGGTGTGAAGAAATGCCCCATAAATGTTAATTTAGTGGGTGGTATGCCCCCTTGAGAGATGGGCCGAAAAATTTTGAAAAATCGGGCGATCTCTCGAAAAAGAATGAAAATTGGCAGGGTGATAGAAGAGAAGAAGTTAGCAATAATGGGGAAAGAATGGGAGAAAACGGAGTGAAACGGAGAAACAACAAGCTTGTGAGTACCTTTAGGTCATGCAAGAGATACAGAGCAGATGTACTGTGTGGTTTTCGAGTGATGCTATATAATTGATCAAAATTGGTTGAATAATCTGGTGCAATCGGTTTAATTGCCCCGGTCGAGTCAAAGCATGACAGTTGATGTCAGTTGGTCGCTTGGACAGGATAAAGTCTGAGTAAGTGAATCAAAGTGACCTGATGGTGACTTAGACAATTGATGTAATTGTCTGATGAAGTCAATGTATATGAAGCAAAATACTCGTTGAGACTTAGACAATTGATGTAATTGTCCATTGGATTGTGTTTGATTGGTTGATCAATTCATAGTGTGTGCGTGGGATGGATGGTTGTGGTGAATCATAGCAACCCCGTTGAGACTAGGTCATTATGATAAATGCTTGTTGTAGTCTAGGTTTGCCGTAATTGATTACCTGTTGAGACCCGAAGATACTTGATCAGAGTATCTGTTGAGAGTCTAGGTGTGTGTGAGTCGATGTACCCGTGCAGACAGAGTAACTTGCTTGGCTTATAGGATGACTTAGGATAGGAAACACAATCCCTCCTATTAGAGATGGATGGT
The DNA here is from genome assembly GCF_030272615.1 of Cryptomeria japonica. Lineage (NCBI taxonomy): Eukaryota > Viridiplantae > Streptophyta > Pinopsida > Cupressales > Cupressaceae > Cryptomeria > Cryptomeria japonica. The sequence goes on along the minus strand of NC_081406.1, from coordinate 277,936,829 downwards.
GATGAACGTGGCTTGATTGGGTTGATGGGAAATGATGAAGGGTATGTGATGTTGATTATCGAGATGGGGAGGGTTGGGGGGGTTCGATGTTAGATAGAAGAAATGGAGGACCTATGGCTCATTCCTATGGAAGAAGAGGAAAAATAAAGTATGCATTATTATGACTATGTATGCATGATATGCAGCTATTATGAATGTATGGATGGGTGGAATGCAACGGAATACAATATATACAGATAAGATGAAATGACGATCCATAGCACGCTCTATTTTCATCATTGAGCTTTAAAATGTTGTAAGAAAATACAAGCAACTTGACATAATGATTCAAGATGACCTGAGTATTCCTTACATGGATTTGATATAGCAAGTTAATACAAGCAACTTGATATAATGGATCAAGTTGACCTGAGTATTGCTTGCGGAATAGACAAGGATCATCTCCGTTCATGCATGACTTGGATCGTCCTCCTTGATCTTGAGCTGATCATATCCTGAGACAAGTTCATACCTTAATAAGAGACAAAAACCTTTATCCAAATTGGACGAGGAGGAACCAAAGAAGGAGTATTGTTCTTGTATGCAAACAGTATATACATAAAGAATAAAGAATATGGATCCTTGGTAATGGTTCATGCTCATATGGTCGAGGTATACGCTATAGTCAGCAAGTCGTAGTGATCTATGACTGCTTTTTGCATAAAATCAGGTAGCTTAGTGAACTTCCCACGTAGACACCATTAGTACATGGCCCAGAACTTCATCGGAATAATCTGCAGAAGATACACAAACAATGCTGTAGGAACCTGATATGAATAAACGAATGAATAACTCACAAATCAACCAAGTACTTGATAGCTTTAAACAGAATTTTCTTGTCAAAGAAAACGTCATTTTGTCTTTGGTGTGGTAAGGAAGGATGCATCCTTGTTGAAGACAATTTGAGTGTTGATGTTGATTGTTTGGTCGATTTTGAGAAGTGATCATCGTGCGATAATTTTTCAATGTTTGTTTGGTATCCACTTGGATGAGTATGTACAATGTGTTGCCATGTTTTTGTGTGATTTTCGATGTTTTCTAATGTTTTTGGATTTTGTGAGATATTTTTGAATGTTTTTGGTATTTTGTTGATTGTTTTGAATGTTTTTGGTATTTTTGCGAGATAGTTTTGAATGAAGAACTTAATGAATCATAAGAATAATGTATAATCCACTTCCATCAATAGGTTAAGGGCATTGCCCCCAGTTTAGACATGACTATGAAAAAGCAGGATGCAAGACGCATGGAGTGCTATCTCGTGATTGTAGATCAATAACAAGCCATGTTTTGGATGGATGGATGTGTGTATGGAGTGGATGTGATCGCAACAAGTCTGAAAAACAATGGAGCCATAACTTTTACGAGTGGCATCTGTTTGCCAGGTTTTCACCATCACACTTACCCAAGGTGCCACCGGAGTGGTTGTTCACCGTTTGGATGCATGATTTTTCTTTACTATTTTGATGTTTTTGTATTTTCTTCAGGACATTTTTCTGGATGTTTTTGGTATTTTTGCCAGTATATGTGGGAGCTTGATGCTCTGTGCAGCTTATGTATAAAACCATTTGAGGTGCATGTTGTTGATCGGATCTGCTAGCGGTTCTCCTTCTGAACTAACCAACTGATATACCCCGGACCCAAATACAGCAGTGACAACATATGGACCCAGTCAGTTTGATTCAAACTTTCCCTAATGTTCACAGTTGGGTTGGTTACGAGGATTTTCTCGAAGAACAAGATCACCTACCTCGAATGTATGAGGTCTAACTCGATGATTATAGCTTCTACTCATGCGTTGCTGATAGGCCTTGAGGTGATTGTATGCAGCTTGTTGCTTCTCATCAAGTAGCTCTAAGTCCTGAAGACGGGATACTCTGTATGCTTCATCATCTATGAGATTGTGTAAGGAAACCCATAGTGATGGGATCTCGACCTCAATAGGTAAAATAGCTTCTGCACCACAAACCAATGAGTAGGGAGTTGCGCCTGTAGGGGTTCGAATGCTAGTTCGATATGCCCATAGTGCTGGATTCAATTGAATGTGCCAATCATGACTGGCATCATTGATTGTCTTCTTTAGGATTCTTAATATGTTCTTGTTTGATGCTTTGGCCTGACCATTGCCTTGTGGGTAATAGGGAGTGGAAAAGCGGTGTTGGATGTGAAATTTCTCACAGAGTTCATGGACATCCTAATTTTTGAAAGGAAGACCGTTGTCTATGATGATGGACATGGGTACACCATACCGGCAGATGATGTAATTAAGGATGAATGAGGTGATCTGCTTGCCGGTAACTTAGGTAGTGGAACAACTTCAATCCACTTGTGAAATATTCGATGGCAGTAATAATGAATTTGTGACCGTTGGATGAAGATGGATGAATTTTACCCACAAGGTCAAGACCCCATTGACAAAAAGGCCATGGTGTTATGATTGATTGTAGCTCCTATGCTGGTGCATGTATCAGGTCTCCATGAACTTGGCATTTCTTACACTTTCTAACAAAGTAGTATGAGTCTTTTTCCATAGATGGCCAATAGTATCCAGTGTGCAGGAGTTTCTTGGCTAGTGACGGACCGCTTGCATGAGTCCCACAAATTCCTTCATGTACCTCTTCCAAGGCCTTTGTTATCTCATCTTGTTCCAGACATCAAAGGAGAGTACCATCAAGACTGCGTCGATATAGGGTTTTAGCAATAATGGTATATCGAACGGTTTAGCGAATGAAAGTTTTACATTGGTTATTCGATTAGTTTGGAGCAAGGGTGTGATCGCGGAGATAGGTGTAAAACTCACCATACCATGGGGATTAGAAACCGACAAGGAGACATATCATCTCGGATTCGGGGATATTATAAGCAGGAATCCAAAGTTGTTCTACCAAGAACTCGTAGCGTGTTGAATTTTGTGGAAGATCTAGGAGAGATGCGATGGTAGCCATAGCGTCAGTAGCTCAATTCTGATCTCTTGGTATCTGCTCAAAGGTGATAGTAGTAAATGATGCCTTTAATTTGTCCACCATTTGTTTGTATGGCATGAGTTTGTCATCTTTAGTCTAATATTCATCAGTTGCTTGTCGAATGACCAATTGGGAATCGCCATAGACTTCTAGTTCTTGTGACTTCCATTGTATGGCTAGCCTGAGTCCTGTGATCAAGGCCTCATACTCTACTATGTTATTTGTACATAGAAATGTGAGTCTGTAAGACTTTGGGATACTATCACCTTGAGGTGTGATAAACAGAATGCCTGCCCCCGAGCCATGCCTAGTGTACGAACCATCAAAGTATAGTTTCCATGGCAGTGCTGTTGTGATCATGAATATCTCTCCATCTAGAAAATTGGAAATGAGAGGATGATCGCCTATGAGTGGTGCATCGGCCAACTAATCTACAATAACTTCATCTTTGATAGCTTTACGGTCTACATACTCGATGTCAAATTTGCTTAAAATCATCACCCATTTGGCCAAGTGACCTGTCAATGCTGCTTTGTTGAGTAAGTATTTGAGTGGATCAATCTTTTCAATGAGCTGTACTTTGTGTGTTAATAGATAGTGTCTTAGTTTAGTGGCTCCCAAGATTACTGCTAGGCAAGCTCACTCAATAGGGGTGTAATTGAGTTCATAGCCAACCAGTGTGCGAGAGATGTAGTAAACAGCACACTCTTTCCCTTCTGCATTGTGTTGTGCCAATAGTACACCCAATGCCATATTTGTTGCTGATATATAGACTAACAGAGGTCTGCTTGGATCTGGCAGGATCAGCAATGGTGAATTCATGAGATAGTCTTTAAGCATCTGGAATGCTTGCTAGCATCTGGCATCCCATTGAAAGAGGATGTTTTTGTGTAGTAGATGTGTAAAGGGGTGACACTTATCTGCCAATTGTGCAATGAACCTTCGGATAGATTGTAGCCGTTCTTGTAATGTCCTTAGCTGACTGATGTTCTTTGGTGCTGGCATGTCCATGATTGCTTTGACCTTTGCTGGATCGACCTCAATACCTTTGCTTGAGACAATGTATCCTAGAAGCTTCCCTAAGGTTACTCCAAAGACACATTTCTTTGGGTTGAGTCAAACATGATATTGTTCCAGTCTATCAAAGATTTTATCTAATATATCGAGATGACCTTCTCTGGTGAGTGATTTTGCTAGTAAGTCATCAACATAATCTTCCATTATGGTATGCATCATGTCATGGAAGATGGTGGTCATTGCTCGTTGATAGGTTGCTCCTGCATTCTTGAGGCCGAAAGGCATTACATTCCAGCAGTATGTGCCCCATGGACATGTGAAGGTTGTCTTATGTTGATCCTTTGGTGCGATTTTTATCTGATTGTATCCTGAAAAGCCATCCATGAGTGAAAGCATGGCATGTCCTTCTGTCAGATCTACTATGATGTCGATGTTTGGGAGGGGGAAGTCATCCTTAGGACATGCCTTGTTTAGATCTCTAAAGTCAGTACAAATGCGGATGCCCCCTTTTGGTTTGCCGACAGGAACAATATTAGAGATCCAATCTGCATAATCAATGGGTCTAATGAAACCAACATCTAGAAGTTTCTTAAGTTCTGCTTTGACTAGGACTGCAATCTGAGGATGCATCTTACGAAGCTTTTGCTTGACAGGTTTGGTTCCTTCTGCTACTGTGAGGTGATGCATGACTAAATCTTGATCAAGACCAGGCATGTCTACATATGACCATGCGAAATTGATATGGCATTTCTGGAAGAATTTGACAAACTTGGGTTGTTCCTCTGAAGTTAAAAGAGATGCCAGATGTATGAGGTGAGGAGTTTCAGGATTCCCCACGTTGTAGTCTTTTTTTTCCTCGATGAGAATCGTTGATCGTTCCTGTTGTGTACTAGCAGGGAGAATGTCAAACCCTTCATCCTCAGGCGCCTCAGAGAGGTTTTCACCCTTGGATTCGCTCTTTCTTTTTACTTTTGTGGGATCAAACGGTGCCACTGTTTGGTTTTCACTGGAAGATCCATGTTTTATTGTTATATTTTTGCAGCTGAAAGGTTTGGCATCCGCCCGAAGTATGCTGCGCTATTAAGTTCAATGGCGAATCCAGCTTTGTGATCCCCGCTTGGTATGTTATCCCGTAGTTCCAAAAAGTCAATGATTGCCTCATCATTTTGGAAAAGGTCAAGACATGGAGGATTAGGTTGGTTCCATTCGATGAGTTCAGGATGGATAATGGTCATTACTTCATCGATTAGTGTGTAGGGGAAAAAGCGAGACTAGGCTAACATGTCCTAATCCTACCTTTTGACACACATTGTGGAATACGAAAGAGCCTAGAGGTATCACACAATTGGCTACTTCTTTTTGTGAAAGAGAGAGCCACGGGCTACCTATTAGGGTTTCTATTCCTTTGTTGTAATTGAAAGATAAAATGATGCAAGTTCAATTCCAAAATGCAAGCATGAACTAAATAAGATTGCAGAATTGAAGTTAAACAATGGAAAGCTGTAAACACAAGGACAAGACAAGAATGCAGATGCGTACCTGGAGTTAAAATCTGAGTGAAAATGTTCGGGACGGGGGCGCGGGCACCACTGTCCTGATTCTGCTCCTGAAACTGCACCTGAAACTGTTGTTTTACAACCTGGAAAACTGTCGAAAATGTTGTCTGTCAGAAGGACCAGGGCGCCCAGCGCCCCTATCCCAGGGACCAGGGCGCCCAGCGCCCCTATCCCAGGGACCAGGGCGCCTAACGCCCCTGTCTTGGCAGGACCAGGGCGCCCCACGCCCCTGTCTTGGTCTTTTGCTCTGGAATTTGGTGTGAAGTTCAGTCTCCGTCTGCTTCCGTCGGATCTGCAACTTGCGACGTCGTCCAAATCCTGAAACCTGCACTTATATCTGAAAGGTATGCTGGGCGGCTATATAGGGTTTTGCCTTAGTCAAACCTCCACTTTGGTGATTTCCACCTCCACTAATAGCCAAGTTGTATTGTAAAAGTAGTGTGTGTGCAAGATCCTAAAATGCAAGTAAGCAAACTAGAGCAACCTAGAAAGTAAACCCTAATTGCTTGTAAATGATAATGTAAATGCTCCAAATCAAGATGTAGAATGATCTAAAGCATGAATACAAATGATATAATGAGGCTTATGCAAAGACATGACAACATGAAATCATACCCAACCCCAAGGGAGGGGTACAAGCCAATCTTCAGTCAGTGATCCCTTATTGCTCTTCAATGCCTTCAAAGCCCTAAATGGATGAATGAAATTGATGAATGCTTGATGGATGGATGTTGAATGTTGTTGAAGTCTTCAAAGATCTGCTCTTTCGCTACATAGAAGGTCCCTGAAACCAAAAATTCAGATCCTTTCAAATGAAGAAAGAGAGCTCTTATATATGAAACCCTAGGTCTTAATTTCAACTTTTGGCCGACCTAGAGATTGAATCTCCTGCCAATTTCTTGGGGTTAAGCTTTATTTTATGATTGGATCGCGCTCCTAAAATTTCAGGAAAAATGTCTGGGACCGTGTGCACTCCGGGCGCCCTGGTCCCGACAACTTTTCACCAAATTTTCAGAACCATCGGATATGATGATTTTAGAGAGAATCTCGAAGTTACAGGTGATTTCAAGATGTTTTGACCCCCGAAATCAAGCCCCCAAGTTCAAAATAGGACCTAATTAGGGTTTTTGATTAAATGATGTATTGGAGGAATAAAATGAAAGGGGCACACTTTAATGAAAGGGCCCAACTTTATGATGTGGAAGATGATGAAATAAAACCTTAGACCTAATTAATTTGATTAATTAAGTGCTAAAGGGGAAATGTAATGCGAAATGCAAAATGCGCCAAGGCGGGTGCTAAACTAGGTGTGAAATTGTACTGCTTTAGCAAGTGCGTACAATTTACGACGTTACATTTAGCCCCCACTTTAGCGATCATATGAGTACTACGTGCATATGCAAGCTAAAGTACAAGAAAGTAAACATTATTTGAAAAAGGATATATCCATAAGTCCGTCGAACGAAGCCCCCAGCGGTATCTGCAGTAGACAATTAGGAACCGCACCCTACAAAACACACGTTAGATCACAAAATCACCTAATTCTTACTAAGGAAAGTGATGAAATTTGCGAGTAGCTATATGCCCCCCTATTTCGGCTTGCTTATTAGGGAGGTGAAACAGGATAGCATGTTTACTTACGATAATTTGTGTGAGAGATTATTGATGAGAGATGTTCACTGAAGAGGCTTCATTAGAGCACGTTTTGGAACATCCAGGGAGTAAGGGAACGAAAATACGATTCCTACGCAACAAACGGTTCGGACATCGCATCTCCCAAACTCAAGTTATGATGAAATGAGTGATAGAGGAAAATTAGGGTTTTGAAACCAAAATGAAAAAAAAATATACCTTGAAAGTGACTATTGCATTTGTCACTTTGTTGATTTCTGAGTATTGTTCATTGTAGCGGAGCCCACATAGCCATCATCATGCCTTCACAACAACCGGAGCGTCCCACGAGGATGGAGATCATGCGATAGGCCGTGATCGGCGACGAGCCACTGGACGAGGTGAGTTGACTAAACTTTGACTTTGACTTTCTGCATTTCTGTTGACTTTGAGTTTCTGTGATCGAATGCGGGCCCTGGAATCTGACCCTGGATCCCACCCAGGGCGCCATGGTCCTATCAGGGCGCCATGGTCCCTGAAGGGTGCCATGGTCCTTTGAGGGCGCCATGGTCCCAATCAGGACTTGGTAAGGGTTAGCTTTCGATGTTCGACAATTTTTGTTTTTCGCATAGATGATTTTGATGATTGAGTACTGATTACACTGATGTTTTTGTATTGCAGGGTCTCCCATACATGAGAGAGCACACGGCGAGGAAGATTCTTCTCAGTTTGCGAGATCAGATTCTCTGGCTAACTCAGGCAGAGAGATATACATTATCTATAGTAGGTTTGTGGTATATGATTCTTATGCCAGCCATTCGATTCCATCCTGCGATGCTGATGGCACTTATGGAGCGATGGGATCCTGACACATGTACATTCCAGCTCCCAGTAGGAGAGATGATGGTTACACTTGAGGATGTGTACTGCATACTTCGCCCACCGATCAGAGGAGCTACCGTGACATACGCGACCGATCGGTCAGTGGAGGACCATCAGAGGGAGCAGGTATACTGCATAGGGAGAGTCATGCCCAGTGAGACAAGAGGTCGCATCATGGTCAGTTGGCTCTTACATCCTACAGGAGAGGTGCCCCTCATGAGACGTCTTATGATTGCCATCATTGCACTAGCCATCTGCCCTAATGGGCGAGGTACGCACATGCATGGGGGTCTCACATGGTGCATCAGGGCTATGGAGAGACATAGGAGAGTATATGCCTGGGGTCGGAGCATGCTTGCACATCTCTATCACGACCTCGAGGAGTATGTTTTTGGATAGGGTTGCAGCTTGATGACATGCACACTTCTGCAGGTGTGGATATTTGAGCACTTTACATGCACCAGACCTATTGGTTATCCGATGAGTGCGGCTAGTGAGCGGCCTAGGGTGTTTTCTTATCCACTTACCAGCGAGTGGAGATTTGGGGATCTATTATATTGGAGAGTGACATTCGATAGATTGACAGCTGAGGTGACAGTATGGAGACCATATCTGTGGATGCATAGATGGGATGGAATGGAGAGGCAACTAGCATGCTTACAGAGGAACCGCCTACTGAGAGGATGATACCCACATATCATAGTCCCTTTCTACTTTGACCGAGTACGGAGGCAGTTTGGGCTAGAGCAGTGTGTTCCAGCCGATGTACCCATCTACACTCGACACTCAGGAGTCCATCCCAGACCCAGAGCAGTAGCGAGACCTACGACAGATGATATCGAGATCATAGATATAGAGGGGTCTGATCAAGATGTGGTCACTAATTATGCCGTAGATCCCAGAGCACAGCGCAGGTATCTCTCATGGTTTGTGAGGACATATGCAGGGCCCATCTTTCCACCAGATTACCCGATAGGCCATCCAGGTCCATGGAGACATGGAGACTGAGATGAGGATCAGGGATCCAAATCGGAGGAGCTAGAGGAGGGAGAGGGTCATGAGGAGGCAGGAGATCCTGATCCACCCATAGGAGATCAGCCTAGTGCCGAGGAGGAGGAGGAAGGAGAGGAGGATGACACAGATAGAGATGATGATGAGGAGAACGAGGATGCGGATGAGGGTGAGGATGATAAGGAGGACGAGGATAGAGATGATGAGGAGGAGTCAGATGCATCTCCCCACCATTCAGGAGATGATACCATAGCCTTGGATCCTCCTCTTATTCCCCAAAAGGGGGAACACGAGGCGATACGGAGACCTGTACCCATCATGCACAGATCATTTGAGCATGGGGAGCCTAGTAGTTCCCAGTCACAGATGCTACCATATCACGATCCCTACTGGCACAAGGGAGATCCAGGTATAGTAGGTTTATATTGATTGATTAATGTTTTGATGATATAGAATGGTACTAATACAGAATTTGTTCTACTGCTACAGCTAATGTGCAGGAGTGGCGTTCCTTGATCCAGCAAGCAATGATAGATATTTCCATGACGGCACAGATCCCTAGTTCCTCATAGGTTGCCTATAGGCCTCAAGGGAACGCGGGTCGGCATGATGACTTGTTTTCCCCATTTCGAGTACAGGTGGAGATATGGAGGGAGAGAGAGAGTGTTCTATCATAGAACCTTCAGCGGGCACAGCGTGATCTAGCAGCAACTTAGGCCGAGGCTACCTCGTATCGTGCGATCCTTATGGATAGGGATCGTAGGAGTTCCTCTCGGAGCCATTCACGGTCTATATCATGCTATACACCTATGGGTCCACCTTCACGGCTGGATCAGGAGGGAGCATCTAGTCGTCACTCTCCAGCCACTAGCCCTAGAGATAGGAGATGATCTCATGATGTAGGATAGGTCACATTTTGGATGTATAGTGACCTACTTTTGTATATGAACACACGATCCACATATATATGTATATATACATGTTTCTCTTTGTCTCAAATGTGTTATCTTTAATGCCTAAAACAATGTATATTTTGATTAAAGTTAATACATTTGGTAGATGTACATGTATGTTCTTAATTTAATTTCCATGTAACTGATTTTTTCAATGCTCCATGATTAAATTGATACATGTGTGACTTAATTAAAATATTTAATCAAGTACTACATTGATGATAGAGAATAAATATGTGTTAAACCTAAGAATCATATAACTAATGTGATTTAATTTAAACACAACATGATACAATTCTACTTAACACATAAAGACATTGTATAATATGCCAGCATAATGGAAATGTAAATCTTTTGCAATTTACATAAATGAATTCAAGACAAACCATAGAGTAAAGAAACACGCTTGTCAGGAACAAAGCAATATAGATTAAACAAAACATCTATTTTCTCTAACAAGGATATGCTAACATATTATCCAATTTTGAAGAAGTGAAAAGAAGATAAATGAAATGAAAGATAAGGAATGAGGAATTAAGCATAGTATCTATGCAAGTGCATAGCATTTATAGGTTCTTTAAGAGGCGTACCGTCTACACCCGCTATTTTGTAAGCACCTGATCCATAATCTTCAATAACAATATACGGTCCAAGCCAATTAGGACTAAATTTTCCCTTTTCTTCAGGTAAGGCATTCACATTGCACTGATTCTCATAGAGAACTAAGTCACCTACTGAGAAGGAACATTGAATAACCTTATCATTATAGCTTCGTTGTAGAGTTTTGTGATACGCTTGAATGTTCTCAAGAGCATTTATACGCTGTTCATCAAGCATCTCAAGCTGTTGAAGTCTTTGTTCTCTATAAGAGTCATCATCTACTATACCTTTGAGAGAAACTCTAAGTGATGGAATCTCTAACTCTAAGGGCATAATAGCATCAGCACCATAAACAAGATTATAAGGGGTGGTTCTTGTAGCAATTCGTACACTCGTTCGGTAGGCCCAAAGAGCATAAATTAGCTGAGTACTCCAATCCTTACCATGCTTATTCACAGTTTTGCGAAGAATTTGTTCAATTATCTTATTAGATGATTCGGCTTGGCCATTTGATTGAGGATAGTATGGTGTAGAAAATCGATGTTTAATATGATATTTCTCGAGGAATTTCTTCATGTCCTTGTTCTTAAATGATGTCCCATTATCGGAGATTATAGTGGAAGGTATCCCGAATCGAGAAATAATGTTTTCTAGAAGAAATCGACAAATCACTTCAGCAGTAGTAGAGCGAAGGGGAACAGCTTCTACCCACTTTGTAAAGTAATCTGTTGTGGTTATAATGAAAGTATGTCCTTGAGATGAAGGAGGAGAGATTTTACCGATGAAATCCAACTCCCATACAGAGAAAGGCCAAGAAGCTACATGAGAACGAAGTTCTTGGGCAGGAGCATGAATTAGATTATTGTGTTGTTGACATTGATGACATTTCTTAACAAATGAAAAAGAATCCTTCTGCATAGTTTGCCAATAATATCCCATACGAAGCAACCTTTGAACCAAGGATTTGCTTCCAAAATGCCCCCCACAGGCACCTAAATGCGCCTCTTCAAGAGCAATAGGGATTTCCGATTTGTTAAGACAATGAAGGAGAAGACCGTTATAACCCCTTCGGTAAAGAACATTAGAAAGAATGATATATCTAGCGGACAGCTTGCGAATTCTAGCCCTAGTGTTCCTATTGGCAGAATCAGGAAAGGTACCATCAGTCAAGTATCTTACGATATGCGAGTACCATTCATCTGAGTCTATAAAGTCACAACATGTCACCAAGCTAGAATCATCTACAATAGCTGGAGAAATAAGGTTGTGAATAACAAATTTAAGATCAACCACAGGGTCCTCTAAAGATACAAGAGAAGCCACACATGCCATTGGGTCTGCATGTCGATTATCTTTTCGAGGAACAGGTTCCAGGGTATATGAATCAAATTTTTGTAACAAAGAGATAGCAAGGTCTTTATATTGTGATAATTTGTCTTGTTTTGCTTGATACAGTCCTGTTACTTGTCTTATAATCAATTGAGAATCTCCATAAATATGTATGTGTTTTACATTCAAAGCCAAGGCTGCCTTTATTCCTGCTATAAGAGCCTCATACTCAGGAATGTTATTGGTACATAGGAAATTGAGATGATAAGATAAGGGAATGGATTTCTTTGTAGGAGAAATCAGAACAACACCTGCCCCTGATCCCGTATGACACTTAGAGCCATCAAAGTACAATTCCCAAGTTTCATCTTTCTTTGTGCAAAGAATGAAATCATCGGGAAAAGACTCAGGGTTAGGGAAGGAAAAAGGTGAAGGGGCCTCAACTAAGTGATCGGTCAACGCTTGCCCTTTAATTGCTCTTTGTGAAACAAATTTAAGGTCAAATTCAGTTAACATCATAACCCACTTAGCTAGGCGCCCTGATAAATCAGTTTTAGAGAAAAGATGCTTCAAAGGATCAAACTTTACCATGACGTGGACTTCTGAATTTAAAAGATAATGTCTCAATTTCTGAGTCGCAAACACCAAGGCCAAGCATTGTCTTTCTATCGCAGAATATCGGGTCTCATAATCGAGTAAGGTACGACTTACATAATAAACCGGACACTCCTTACCATCTTTATCATGTTGTGCTAATAATGTTGCGAGAGCATGAGAGGAAGCAGCTGTATAAAGAAGAAAGGGTTTAGAAGGTTCGGCAGGTTGAAGGATAGGAGGATTAGCCAAATATACTTTTAAATCTTCAAATGCTTGCTGACAATCTTCGTTCCATTGAAAAGTGATATTCTTTTTGAGAAGTTGAGTAAAAGGAAAAGTACGATCCACAAGTTGAGATACAAACCTATGAATAGCTTGAATCTTTCCTTGTAAGCTTTTGAGTTGAGACACATTTCTAGGAGGTGGTATGTTGACAATAGCATCTATTTTCTTATTGTCCACCTCAATCCCACGATGCGAAACTATGAATCCTAATAGTTTTCCACTATCCACACCAAAAACACATTTTCGGGGATTCAAGTGCATGTGATATTTATGAATTCTTTCAAAGATTTGACGAATGATCTTAATATGATCTATACGGAGAATGGATTTGGCTAAAATATCATCAACATAATCTTCTAAAATCTTATGCATATAATCATGAAAGATAAGGGTCATCACTCGTTGATAAGTTGCGTCGGCATTTTTAAGCCCAAAAGGCATCATCACCCAACAGAACGTACCCCAAGGAGTGGTGAAAGCAGTTTTGAATTGATCTTGAGGATTAATGAAGATTTGATTGTATCCTGAAAAACCATCCATGAAGGATAACAAAGCATGTCCTGCTGTAGAATCAACTATCATGTCAATGTTTGGGAGAGGGAAATCATCTTTCAAAGAAGCCTTGTTTAAATCTTGAAAGTCGGTACACATTCTTATTTTATTATCTGATTTAGCCACAGTGACAATATTTGAAATCCATGGGGAATAATCAATAGGGTGGATAAATCCAGCCTCCAATAATTTTTCAATCTCAGCCTTAACAAGCAAAGCTACCTTAGGATTCATTTTTCGAATTTTTTGTTTCACAGGCTTAGCATCGGGAACTAAGACAATATTATGAGTAACAATCTTAGGATCTATACCAGGCATGTCAGAATATGTCCAAGCAAAGATCTTAGGGAATTCACGCAATAAATCTGCATATTGTTTTTGTTCTTCTTCGTCCAAACATTTTCCAATTTTAATAACCTTTTCTTCATTGCAAGGATCCATCTTAACATCAATGGTGTCGCTTATAAGAAGATTACTTTGTTGAGGAGTATCCTTTAACTGAGGGAATTCTTCCACAATCTTATCATTATCAATCTCTTTTCCAAAATAAGCTTCAGTGTTCAAACAATAAGGAAATCCCCTATTGTGGTGATAACGAGGAAGAGTATCGTAGGCTCCTAAAAACTCAGCTAAAGCATCATCGGTAGGAAAAACATCCAAAGCACAGGCACACGAAGGATCCCCATCAATAAACTCAGGGTGTCTCATTGGTAGAGATGTAGAAATAACATTAATGCTAATACATGGTCTTTTAGAAGTTTTAGTGCGCTTGCAGGGATTATAACCAAGTCAAAAGGTCACATCATAAAGAGTATCCTCTAGGGGAACCTTTATCCCTTGTTCGTGAGAGCCACAACCATTTCCATGATACCCATGCTTAGCTAAAATATGAAAACCACGACCATAACGATCAGCCATTTCAGAAAGAGAAGGTGGTTTTTCATGAGACAAAGAATCAAACTCTTCGGAATTAGAGGTGTGAGGAGAAGAAGTTTGAGAAGTAGCCACAAAATTATTGCTCATAGGCTCAGGTAATGTTGATTGATTTTTAGCTTCTTCCTTCTTTTCAACTTTAAGCTCTCTAGAAGGAACCTTATATTCACCTACAAAGGTGGGATTAAAATCAAGAGATTCCCAATCGTATTCTGCGAGAACCTTCTCAGGATCAAAATCCTTCTCATGTGTAGATTCAGGTTGAGAAGGATCTTCTTCAGGAGCTTTAGACTCATCCAAAGAATTTTGATCATCAGAGAGTGAGGATTCATCCATAGGTATCTTATTTAAAGAGTCATCACTAGATGAGGAAGGCTTAGAAGAACTCCCTTTGGAAGTAGATGTTTGCAAACAAGCTTGGAAATTAGTATCACCTTTCAAGGTATATGTCTTATTGTTATAAATAAATTTAACTTGTCTATGCAATGTAGAGGGGACAGATTGCATACTGTGAATCCAAGGTCTCCCTAATAACAAGTTGTATGTTAGATTTCCCGACATAACATGGATAGGAGTAGGCAAAGTAATAGGCCCCACTGTGAGGGGTAAGGTGATAATACCTAATGAAGACTTAGCCACATTGTCAAAGCCTCGAATGGGATGAGAGTCAGGCTCAATAAGGGATGTATCCACATTCATCTTATGCAACAGATTAATGCTACACACATTAAGGCCAGAGCCATTATCTACTAGTGTTTGTCTTATAGCAGTGTCATTTATGATAACCACAATCATCAAGGGATCATATTGATGTTGGATTTCACTAGTAGGCAACTCGTCTTGAGTAAACACAATTTGAGCTTTAGGATTCATCATAGAGTTAACCAAAGACACTATATTACTAGATGTATTCGATGGAGGAACATTCAAATCTTTCAAGGCATCTTGTAACATTCCGTGATGAGCAGAAGAAGTTTGGATCAAATCCCAAAGGGATATCTTAGCAGGGGTAGCTTTAAGTTGTTCTATGAGATCATATTCCTTACCAAGAACTTGTGAAATACGTGGAGCTTGAGGAAGAATTGGTTGAGGATTAGGAAGAGAAACTGGAGAAACAGGAGGAGGATTAGGCTGCCTATTATTTCTAGTATGATAAGTATGGGCAACCGCATGATAACTCTCTCTAGTTAATTGCTTGGCATAACTATAAGGACTCATAGGTTTTCTTCCTTGCACGGTGATGATAGGTTTATTCGGAGTAAGAAAGGAATCATGACCATACCCTCCTTGGACAGTAAGGAGAGGCTTATTATGCTCTTTTAGGTTTATCATGTTAACTAATTTAGAAGTTTTGTTCTTGTTTAAAGGTTTCGATAAAGCCACAAAGTCATCAAGAGCATCATCCAACAAAGCATGATCATATCTATTAAAAGGTTTATCTTTTGATTCAAAAGGAGACATCTCTTCATAGAGGGGATCATTGAAAGTAACCATGTTGCTAGATTTAGTGGAAGAGTTGATAGGAATGTACCCTTGAGAGGAATCATTCAACTTATCTTTCTCATCACAACGAAATGGCATAGTAACAATGTTTATGAGTTTTTGGTAAAATGAAGGTTTGGCATCTTTAGGATTCAAAAACTCATCTAAAGCTTCATCTAATTCATCTTGGCTATACTCATAATCGACATAATTGCATACATCATCATAAATATGAACATCTTGCAAATAAAAATCTGACATTTTGAAATAAAAGTTGCATAAACCTTAAACACACAATGCAAAGAAACAAAGAAACACACTCTCCTTTTTTTTCTTTTTTTCTTTTTTTTTAGGAAAATGGAACTTAAATGAAACACACTAAATCTAGATCTAGATCTAACAAATGTAATGCAAGAGAAAACAATAATAAGGATTCACGTCGGGTTCACCAAAATGTGTAGGGGAAAAAGCGAGACTAGGCTAACATGTCCTAATCCTACCTTTTGACACACATTGTGGAATACGAAAGAGCCTAGAGGTATCACACAATTGGCTACTTCTTTTTGTGAAAGAGAGAGCCATGGGCTACCTATTAGGGTTTCTATTCCTTTGTTGTAATTGAAAGATAAAATGATGCAAGTTCAATTCCAAAATGCAAGCATGAACTAAATAAGATTGCAGAATTGAAGTTAAACAATGGAAAGTTGTAAACACAAGGACAAGACAAGAATGCAGATGCGTACCTGGAGTTAAAATCTGAGTGAAAATGTTCAGGACGGGGGCGCGGGTGCCACTGTCCTGATTCTGCTCCTGAAACTGCACTTGAAACTGCTATTTTACAACCTGGAAAACTGTCGGAAATGCTGTCTGTCAGAAGGACCAGGGTGCCCAGCGCCCCTGTCCCAGGGACCAGGGTGCCTAGCACCCCTGTCCTGGCAGGACCAGGGTGCCCCACGCCCCTGTCTTGGTCGTTTGCTCTGGAATTTGGTGTGAAGTTCAGTCTCCGTCTGCTTCCATCGGATCTGCAACTTGCAGCGTCGTCCGAATCCCGAAACCTGCACTTATATCTGAAAGGTATGGTGGGCGGCTATATAGGGTTTTGCCTTAGTCAAACCCCCGCTTTGGTGATTTCCACCTCCACGAATAGCCAAGTTGTATTGTAAAAGTAGTGTGTGTGCAGACCTTGTGTGCGTGCAAGATCCTAAAATGCAAGTAAGCAAACTAGAGCAACCTAGAAAGTAAACCCTAATTGCTTGTAAATGATAATGTAAATGCTCCAAATCAAGATGTAGAATGATCTAAAGCATGAATACAAATGATATAATGAGGCTTATGCAAAGACATGAAAACAACATGAAATCATACCCAACCCCAAGGGAGGGGTACAAGCCAATCTTCAGTCGGTGATCCCTTATTGCTCTTCAATGCCTTCAAAGCCCTAAATGGATGAATGAAATTGATGAATGCTTGATGGATGGATGTTGAATGTTGTTGAAGTCTTCAAAGATCTACTCTTTCGCTGCATAGAAGGTCCCTGAAACCAAAAATTTGGATCCTTTCAAATGAAGAAAGAGAGCTCTTATATATGAAACCCTAGGTCTTAATTTCAACTTTTGGCTGACCTAGAGATTGAATCTCCTGCCGATTTCTTGGGGTTAAGCTTTATTTTATGATTGGATCGCGCTCCTAAAATTTCGAGAAAAATGTCCAGGACCGTGTGCACTCCGGGCGCTCTGGTCCCGACAACTTTTCACCAAATTTTCAGAACCATCGGATATGATGATTTTAGAGAGAATCTTGAAGTTACAGGTGATTTCGAGATGTTTTGACCCCCAAAATCAAGCCCCCAAGTTCAAAATAGGACCTAATTAGGGTTTTTGATTAAATGATGTATTGGAGGAATAAAATGAAAGGGGCACACTTTAATGAAAGGGCCCAACTTTATGATGTGGAAGATGATGAAATAGAACCTTAGACCTAATTAATTTGATTATATAAGTGCTAAAGGGGAAATGTAATGCAAAATGCAAAATGCGCCAAGGCGGGTGCTAAACTAGGTGTGAAATTGTACTGCTTTAGCAAGTGCGTACAATTTACGACGTTACAATTAGGTTAAGTTCATTAGATGTGTCAGTGAGGGTTAAGACGGTGTGGTGAAGGTTGTTGATGGTACTCTCCCTGTCAGAATCAGGCATAGGATGTGACGTAGGGTCTGTGGAAGATGTTTCCAGTTTAGGAACCCAAGAGGTCTTGATCTGTGCTTCTCCATAAATAGGGATGTCTTTGCAAGGTGGAGGTAGTGATGTGTCTTCATCATCTGAAGTGTTAAGTTGTACTGAATCAAATTCCCACTCATGTGAATCGATCTCTGAGTCGCTTTCCAGGATCCGATTGTTATACCACACTGGAATATCATTTGAGTTAAATAATGCAGGTGTGACCGGTTGATGTACCCTTGTAGATGAAATGATCAGTGTTGTAGGAAGAATAATGGGAATCAGTGAATCCGATACAGGGTGCAGCGATGTTGGTGACTCTACTGCTTCTGCTGGAATTGCCAGTGTTGTTGATACTATTGGGAATTCTGATATAGTGGCTGCTGATAATGGTGCTTTTATTGTTGCTGTTGATGGGGTTACTGGTTTGATTGGTGGAATGATTGGTGTTGCGGGTATTTTTATTGGTGCTATGGGTCTAGTGGGTACTGTTAGTGGGATTATGGGTTTTGTAGGTAGGATTATTGGTGTTGTTGGTATTTGGATTGGCGTACTTGGTACTATTGATGCTACTGATGGGATTGTGGGTACTATAAACATAAAGAATTGATTTGATATGAATAGTTTTATATGAGACTAATGTTGATATGAGATTGATACAAATATGTGATATGATAATGCCCCCCTGAGGAGATTGTTTGTGCACTAAAGACATGAATGATCTCTTGAAAGAAGAAGAAAGCTATTTGAAAGATAGAAGAGTGAATAGTTGATGACTTGCATGGGTTTGACAAGATTGATTAGATTGATATTAAGTTTGGTTTCAGAAATGACACCGCCTATATAAGACAAAGATGATCAAAACATCTAGTTTCAGGAAAGATATATCCTATATAAGACAAAAATGATCAAAGCATCTGGTTTCAGGAAAGATACATCCTGTATAAGACAAAGATGAGCAAAGTGTCTAGTTTCAGGAAAGATACATCCTGTATAAGACAAAAGTGATCAAAGCGTCTGGTTTCAGGAAAGATACATCCTATATAAGACTTGATCATAATGTTTGGTTTCAAGAAAGATACATCCTGTATAGGACAAAGATGAGCAAAGTGTCTGGTTTCAGGAAAGATACATCCTGTATAAGACAAAAGTGATCAAAGCGTCTAGTTTTAGGAAAGATACATCCTGTATAAGACTTGATCATAATGTCTGGTTTCAAGAAAGATACATCCTATATAAGACAAAGATGAGCAAAGTGTTTGGTTTCAGGAAAGATACATCATGTATAAGACAAAAGTGATCAAAGTGTCTGGTTTCAGGAAAGATACATCCTATATAAGACTTGATCATAATGTCTGGTTTCAAGAAAGATGCATCTTGTATAAGACATGAGAGTTGGAAGAATGATGAAGATATGAAAGTGAAGAAATATTCCATTATGATGTGATAGATATGCATGTGATGGATGAAAGATGAATGTGATTAGATGATGATGATGATGATGATGATGATGATGATGATGATGATGATGATGATGATGATGATGATGATGAGATGTACCTTGAAAATGAGATGTATGATATGAGATGTTGGAATGTCATACTGATAAAGATAAGGTTAACTAGAACAAAATCCAGTAGTCATTCTGATCTATGTCATTGTTTTGTTTTGTTTGATGATTGATAAAAATGTCTGGTTTCAAAGAGTGAGTACCCTGTATAAGACTGATCTATCTGGTTTCGAGTGTACCCATCCCTGTATAAGACATGTTGATGTTGATAAATTTCGAGTGATGAATTGATTAACAAGACATATGATTAGTTTGATCACAGACTTTGAGAGTCTTCCTTTTGTTGGATTGATGGATGAGACATGTGTTCATGCTTTGATTTTCAATTTTTATTTGTTTTGTCAATTTTTTTATTTTGATTTTTGGATATTTCAATTTTTGGAGCTTTTTGGATTAGAAGAAAGATGTATTTGGTTTCCCCAATGTATAGAAATATAAGGAACAGATGAATGAACCATTGAGGAGGATCCCCTTGATTATTAAGATTCCCTTGATGATTAAGGATCTTTAGCATTTGTGCCTCCTCCAATTGCCTCTTGAAAATTGTTGAGGTTTTCGTCCTCCTCTTTTTTTTTGATCTCTAGTTGTCTAGTTTTCGATCTAGTGTGAGCCATTTTGTTCACAAGTTTTTGTTGAAGTTGGGTGAAAATGATGATGAGTTGTTGATGAAATGAGAGATTTATGTTTGGTGGAGTTTTTTTCATATGAATCTCTAGCACTAAAGGTAGATGTGACCAAAGTCCTTTCTTGAATTGCTTGTTGTGTTTGATTGACAAAGTTTGGTGTGATAAGGTTTAGAGGGATCTCAGATGTGTTACAGATTCAACTACCTAGTAATGAGAGGATTCACTCAAAGACTAGTTTTAACCTACATAGAAATGCCTCTTTAGGATGAGTTTATCCTAGATGTCGAGACACTCTAAAAGTGGTGTTTTGTGTTTGATTCAAGCAATATCTAAAGAGAACTTAGGATAAAAACCTCTTGGTGTTTTGAGAGTTGAAATGGATTGATGATGTGTGAAATGGATGAAATGTTTAACTTCAATAGAAACTTTGTGTTACATAAGGAACAAACTCTTCTTCTTCCCTTTCGGGGGTTGGTGGTTCTTCTCGAGCCACGTTGTATGTGATACAAATGTCCGGAAAGATGTCAAGGTTGATCTTGCCTCCTTTGTTTTTTTGATAACTTAAAGCTCTATATTGCATAAAAGCTCTGCGGTTCAATGACTCTTGATCAAATTCGTTTGATTTCCCTTGAAGATAAAGACGCATGTGACGCAAGAAGGCTCTATTAGAGACAAAGATTTTTCTATTAAGATAGAAGAATTTCCTCCTTTTGATTAAAGCCTTTGAGCTCAATGGTCTTCTTTCCAAGTTGACATGTTGATGAAGATTCTTCTTTCTCAAGATGTGAAGAATGGTCATATAGTTTGATACTCTTGCTCTTTGTTTTTTATTTTTGTTTGGTGTTTTGAAAATGTTTATGTTGGATGAATCACTTTGTTTTTGGAACTGATTTTTGGATGTTTCTTTGACAAGAAAACAAAGCAATCACACAAACACAACAATGTTGCCTCAAAAGGCACAAGTAAGTGTGGGTCTAGATCAACCAAATCTTTGAACTTCTTATGACCCTTTCCTTTAAGTGTATTTTAGGTGTTTTCTTTCCAAAGCCTGAAGTCGGCTTAATTTGCACTTGGTCTTGACTAAACGAAAATACTTCAAACACTTTTTATCCCTAAGGTCAAATGGCCAGTTGCGATAAATTCAACCCACATCTTGATATTTTTTCAACTTTGGTACTACATACCTTATGAATCCCATTGTGGCAGGTAAGGATGTGATATACTAAGTCTTGCACGAGCATAACAAATAGATGATCCTTATGATGGGGGAGTCACCACTTTCATCAAGCCATAAGTGACTTTTTAAAAAGCTACGTTTCTACTCAAGGAAATATGTATGGTGAGTATCTTGGGAGCAAAACCATCTATGCTCTTGCACTGAATTATATCACAAATATCCTCAATCAATAGAACGGGTGGGCTACTACTTAAAGGTGTTTATTCATGTTTGATGTCTTTGGACATAAGTTCATTCTATAGTGACTCACTTAAGAGCCTTGTAACTTGTGGTGGGGCCCATTTGTCCTTTCGGCAAGTTACACTGTAGGAACAGCTATACCCAAGGCTATAGCTTTCACTCTCACCTGATTTCTATAGCGGCTTGAAGGATTTACCACGCGAGGTCGTTCCTAAGAGTGATCGATCCCTTGGCAGGCCTCTTTTAAAAAGATAAAACTTGAGTGTTACTGACACTTTTCTCTTGCACCTAGGACCATGAGAGCCAAGGGAGATAATAGTGTGTGTTAGAAGTAGGACCACTCGACAAACTCTTTTGCACAAGCGTGCCAAACACAAAATGCACTTGTTCTTTTTAGCTTGTCATTGCAATGATTTTCTATCTATTTGGAGATGTTGCTCCAACAATCATGATGTTCTTTTTAACTTCAAAAGCAATATGTTTGAGTAAACTAGGAATTTTGAAATCCTGATCAACTGAAATTGAAACACGTATGCATGAAGTAAATCATTTTTGCAAAATGAGACAAGTTGATTGTTCTTTTTACTTGTACCAAAAATTGAAGTGTTGATTGTGAGTTTTTCTTAAGTTTGATGCAATAAAATGAGATTTGTCTTGTCTTGTTTTAAGCACCAAAATAGAGTGTATCCTAACTTGCAATGAAAGCAAATTTGAAGTTGTTTGTTCTTTTTACCTTACAATAAAGAAAGATGAATTTTCTTTTAAGCACCAAAAACAAGTTTGAGGTTCATTTTATGCACTCCAAAATAAAATGTGAGGTTTATTTTAACTTGTACAAGAAGGGACAGTGGATTCTTTTTAACCAACTTTTGTTGAAAGAAAGTAAAAAAAACAAACTTAAAGCCTCTAAACTAACTCCTTCCCCTGCACAAAAAAGATTAGAACCTGCACACAGTCAATGATCAAATGTTAGTGTGGGCTTACACAAGCCTAAATTCTGATCTTGGTTACAAATTTTACAATCCTGATCCTGAAATGCCCTGAAATTTGACTAAGTCTGAAATTTGGAGGATCTTCCAAAAACTAGATTTTGCATTACAACTCCTAGAGGTCTGAAACCCCTCTCAAACATCCTGACAATATATATGGAATATAACTTAAAGTATAAGAAAGAGAAAAGAGAAGAGGAAATGTCACTTATTCCATATATATTCTACCTCCCACAAGCCTAAGAAAAATAATTTTATCGATTACAAGGCCTTTTTTACAACGTTCTGTTACAATAGTGCTAGTTTGTGTGAAAAAAGAAGCGCTACTTTAACACAAACGCGCTAAAATAAAAGATTTTTACAACAATACAAAAGTGCTAATATAAATACAAAAGCACCAAAATACTGGCAAAAGCGTTAATTCTTTGACAATAGTGTTGTTGTAAGAACAAAAGCGCTAAAAGACAAAAACAACAATAGCGCTAAAACACAACAAAAGTGCCAAAGCGCGACCTGTGTGTCAAGTTCAACATTCAAACATGTTAGTTGGGTTAAAAAAAATGTTTTTAGGTGCTTGGCTTCACGTCAGGTTCACCAAATGATGCTCTGCAAAAAGGACAAGGTTAGATCAAAACTTGTGGTAGTATAACACACAAAAACAACAAGAAACATGATTAATGTTAGTGTTTTTCAACCAAAGATTAACCTAAGCAGGCATATCAAAAGAGATACTAAGATCATGCTAACATATTTAACAAATGAACTAAATATAAGAAGGCATCTCCAAATGCCTCTTAACATGTTCTTAGCTGCTTCTCCTTTGTTCCTCTCCTCTCCAAGTTCCAAATTAGTGTAGCTCTTGGCAATTTTTTGCACTATGGATGCTTATGGAGGTTCAAGATTGTAGATGATTACTCTAAATGCTATGCAAATGTAGATAAAAGCTAATATTAGATGCTATAATGATAAAATGATTTATTTTAAACCACAATAACAATTATATGAGTTGATTATGCTAAATGCTCTATAGAATTCACTATGGCTTAAATGCATACAAGTTTTCAGGATTATGACTATGAATGTTAAATGCTTGAGGATGCTTGAGGATTTTAGAATGCTTCAGGATTGAGGATTTGAAAATGAGAAATGTGAGCTCTATTTATAGGTAAAATGGAGCAATGGATAGTTGAGATTGAGCAATCTCAACAAGGGCCAGAATTGAAAGATATTCAATCCATGTGAGGGCTTTCAACCCAATCCCAGGATGACAAGTGTCAGTATGAGATAGGTTGAGAGGAGAGGGAATAAGCATTAAATGCTTGACATGACTTGGGAGTCAACTTGGGGGTTAAGGTCAAGGTTAGGTTGAATGAATAAATTCTTTATTCAAAGAATAAAGTTTTTATTCAATGAATAAACTTTTGTGCAAAGGCAAAAGGGATAACCGTGGTTAAAGCAATAAATGCTTGAGGAGACACGTGAGTGCAAGTTGAAATAACCATAAATGGTTATGTAAGAGCCATAAATGGTCATGTAAGAGCCATTAGTGGTCTTGGAAGACTTTGGAGGTTAAATTGTTGAACACACAAAGCATTTAATGCTTTTCAAAGACTTTGAAGTCTTTGAGAAGTGGCTCCAAGTTGCTTAGGAATGTGACAATAATTAGGGGATGGATTAGGCTAATTAGGAAGGGGTTAGAAGAATATAGAAGGGGTTTAGGAATGCAAGTGGATTTGGTGGGTGAGGGAAAATAGGATTTTTATTTAAAATAAATTAATTTATTTCAATAAATGTGTGCAAGTTGCATTTGTAGGAAAATGCAAGTGGGGGGGATAATGATTTAAATAAATGTTTTATTTAATTTATTTAAAAGAGGAATAGGGGATTAAATGAAATAAATATGATTTATTCATTTAATTGATTGGTGAATTTGGTATAATGAATTAATTGAAATAAATTGAATAATTTATTTAATTAATAGGAGAATGTTTTAAAGATGAATTAATTAAATGTTAATTTAATTAACTGATGGCTAGTGGATTTTTTAATCAAATAAATAGGAAATATTCATTTAATTAAATTGGACAGATTTATGTGACTACAGAGATCATTTAATATTTTTATATTTTTAGAATTCATTATTAGTACTTGTCGTAGAAATATTATTGCATTCACTTAGGTCTAATTAATCGATTTTTTACACCAAAAGTGATTATTATTTTTGTTTTCAAAATAAACTTGACTTTTATAAAGTTGAGATTTATATTTTGAAATTAGAAATTATTATCTACAATATAATTGGATGAAAAAATTGGTGTTATAGGAGAAAATTTATAGGAAGGATAGATTTTATAGTTTTTTTATATTTCTTTATATTTAGAAAATAAATGCCTATTTTTTTAAAAAAATTAATTTTTTATTGATAATCTTGTAAATAAAGTTTTTTATTTTTGAAAATATAGATCCATTAATTATTGTATAGAGATTTGATTCACACCATTTAAATTAAATAAATAAAAATTTATATAAATAAGTAAACTATTTCATTACAAGTATTACACAACAAATATTTCTATTAAAAAAAATAATCCCATGTATCTTTTATAATTATAATTTTATTTGAAATCATTCTATTTTTATTAGTACTTTTTGAAAATCATAATTTTTTAAAATCATTTTAATATTGTAGACACCTAAATTTGATTAATTTAGTTAATTGAATTCAGCTATCCTCAATGTGCCTTTAATTAAATAATTATGCATTGTTTAATTGATTAGTGTTCCCTCCTAGCTAATTAATCTTATTAATCACACTATAGTCCCCCTTTAATTAATTATCTAACAATCATAAATCATTAAATTAATTTAATTTGACCCTTTTTTTATTAAATAAATCAAATGCCTAATTTGATTATTTAATTCACTTTTGTCCTTTCCTCCTAATTTTCTCTCATAGAATTAATTAATTCTATTTCCCCATATGTCTCCTAACTCTAACCCTCATCTAACCCTTCCTTTAGCCTAACCCACCTAACTAACCAAGGGTTCAGTCAACCCTATCCCTTATCCCTCATCATATGTGTGCATTCCCAAAATATCCCAAATTTCCTAAAATTTTGGAAGTGGCTTTAAATTTGGAGGAACCAATTTCCTAAAATTTGGGAAAATATCTTAAATATCTTAAACCATGAAAATATCCTCATTTTTATGGGGAACCAAATTTCCTAAAATTTGAGAGAATAACCCGAATATCCTAAACCATGGAAATATCCTCATTTTGGGGGGAACCAAATTTCCTCAAATTTGGGAAAATATCCCAAATATCCTTAACCATGGGAATATCTTTATTTTGTAATCTCTTTTGGAATAGAACCTTCTTATTTGGGTGTCTCACTCCCAAATAGGCATGTGTCCTTAGGGACACATGGCATTCCTTCCAATGACACATGTCCTTCTTAAGGACACATGTCATTTGCATCCATGACACATGCCCTTCCCAAGGACGTGTCTTTCTCTCATGTCTCTCCATCTCCCCTTTTAGCGTATTTAATCCCCCCATTTTCCTTCATTGTTCATCCACTTTCATTTTCATACTATCATTATGGAAAATTGTTCATCCATTTTCATTCTCATAACCTCATAATGCAGAAATGTCTACTCACCATTTTGCACATCCATTAAGCATCTCATATCCATCTTGCATCTCATTTTATTTTAATATCCATCTTACATTCACTATCATGGAGAAGAATCGAGTATCTATCATTCAACAAGCACACATCAAATTAGGGGACTATTAGATTGAAGGATAATCTAGAGTTTTCAATTTAATTGTTTCTATTTTCTTTATCTAGTTTTCTTCCTTCTTAATGTCATAATCTTGAGTCTGGTTGAAATATGTGTTTGTCTGATTGTTAGTTCATCTTTTCAGTCTCTCTAGTTTACATTTATAATTTTCTGCATACAAATATATACAATATAATTTAATAACATTTAAGATTTCATAAATTTAAAAAAAAATTCATTTAGTTAGTAAAAAATCTATTTTTTATTTTGTATTAAGTATAAAGAGTAAAGTTGTTACAATAGAGACTCCAGACTATTGCACCAGTTTATGACATATACATCCAATTTATACAGTGACTCTAGACTATTGCGATCAATTTATTACATATACATCTGACTTATACACAAAATGACCCCATTAACTAGTGCACAAAATGGGTCATGTACATCATATTCTATATAAATGAGAACTATACAGTCCATAATGTATTACAATAATCATGCCATCAGACAAAAGGTATCTAGAACACTTGCACATGGAATCTACTACTCAAACCACATTGCTCCTCCAAGGGGAGCCTTCGTACAAATAATAGTCTTGAAGGTGTTGCTCCCATTGCTGCTAGTTGGGCCTTGTACTGCATTTCCATCTTCTTCCCCTCATTTATCTCATTCATAAGGGCTAGCAAGACATTGACGAAGGGGGTTCTCTCCATATTGAACCTAGACTAGGTATATCTATGTGAGAGCTCAGAGCTAAAGATCCTAGTAGTATTGTCCTCAATAAATCTTTCAAACTTTCTTTTTGAAAATCTCATGACAACTGTAACTTGCACATCAATATTATGAAGAATGAATCTCCTTAGAGACTCAGTAAGCAATCTCTCCTTACCTTGATATTTATCCTTATTCCCACTACTCCAAATAATCCAAAGAATTTCACTAGACAAGAGATTCTAGAATAAATTACTATCCTTTTTTAATCCATTAATGTGCCTGGCCACAACATCATGATAGATAAAATCAGAGGAGAAATTAATCCCCAAATAAATTCCAATTTTCCTTAGCAATAATGCATTCAAAAAATACATGCTTAATAGTTTCAGAAACCCTATAAATGTTACAAACATCAATATCATGTTGATTATTCTTAATAGGAAGCTTCTAAAGAGTAAAAAGTTATTTGAAGGATTTCATTTTATGAGCAATATCACTGCCCCATAGGCAATTACAGAGTTTTTGTCATTCATTGTTATTGTAACTTACCTGTCATACAAAATTAAAGTGCATAATCAAATCAGAATTACAACACAAAGAATCATAAACCATCTTAGCTTTAGTCCTCATGAGTAGAGAACCATCCACCCAAGTGAAGGAATAGAATTTGTCTACATCGTCAACACACAGCTTGGGGAGTTGGAGACTAAGATAGGCCTCCCTTAACATGCCACAAGTCCTCCAATTGGATGAGGGCAACCGATATTTCTGATAGAGCTCAAACCAAGAAGTTAGCTATCCATTAGAGATGATATCTTTAAAACAACAAATACCAATAAGAGCCCATTTTTTAGCAGAGAAACCTTGAATGAGGGCAAGAGATCTACCTTTGTGGAATAAGTTCCACCAAATAGATCTTTCACCACATATATAGTATTATTATTACTGCGAATCTTGTTGTTGGAGATTAGGTGTCTAATGTGATCCCAAGCCTTCCCAATTTCCTTGAAGACATTAGATCCATTCGGGGAGATAGGGAAGCTACCGGCGATGAGGTCACTAAAGGGGAGCATTTTCTAGGCCTTGGTTTGTTTGGGGACAACAAGCATAATATTATTTCTGACTAAAACCTTCAATGATTCTTCCCCTTCTAGAGCATGAAGGATCCATTTGGCAGCAAGGGAAATCCCTTAATACTTGAGATCCTTCAGCCCTAATCCTCCCATCTTTTTACCAAGACAAAACCAACTCATTTAAGCGAGTGCCACTTCCTATTACCTTTTCCATCTAACCAAATAAAGTTTCTAATGGTTCTATAAATCTCATTAATCTGATAGTTATTGAACATCCAAACTGAAGCATAGTACATACTATAGGAGGAGAGGATCTTCTGGCAGACTTGAATTTTGCTAGCAAGAGATAGATATTGCTTGTTCCATTTTCCTAGCTTGCTTTCCATCTTACCTTTAATTCATATTCACATATCTTTTAGACACTGGTTAACAGAGAAGGGGATGCCCAGATATCGGACTTGTTTGGAGGGGCCTCCCCATTGATAATTTTATTTATTGAGCCATATGGGAGGATCCTAATCTCATCCAAGAAGGGTGGATTTTTCCTCAAATATCCTAGCCCCTGAGGCTTCATAGAACATATTAACCTTTAACATCAGTGAGTCCATATTGCCCTCTTCAAGTTCTAGGAAGAGGGCAGTATCATTCACAAAGTGTATGTTAATTATATCTACTTTATTAGGTAATGAGATGCTCTTAATCCTAGGAGAGTGGTTAGAGTCTCTAAGAAGATAGAATAATGCATCAGAAGAAATAACAAATAGGGCAGGAGCAAGTGGGTATCCTTGTTGGATAGATATCTCCAACTTGAGAGACTAGGTACAAGAGTCGTTAACCTCTATTTGAGTAGAGGCATCATTAAGAAGCAACTTGACCATCTGGAAGAATTCATTGGGAAATCCAAAGGCTTCCAACATCATAATGAGAAAGCTCCACTCTATTCGGTCATATGCCTTTTCAAAATCAATGAGGAACATAGCAACATTCTGATTGGTTGGCATGGCTTCCTATCTTGTAATAAGGTTCTCAAGAATACCTACCCTTGATAAATCATGTATGAGTATTACTTACAAAATTGGGAAGAATATCCACAATTATGAGAGCAATGATCTCTACAATAATTTTGTAAGAATCATTCAATAATTTTATTGGCCTCCAATTTTTTATTAAGGATTTGTCCCCATCCTTAGGGAGGAATTTAATCACCTATTATTTAACCTCAATAGCTAGAGAACCTTCAGCCATAGCTTCCTCATATAACTGCAACAGGTCTGTGCAAATCCAATCTTTAGCATTTTTAATAAAAATCAATGGGTAGACCATCTAAGTCAAATGCCTTATCATTTTTTTGGGCATTGATAGCCTTGTGGACTTCTTTGATCAAGATAGGTTTCTTGAGAGAACCAGCTTGTCCATCTAAGATCTTGTTTGGAATGAGGGCTCTAGACAGTTATCCCTACCAAAGAGAGAAGATCGGGAATTACCTTTAGAGGTGAATCACCCCTTGTAATAGTGTAGAAATCTAGTTTTAATATCCTCACTATCTGCTAGATCTCTACCATCCTCCCAAATCATGTCTATTATTTCCTTGTGTTCCTTCTGTCTTAGCATATTAAAGAGAAACTTGGAGCCTCTATCACCATGTTGCAACCAATTAATTCTTACCCTAACTCTGATTCCCTATATCTTCTGGTGTTGTATACCTCTCAACATATCTCTGGTGTGTAATAGAGTGTGGGAAAGATCCAAATTGTCAGGGTTATTTTGGTTTTGTGCTTCCAACACTTGAAGGTTGTCCACTAGAGCCTTTTCAAGCCTTCCATCCTTGGCTTTCTTCTTACCAACTATTTGCAAAAGGGCCTTCCAACTCTCAACATTTATGTTCCATTTATCAATAGAAAATGGGGTGTGGCTATCTCGTTTGTTTATTTTCCTAATCATGTAGATAGCATTCTATGCTATCTACATGATAGCATCATCATGTAGATAATGATGCTATCATTATCTACATGATAACATCATTATCTACATGATGATGCTATCATGTAGATAATGATGCTATCATTATCTACATGATAGCATCATTATCTACATGATGATGCTATCATGTAGATAATGATGCTATCATTATCTACATGATAGGCCCCCCTTTTTCTATTGATAAATGGAACACAAATGTTCCATTTATGTTCCATTAAATGGGATTATTGCCTTTCTCCCTACGAGGGAGATGAAATATGTATGTAGCATGACATATTTCATGTAGCATGAAATATGTCATGCTACATCCTAATCTTCCATAAGATTGATGAGAAAGGGTAAATAGACAAACTTTCACAATTGTGCCATTTTCCTCTTGCTAGAATGAGAAAAAATATTTGTTTGCATAGAACCTATCCAACTTGCAGTAAATTATTTTCCTCCCTTGTTGGAAGTTGCACCATGTATACATATATTCTTATATTCCTTCTCTAGTCCTTCAAGGAGGTCAAAGAGTCTAAGTTTACTCTTTATCCTTGCCCAGTGCAACTTTTCCCCACTAATCCATTCAAGGTTTGGGCCACCTAACTTGTCCTATGGATGCTCGACCATGCTGAAGTTTCCTCCAATGATCCAGGGGATATCTGGAAAAGTACACAGTCATTTCCATATTTCAAGCCTTTTCTCTATAATCATTGGATGCATAGAGAGTGAAAATAACAACCTTAGAATTATGAATGTGAAGGATGGTCCACACTACCCTAGTACAAGGGGATTTACCACTTTCTAAAAAAAATTTACTCCATCTACCACTAATTAAAATGATAGAGCCCCCTTTGCCCCTATCATGCTTGGTAGAGAGTTGTATAGCATCTTTCCAAATGTATCTGAGATTCACTTCCAAGGTGAAACTAATGGCTTTAACCTCTTGAAGCATCATACTATTAGTATTTTTATGTTGGTTGATAAATCTTTGAACCACATACTTCTTGTTAGGGGATTCAAGTCACCAAACATTCCAAGATATGCACTTCAAAACCATATACAACTTTAAGCAATGACGTCCTTAGCAAATTTGAAGTTTTTGAAACATTTAGGAAGTTCTTTCCTATTATCCACTTTCTTGGGGAGGGGGAATTGTTTTCCTGTAGGGATTTCCCTTTCCCATTTGACCTTAGTAAACAACTAATTCCTAGTGGACACTAAGATTTCATAGTTATCAAATTTAGCCTCCGTAGATTGGCTTAGGTTATGCTCCTCTTTAGTGATTGAATCATTTGATAAGGACCTAGATTCCAAGTCCAAATCTAATAGATGATCATCAGTGATTTCCTCATAGAGGCTCATTCTAGAATAATCATAAGGAACAATGGCTAGCATGTGGGTCTCATTAGAAGACAAATTCCTACTAGTAGGATCCTCAATAATAATATCAAAGCATGCACTATCCTTGTGAAGTTTATCCTTCTCGATATCCACGGCTAGAGTTGTGCTCTCACAAATTTCAGGGAGAATAATAGTCTGATTAACACCAAGGAGAGGAAGATTCTTGACAATCACATCGTCATGAGTTTCCTCATTCTAGGTATCCGCAAGTGTGTCAAAATTGTTAGAAAGATTCAAGGAATTTGTTTTCCTCTTGGGGGTAATAAGGCTAATAGTCTCACTCAAGTTCATGCTAATCCTTCTCCTTTCCTCAAAACCCCTAACAATAGACTTGTCAAGGGATCCACTATTTTCTTCAATCATACTAACTTCAAGCGGTTGAACCTGAGAATCATCATCCATTGGGACAAAGCTTGGGTTGACAAAAGAGACCTTGGAGTTCTTAAGCTTACCAAGCACAAGTTGTTGTGCATTGTTTCTTCTAATCTTGTGAGATCTAGGTTGCACAAATTGGTTGGAGTTATCACAAGGTTCTTAACTTGAGACAACGCAACAGAGATTGCTGAATGAGGGGGGGTGGCATTAAATTCCCCAAAATTAGCAGAATAATCAAGAACAAGAAACTTGTCAGACGAGGTGGTAACCGCTTGTTTCACCACATCCCTTAAGGAGTTAAGGCTCTTCATAAGTGGTGTCTGAGCATCTCCATCATTATTGGGTAGAGATTGGGGGGAGACTGCATTATAGCCGCCAACAACTTGCTTAAAACGGTTACTCGTGGCACTAAAGGAGTTAGCAGGGGGCTTGCGTTTGACAGGCAAAGGGAGATTCCTTCAAATGTACCCTTCCCATTTACACAAGAAACATGCATTAATCCCCCTGAGGGTTTCAAGGAGACAAACCAAGGGTTCTTCATCAATATTAATTTCAATAAACTTGGGAAAATCTTGGCTAGGGTTTATTTACATTAATACTTTAGCGTCTGTGTGAGGAACTAGGAATTGGGTATTGTCTACCCGAATCACTTTCCCAATTCTACAAGCATCTGAGGAATGAAATTACACAACAAAGGGGGTAAATTCTTAATAACTACCCATCTAGGGCTAAGATTTCATCAGAAACAACGTCAAGCGACCATTTGAGAACCCTAAAAGTGCTGTTGCTTATGGACTTGTTGGCAACAAGACAGAAAATTGATAGGGGGGTGAATCAGTTTTCTCATAAACTTTACTTAATTTAAACACAATTTCAGATCTAATAATTAATCAATGAAAGCACAAATCAATACCACATCAATAACACACATAACACCAAGATTTTTGATGTGGAAAACCTAGTTAAGGGAAAACCCATGGTGGTAACCTACCCACAATATGACGATACCCTGTTAGAAGTATATGAAATTTTACAATGGAGAATGCACATGAATTCAGGCACACTTCCTAGAGCTCACTACTCAAAACACATAACAAGGAGGGCTACAACCCTTGGGAAGACTCGCTATCTTACAAAAACATTTGGAATACATCCACAAGATCATGAACTGATAGAATAGCATCTCCTCATACCTGGGTACAGTTCTGGTTAAGCACATAACACATATATTGCTCCTTTGCACTTCTTCACACTTCTTCACACCACTTCACTGCTTCTGAAAGATCAAAGCATTAGTCACACACAGATACCTCTCTCACATGATTATTACATTTATTTATACATATCATCAACCTATCTTTCAAGGTTGGTTCAACACACACCACAAATTACAAAGATATAACCATACACACTACAATATTACATGCGGACCAAAACAATGTCGGCTAAGACATAGTATGGACCTAAATCAAAACTTTGAACATGAAACACCTCCAAGAATTATGCCTCAAACATCCACAACACGCTAAAATCATCATGTTGGCCAAGAACATGAAGAACCACCAGATCAAGGGAAATCATCAATAACGTGCACAATGATTTTTGTGGACCATCAACATGGATAGGACATGATCTAGAAACATCCACAAGCATCATGAATTACCACAACAACAACCACAACATCACCACTTGCTATAATCTTCATCATCATTATATTGAACCTCAAGAACACTAACTGAATTGACTATCAAACTAAAAGATCTACTTGCAGACCTCCAAATCACAAACCATCAGAATTGAGGACACACTAGAATGTCCCAAACACTCTACCAAATTTGCAAACCAAGATTTTGCAACGCGAAGCAATGCAGACCAAAATCTAGAACACTGAACAACATCAAACAACTGAAAAACCAACCACAATGTCGGATCTCATAACTCGATCAAATCACCATGTGAACCTTTGAAACTATATCTAAATCAACTAGAGATACTTATCTCAAAACCCTTTAATCCATAATAATTCATCTACAACACAGTGGTCAAGCCAACTCATTTAATCTAACTGTAACACTGGAACACACAGAGGAATATGTTGATATCAATGACAACACATTATTCCAACAAACTTCTCAACAATATCCAACAATATCCCTCATTGGCATCGATGGCAACATATGATGTGAAAAATAATCAATGCAAAGAAAGAAATAATCAGCTCCCCTTTAGATCATGCACACGGCTCAACACAGGTTTTTCACATAAGTCTCTCTCTCCCCCTTTGACATCAATGCTAAAGGAACATATTGCACAAATCTCTCCACAATCTCCCCCTTTGACCAAACTCTCTCTCCACAACTGCCATAAAAAATAACAAATTTGAACACCTAAGAAAGGTTTGGAACTTACAAGGAGAAGAGCTTGGACTTACACTCTAAGTTCTTGAAGCTGAAGATTCAGAAGGTGAGGAAAGAGGTAGAGCAACTGGAAGAAAGAATGGGGATCACCAAAGAGGCGATCTGAAGAGCCAGAGAGAAAAACATTCTAAAAGAAGAAGACATGGTGAAACCAAAGAAGGCTAAACTGAAAGCCCCTGCCCCTAAGCCTAAACAATCAAAGAGTTTTGCACCCTCCTTCGGTAGTTAGAAACTTGTTGAAGGAAAGAGGAAGAGAGGACAAGCTAGAGCATTCATTCCTGTTGATGAAGAAAAGACAGAATCAAATCAAATAATTAAGGAAGTCAAAGCAAAAGCTGCTAAGATCTCAAGTCAGCAGAGGCACTTGTATACTTGTTCAGTGGGCTTATAATAGTTTTGGAGAGCCTAAAAAAGGGTTGGGGTAGCCACCTAAATTAATTGAAGAATTCTTTTGCAGACATTTTTAAATTTTTTTGAGTATGTAAGGACTGTGCATATGTATATAGCATTTTTGGCTTGAATATTTTGGTTTCCAAAATTATACCTTTGTCATTGATCTCAAATGGGGAGAGAAGAGGAATGAAAATTATTGATCTTAGAATGTTGATCAGAGGGGGATTTGTTGATTTTTGGAGTCCGGTAATCAGATCTTTGGTTGCAGTGTATATATTTTGGTTTTGATCTGACACTTAGTCATTTTTCACTAAG
The DNA here is from genome assembly GCF_030272615.1 of Cryptomeria japonica. Lineage (NCBI taxonomy): Eukaryota > Viridiplantae > Streptophyta > Pinopsida > Cupressales > Cupressaceae > Cryptomeria > Cryptomeria japonica. The sequence continues at coordinate 277,901,762 of NC_081406.1, read as the reverse complement.
TTTTGCCATCAATGTCAAAGGGGGAGATTATTGGCAAGAGACATTGTATTTATGATCACATATTGTCATTTATGGCAACTTGAGTCAAATATCCAATCCGCAATTCATGATTCTTTCATACTAAAAAATTGATAAGGTCTGGTGAGGTCCGGTGAGAAGAATTAGTCATTCAACAGTGTTGGTTAACAGATTGGATCTCTCAAAATTTATAAATAAATACTCCTGTTGCCCAATAGAAAACCAATGAGAACCAACAGCTGGGTAAATAATTATTATTTTACCCTCTGCATAAAGGTATAGCTCCCTATATGATATTCAATGAATCTTGAATAAATTTAATCATGTAATTCACTTTTAACTAGAAAGCAAACAAAAGGCTTCAACGTTCACTTGTCAACACAACGTGAATGCTTCATGATAGATAATGAAATTCATAGTAAGACATTAGACTCCAAATGAAGATTAACTCATAGGATGATCAAAAATATTTGAACTCTGATTGATACTCACTCATGACTCATAGGACAAGGGGAATCAAAATATTCAAATGCTTTCAGCTAATTTCATTCATCAAATTGATTCACAGACTTAAAATGAAAAATCAGAGAAAGGAATCAGATACATGAACACATAATTATTCCAACAGAAATCTTTATATATTCAAACACACAGGTTTTCTAAAGCTGTATCATATATTCCATTCCATTCAAAGATGGGTATTTCACTGAAATTACAAGTAAAACCAGTCTGCTCCTCAATTTTTACAAAATTTTATGGATCCCGCCAAAACATCCATAGCTAATATTTATAGCCACCAGGCTAAATTGTCTTTTTTTAGCAAATGAAACTGACCCATAAACTAAAACCAAAGTTTCAAGTAACAACCGATTCTTGAAATGTAACCGATTCCACCTTTTTTTTACTTTACCTTTCCTTTTTACTTTCTCCACCCATCCTCTTTATAAAATCAAGTCTTTATAAACTTTATGTTCAATAGTTTATAAATGTCATTTTGGCATATTTGGACAAGTGGGATATGAAAACATTAGTCCAAAATAATCATAAAAAATTGATGTTGGGCGGATGTTTTTATGACAGTCAAATTGGGTCTCTCTGCGGGGGGCATAACTTTTTACCCCACTGTTGGATCTTGCCAATTTTTGGATATGTTGTTGCATTCCTAAGTTAGCACAACTTGACTGGAGTGATCGAGAAAATTATGTTCGAGGCAAAAGTTATTGATGTCTGAGTGGAGGTATATAAAACTGTCAGAACAATCAAACTTGCTGTCCAAACTCCAACATTTATCAAGTGTTCTTCAATGGTTTCCATTAACAATTATTCATTCAGAATTGAAACCATATTACTTTAATTTCCTCATTGAAGAGTACAATAATTTCTCATTGCCTCTTATAAAAGGATTTGGAAATGCAACGTTTCTTCACATGCTGTAACAAAAGATCTTCACATTAATGGCCACAATTTGTAGATATGAGCCTGCTTGAACCAATTATACCTTGTTGAAGTTGATCTTTGAACTGAACCTTTGAAATAAACCTTTGAACCTGCTTGAACCTTTGAACCATTTTAAAGAAGTTCATTGGTTCAAATTTCAATGACAAAAGATCAACATTTGCGAATAGGTTGAAAGAGACAAAAGGAACATTCAATGACATGGGAATGAACCTTGAACCTTGAACCATTTCAAAAAAAAGGTTCAATGGTTCAAGTTCAAAGCGACCACAAGACTAGGACTAAAGAGACAGCCGCAAAACACAAGACAAAAGACCGATTGAACCTTGAACCTTGAATCGGAAAGGTTCAAAGTTCAAGTTCAACGACTATGCTAATGAAGACTTAGAACTTAATGGATCGCATTTCCTTTGAACCCAAATTTTGAACTTTATAAAAGGTTCAACAGATAAGTACGAAACTCGATTGATGAAGACTTAAGCTCTGCAAAAATGATGACCCTTATTTTTGATGGGCTATAAGTGAGAAAAAAAAAAGGGGGGGTATCAAACAGAATATACAGTTTGTTGGTTAATATTTCATTTGTGTTATGTATTTGGTAGTGTGGATCTAGGAGATGCATTGTGGATATGTAAATTACCTTATTTCAGGTTTGTATCCTTCGGTGTTGTGAATTGAGTAAGTTGGAAGATCCAGTAGATAGTTTTTAAATATTCAGCAGCAATAATGTGTGAAAATTCATTGTGTGGATCATGCAAAGTGATTTTGGTGGTTGTTTGCATGTTTGAGGTTGTTAAGCTGATATATGGGAAGCATGTGGACATCTTGTTTTGGTCTTCTTAATTATTTTTGGATCAAATTGAGCCGACTTGAGTAACAAATTTCATTTATCTGTTATGTGGTTTTTGGGCCAACATGGAATTGATCTAATTTGATGTTGTGGATATATAAGACTGATTGATATGATCATTTGGTACATTGATAGTGACGTGGAAAGTGTGTATGAGTGAATGTGCGCAATTTCACGTGTGTGGTTGTGTTACCCCATTATTTTATCGATAGAGTCTTTGTCTTGAGAAAAATAAAGTGTCATTGCAATCCCCATTCGGCTTCATCCGTCCTTGGCTATGTACCTTTTTCTTTGTGGTTCACCTTTTTTGTCACAATGAACCCATATGTTGAACCTGAGTCTTGGTTCAAGGTTCAAGGTTCAACCGATGGCTTTGTGTGTGTCACGACTTTATTTTGTTGTTAAGTGGTTGAGCGTCAATGTGTTAAGTCGGTTTTGAACTTGAACCTTTGAACCATTCTTAAAGAGGTTCAAGATTCAAAGTTCAAGGTCCTCCTTTATGTTTGTCTAAAGTCTTCGCTCGTTCCCAGTTTAGTTGTGTTGAGTCCCAAGGTGGCAGTCCTTTTGTTCTCTCATGTTGAACTTGAACCATTGAACTTCTTGTTAAATGGTTTACGGTTCAAAAGTTCATTTAAAGTTGGTCCCGAGGACATTAATAAGCAAAGGTGGCACAGAAAAAGGAACATTATGAGCATATCGTGTTTTAAAATTCTAATTATGGAAAGAAATCATGAAAACTCAAGCCATTTGTGTGAAGTTGATATGTAATAAACAAAGTTGTCAGAATCCCATCAAATCATGGGTTATCTCACATGCTTGAATGAATTATTATGAGGCGAGCGTAGGTATTATTCAGTTTTTCTGCCTCTTGATATGTAAGTTCTCAAATTGTGAAATTAGTAGTTGTTATTGTTGGAGAACCATAGGGCGCCGAAGGTAATTTTAGCTCCATACTTTCGAGGATTACACATATTTGAAGGTAGCAATAGGTGAGTTTTGATAATTTCTTCTCCATTGTGTTACTAGCTCATAAAGTAAGTATAGTAAAATTCTTTTCTTTGGAATAGAATTATGTTCTTTCTAGAAATCATTTGATGAATGAAAAAGTGGCCATCATGAGGCTGACTCTTCCAAAGCTTGGTCACACATCATGCTTAGTCAGTGCACTTCCAGAACTGGGCGACACTTCTTTAGCCCAAGCTGACTTAGGAGATCTTTTGGAAAGAGCTAGAAATCCTGAGGCTAACTCAATGATGGAAAGAATTGTTAAAAGTGGCTTGATTGAAGTTGTTGCATTCCCAACTATCGCCCCTTGCCCAGAATTGGTGATAGCATGTATGAACAGGTACGATGTCGGTAACAAGTGCATTAGGACTAGCAATGGTGAATTGTTAGTAGAAAACAATAGGGAAATGGTGATGGTCGCAATTGGAATTCCTCATAAGGAGTTGTATGAAGATTGGTCCATTCGTACTTCATATGAATTCTTCTCTAAGAAGAAAAGCACCTACAAGAGTGTCATTGTCAAGAATTAGCTCCTAAAACTTCAGAGAGGGGGTTCCTGATTACCCAAACCTCTTACAAGAGAGCATTTCATATTGGAGGTGCGGGATATTGTGATTTTGTTAAACACACTCAAAGGGAATTCACATGCTTTCTACTGGGAGGAATGGATGTATTTTTACATTAAAGTATTGTTGGCTGGTGAAAAATATCTTAACTGGGCACAGGTTATTGCTGAAAGGCTTCATGAGGGTTTGAGTAATTTTGTTGGAATGTCTAGTTTTTACATGTCTTCATATCTATTTTATTTTCTGGCTTATACTAGGGAGTGGAAAGGGTTACATCATGAGCCTTGGGCGGATGGCATGAAGGTTTACGATTATTATCCACACTTGCAACAACAGAGATATGTCGAAAGTGTTACAAGATGGAATGATGTTTTCACAGGCAGACTTGTCTTTGAACTGCAGGGTGACACAAACAAAAGAATGTCATTTGAATCCATGGAGCTAGTCAGCATATATGGAAGCTATTTTATTCAATTTCCTAGATTTACTTACATCAGAGTAGGGGGCTTTTTAGGTGAACCATTCAAATTGCCTAGGTATGCCTTTGATAGCTATATACTTATTGAAGTTTGCAGACAACTTGCCCACATTGATAAAAAGTTAGGGGCAAAGAGTAAATCTGGAGTAGCCTTCCCAATTGAACTTGGATATTATAGTTGCAAATCTATTTTTGATGCTTTGAACATAGAATTAGAGTTCAAGAAACTAAATTTACAGCCCTACATTGCCTGATGTAAGTTTGATAGTAGAGGCTATGTTGTGGAACATTTAAATGTTGATGTAAATTTCTTTTATGAACCCCAATTAGAAGACTATTGGTAAAATTGCCACGATGAATTTGAAGTTAGAAGGAGATTGTGGTCAAGGTTCACTTTGCAACAGATTGTTACAATGAGATTGTCAATAAATGTGGCAGTAATACAAGAGGAAGAGGGGGGAGATGTGTTAGACCCTAAATTCAATGTAAAGGTTCAAGGGCAACCCATCCCTAAAATTGATTGGGACAAGAGAGATGAAGAAAGTATCCAGGCCAAGTCCTTCAATGTTATAAGAAGATTGGAGAAGTGGTTGAGGGAATGAAAATTTAGAAAGGATCCAATCATTACTCCTAAAGAGATAATAGTTGGTCCACTTCGTGCAAAAACACAAATTCCCACTTCCTCCTCTAATGTAATTGTTGATATTGCAAGTGCCACAAGATTGAAAGTTGGAGAAGTTCAAACCAAGAGGTCAAAGAAATCCCCATTGAGCTCCTCAATGGTTCGAGTCACTCGTTCTAGGAGAAGAAAGAGAAATCGAGAACCAGCAGCGGACCAGATTGTTGTGGACCTAGATTCGAGTGAGGAAACCCAGGTGGCCATGGATGAGCAGGTGTCAAATAATCCTTTAGTTTAGGATGCAGATAGAGAGAAAGAATCTGAATAAAATCCAAACCCAATGAGCACCATGACTGTTGTCGATCTACTAGATTATCAGACACCTCCGCCCAAAGAATCTTCCAGTGTTTATCGATGGCTTGGAGCTTCTATTGGTAAGAAAAGCAGTTTGGTTCCTATTACCATTCCCATGGAAGATATGGTTAGTAAGTGTCTTGGAAAAATATCCAAACCCCAAAAGCTTAAAATAGAGGCTATGATGGAGGTTGATTATGACACAGGGCACTAGGTAGCAGAAGTGGCGAAGCCTATCTCGGATAAAGACCCAGAAAATGCCATTGAAAAAGATTTTGTTGTTGAGAAGATTGACCTAGGAGTTGCTTCAAGAGCTACAAATGCCAAACATTTGGAATCCTCCACCAAAAGAATGTTATCCAGAACCTGGCAGGATGAGAAGGACAAGCAGGAATTGAAATAGGTTGTTACACAAATGGAAGAATATATCAATGCCATACATCACCCGAGTCCTCAGCCTCTATCGCAAATGTCATTATCTTTTTATCCTAAATCGCCAATAAACCAGAAGCTATTGGATCAAGTTCAAAGAAGTTGTATGATAGCTGATATTTTTTATGAATGGCTTGACTCCATAGTGAAGCAAGGCACATATTACATTTCTAGCTTAATCAAGGTGTATGAGAATGCTATAGCTATGAGTAAAGAGTTGGAGTTAGGAGCTACAACATGGGACAAAGAACGAAATAAATGGGGTAGTGGTTTTAGCACAAATGAATGATGTACAAAAATTTGGGATCCTGAAATTTATTTCCAAGAAGCCTGTGGATAACTTGGATGATAATTTACTGTATGTGTCAAAGAAAAATGTTGAATGGAGAAACTCAATCATCAAACAGGGTCATGAAGAATCCATCAAATTATTAAAAGGATTGAAAGAGCTCATTGATACGATTCAGAAGGATTTGAAATGCATCGATATATAATTCCTGAAGGATGATGGACATATAATAAAGCATGCAGAAGACATGGTCAAAAATTTCAAGGAGAGAGTGCAACTCATTAAAGAAACAAAATCTCTATCTACGGATGACTTCTCCAGAGTGGCTAGGATTGAGTCAATGCTAGCAGTTTGCTTTGATCATCTGGAAGTGCATAAAATAAAATTCATGCAAGTAAACATGGATAAAAAAGTCTGGAAACAACACATTCTGCATATTGGGCTCCCGCATTATCAAGTCATCCTCAACTTCTCAATGACACACTTGGAGTGGTGGAATGTACGTGACACTGCGGCAAAATAGGATAAACAGTCTTTTTCTCTACCACGTTGGAATCTTGATTGGGTTATCAATGAGTTGTCATTCAGTCTGTAGCTCTTGGTCATTTAAGTTTTATTCAGTTTTAAGCAAGACAGTTTCTTTAACTCTAGGATAGAGTTTAAAAATGAACTCTAGCTATTTTTAAAAACTATGAGCCTGGAGGCTATTTATGTAATTAAGCAAGTTTTTAGTGGGGGCCGAAATTTTTTGAATTGGATTAGCAAACTTAATTTTCTTTTGGAATTTTCAATGAAGACATTTTATCTGTGAATGAAATGATATATTTTGCACAACCTTCAAATCTGTGTGTTTGAATGAAAGAACAAATCTTTGTTGGGATATATGTTTGTGTACAGAATATTTTACTTCTTTGATTATCCGCTTATTATAAGTCTGTGAATTCATTTGATAAATAAAATTAGTTGTTTGTTGCTTGTTTGGATGTTCTGATACCCCTTGTCCTTTGAGGTATGAGTGAGTCTCGATTAGAGTCCATAGTACATTGAGCACACTTTATAAAGTTAGTTTTATAAGAGTGAAATATTTGAAGTACAACTCTATGAGCTTTACATTATGAATAATTATTTTGTAACATTCATATTGTGTTGACAAATGGATGTGAAAATTATTTCTTTCTTTTTGGTTAAAAGTGTATTTCTTTGTGATTACTTTGCATAAAAATTTATTGAATATCATATGAGGAGTTGCACCCTTATGCAGAGGGTAAACCAATAATCGGTTCACCCAACTGTTGGTTTCTTTTGCTTTTCAGCAGGGGTATGCATGAGTCATTATAAAAAAAAATAGAGAAAGGCAAATCTGTTAACCAATAGATTTTTGGTGACTCTGTTGGGGATTCGAACAACAAGATTGGTCGCCTAATCATAGGATATATAGGATTGTCTTGTGATCTATTTAAAATTTGTCCAATTTTACCAAAACTATGAATTGTGAACAGACTGGAGCCAAGAAGATACACTAGGTCTCAGAGGCGTGAGGAGATATTTGACTCAGTCTTTTAGGAATTGCAAAATCTGAACTTCCAACCTTCTTTTACACCCAAGAGACGAGAAAGAAGTAGATCTCCTTCCCCTTCCCCTTCATTTCTTGTATCTTCAGTTTGTTAAGCCCTAACTTTGCACGGTGTTACCTTACCCAATGTAATCAATCAAACACCCCTTAATATCATTCTTCTGATGGTAGCCAACAATCCTTGGGGACCCATATTAGGTCCATTAAATCTTGGTCTAAATTTGAATGCTTTACCCAAAGGAGCAAGGGATCATTTGCCTAAGTTTAGTGGTGATGGGAAGGTCATAGTCGATGAAAATTTAAATGCATTTAATGTTGCATGTGGTGTAATAGTCATCCAACATGAAGATGTAGCAATAAGGTTGTTTGTGCAAACATTAATTGAGCTAGCTGCAGATTGGTTTTACCATTTGCCGAATAGCGTAATAACAAACTAGAAAGATTTGAAAACTAGGTTTGAGGCTAGGTTCAACGTTGCAGAAGATGAAAGTTCCCTTTTGGCCTAGTTAGATCAATTAAAAAAAGAGATCCCTGAATCTATGAGAGATTTTGTGGCCAAATTTGATAAAATTGTCCATAAAATTCTTGCAAATCAGAAACCTTCAGATGATAACTTGAAATGTTTCTTCATAAACTCTATGCCCTCAAAGATAAGTTTCTTGATTCATAGACAAAGAGTTGCAACTCTGAATGATGTCAAAACACTTGCTATTGAGTTAGAAGATGACTTAATTACTGTGGGAAAATGGAAAAGGGAAGTACAAGTGGCTAATGTGCAACCCTCTACCTCCTCAGACCCTGTAATTCAAAGGCTGATGAATGATGTCATAACACTCAGAAGATAGTTACCCAAGGCTAGTACATCTTACCCACAACCTTATCAAGACATACCAAGGAGGATTACTAATCATCCTATGGGAACTGGGAATAAAGCCTTACAATTGCCTCCGGCTCAACAAAGACTAGCAATTGAAGCTCCACCACCTAAGGGAAATATGTTTGTTTTCCATTTAACTGATGATCATGATGGTAGTTCTTATCCAAAGATGGTGAGACATGCACAAATGATAAATACAAGAGAAGTCATTAGTGAACTAGGTCTGGAAGAAGAAGTTCATGGGCAACCTGGTGACTCTGGAATACACTTCCTAGAGTATGAATCGGATTCAGACAAAGGAGGTGATATATTGGTGACCCTTGGAGACCCTTCTTGTGCCATCCTCACTAGAAATCAGCGTCAGTCCAAAAACATAGGTACCACCACTTTTCCCAAAACTGTAGCTAAAGGTAAAGAACCTATGAACCAGAACTCAGAGAATGGTTCAAGAGTTCAAGAAGTTCAAATGTTGAAGTGATCTGACCATGATACTTCTTTTGATATTGTTGAATTTTGTAAGGAATCTAAAATTCAAATTTCTCCTGCTGAATAAATAGGTTGAATCCTAAAGAGTTAGAAAAGTTAATTAAGTTCGTTCAGGGGGAAACTTCTCAATTGCAATTCACCAAGATACCATTGATTAATCTTGAGTCCTCATAGGATGAAAAGGACACCAAATTTGTGGAGTTGTCTAGTACTTCTCTAAAGGCATTAGCTAATGAACCAATTGAACCACCATAAGTACTTGATCAAAGGCCTGAGCCATTTTATGTGTCTTTATTTATCAATGGATATAAACTTAATAATTGCATCATTGATTCAGGAGCCTCTGATAATATTATGCCTTCTGCAGTTGCTAAAGCATTAGGTCTTTCACTCACTAAAACATTTGGTAAATTTTATTCAATGCACTCAAAGCAAATTCCTTTGCTAGGTCAAATCAAAGATGCACAAGTTACTTTGGTAGTACATCCTAACAAAAGAGTGAAGTTGACTATTTTGGTTGTTGATATTCCCGCAAGTTATGGAATGTTGCTAAGTGGGACTTTTGTAAGGATTTGGGAGGAGAGATTAAAATGGATTGGTCTGAGGCAATAATTCCCATTGGTAAGAAAAAAATTTCTCTTCAACCTGAACCAAAATCCAAATATACAGTTTTTCCCTCTGATGACCCAAAATCTCAAATATTATATCAAGAATGTGATTTTGGCAATTATTTGCTCTCCTATGATGATAAGAAAGGGACACCAAAAGATGTACTAGATCCTGTTGAAGGCTTGTGGATAATGGAGTTTGATAGGAGTTGTGCATTGGCTAGATATGGTGCTGGAGTGGTGCTCATTTCTCCACAAGGTGAAAAAATTCCTTTTTCATTAAAATTAGAATTTAAAAACACTAATACCACTACAGAATATGAGGCATTGTTGTTAGGAATTGAGCAGGCTATAAAAACAGGAATCAAATTGTTGAGTGCCAAAGGCGATGCAGAATTGATTGTTAATCAGGTACAAAAGCTCTTCTCGGTAAAGAATGAAAGGCTTGGACATTATAGAAACAGAGTCTAGGATGAGATTAAATATTTTGATGCTTTCTCAATTGAAGCCATTCCTAGAGATCAAAATTCTCGTGCAGATTCTTTGGCAGTGTCAGTGTATTTATTACTCCCACATCCAAATTTTGGTGCAGATGTTTGCAGGATTGAAGTCGTATATCGCCCTAATGTACCTAATAATTCAGATTTCTGCCAAGTGTTTGGAAATGATAAACACATCAATAAGTTCTTGCAAAATTCTGAAATGTTTGCCTCTTCTTTCTTTGAAGAGTCTGAGAATGAATGTAATGAGTTTTGTCCAGATACAGGGGGGTTCTAAAAAGGAAGTTTTTCAGTTGAAGGGAAATCGAATTCCAAAAGGCCTGGTATCCTTAGAACACCTCTTTGATTGCAATGACAGGTATGTCAAAGAAAATACTTCTCAAAATGCTAATACATTAGGAGAATATGAAAAGGTTAATATAGGTGATGAAAATAACCCAAAGATGGTCAATTTAGGCAAGTGTTTCACCTCTAAGGAAAGACATTTGTTTATTAAACTCTTATAGAAGTTTTTGGATGTTTTTGCCTAGTCTTATGAAGATTTGAAAGACTTTATAAATGGTCAGTTTCAGCATCATTTTCCTCTCAAGCCCGGAGTCGCTCCTTTTAGACAGAAATTGAGAAATTACAATCCCAAGGTCGCAGATGCTATTTTCAAAGAAATAGACAAGATGCTTCAAGCAAGGATTATCTATCCTATTCACCATTCTACATGGGTGGCCAATATTGTTCTATTTCATAAGAAAAATGGAGAAATAAGGAACTATGTGGATTTTCAAAACTTGAATCAGGCCAGTTTGAAAGATAACTACCCCTTGCCAGCAATGGATCATATTCTCCAAATTGTTGGTGGATTAGAAATGATGTCAATGCTTAATGGTTTCTCCGGTTATAACTAGATAAGTGTAGAAGAAGAGGACCAACACAAAACGGCCTTTACAACACCTTGGGGAACTTTCTCTTACAATCGTATGCCATTTGGCCTAAAAAATGCGGGAGCAACTTTCCAAAGGGCAATGAATCTCTCATTTGATCATCTCATTGGTAAGATCGTAGTTATCTATCTGGATGATTTGACAGTTTTCTCTAAAAGAAGAATAAATCACCTAAGAGATTTGGAGAGTGTGCTACAAAGATGCAGAGATCACGGTATTTCCCTCAACCCAAAGAAGTTAGTTTTTTGTGTTACAGAAGGAAAGCTATTAGGGCATATAGTTTCGCAAGATGGTATCAAAATTGACCCTAATCGGGTAAAATCTATCCAACAGTTAAATTTGTCATCAGACAGAAGTGATGTCAAATCATTCTTTGGGCAAGTAAGTTTTCTTAGGAGGTTTGTGCCAGACTTTGCTGAAATTACCAAACACATTGTAGGGATGATGAGTGAAAAGTAGATTTAAAATGAAAGGAAGAAGCAAAAATATCCTTTGAAGAGGTAAAGGAAGAAATTGCTCATGCTCCAATACTAATAAATCCCAATTTTAAGAGAGATTTTATCATGTATTTTTTAGGATTCCCAAAGATACTGAGAGGGGGGGGTGAATCAGTATCTGACCAGTATGTGAATTTTCTTGAATTATAACATGAAAAACATGAAAAACTGAGTACCGGTAAACCAAAAATAATGCAATAAATGAGAATAAAAACCACAACATGAAAGACACACCATAACACAATATTTTTAACGAGGAAACCCGGTGTGGGAAAAACCTCAATGGGATTTGTGACCCTCAATATTCGCTTACTGGCCAATAAGAGAATATTACTGATACAATAGGGCCTGCACATGCAGGAAGGCCAAGTGCCTAGAGCTCACTGCTTAGTTACAAAAGAAGTCACACTGACTTACAAAAATGGATTATACAAATCCAATATCATGTACTGCTTCAGATCAGCATCTTCTATGCCAGGTTCAGTACCGGTTTAAGCTCTGCAATATTCATAAACCCATATCCAAAATCTGCCTTACAATTCACATATTAGGTCTGCAATAATCCTTCCATGTTCACTTCCTAAATGATCTACAAGATCTCATACTTATATGAGTTATATTACAATTCGCCATGTTGGCTTACAAAAAGATTTTACAATTAGATACAAAATACAATTAAACAAAATTCTTGTTGATCATGGTGCCAGTAATCTTTCTTTTCGGTGCCGGTGTAGAGTCTGTCGGTGTCGATGCCTGTCGGTATCATATGATTGTAAGGTTGCCATCAATGACAATACCTTAAAACACCTACAATTTCTCATTGGAGTGTGCATTTTCCAACAATCTCCCCCTTTGGCATTGATGGCAACACTCATGAGAAAAATCCAAAAAGTATCCAAAAATGTTATCCAAAAAGATTTTGCCAAAATTGTCTTACCAAAACTGTGTTATCAAAAAGCGTGCTCCCCCTGAGCTGATGATGTCTTATTTGTGATCATTTTTCTCAGTTCCACTACTCCCCCTTTGACATCAATGACAAAGGTTGTCAAAGTGTCAACTGAGTGCATTTTCAGCTTGATCCTTGTAATCGGTTGGTTACAATCTGGAAAAGGTCTGCCAATACAAAATTCAGGCTCTCAGTGAACCTTTCGTTGTCCTTCAAAGCTACCTCTGTTCTTTGAATCGTACTGGTGAGGTGATGCATTTTCTCTTCCGGTGTCTTCAATCCTTGAACAAGTGCCTCTAAGATCTATTTTGTCAAAGAGATTAGGTAGTCCAATTTGGGACTGAGTCTGCATTTAAGATCTTTTGCCTTTCCTTTTACTCTTTCCTTCTCTTTTTCCAATTTTTCAAGTTTCTCCTCAAAACCTACTATTTCCTACTCTATAACTTATAAAGGTTCAGATGAATCAATGAAATTGTCAGCTATATCATTTATTTATTTATGTACCTTATTGATCTCCTTGTCTATATCTATTGTCAAAATATTAGTTTTACATGTGTCTCTATACAACTCCTTAAACTCCTTTATTGTTTTGTTTAGTGTCAGTAAAAGGGTATCAATGTGTCGCATGCACTTCTTTATTTTCTCATTGAAGAATTTCTGTTTTTCTTTATCCATTTTCTCTTTAAATGTCTCCTCATTAATCTGATCAACTGTCACAATGTTACTGGTGATATACTTAGACAATGTGTCTAGATGATTTAAAGAATCTTTATTTTCCACATTGCACTTGGGTGCTATTAATTTTAGAATAGGAATTGTATCATCAATCACCTTATATGCTTGTGCACTACACTCTGTGATTTTCTTAATGGAATCCAATAATACCTTTATCATATTTGTTGGTCTGAGTTCTGTCATGGAAGAACCAGATGATTGTCCAACTACCTTAACAATTTGCATTCCGTCGGTGTGAGTAACCTCTTTGCTTGTATTGACCTCTGGTAGGTCAGTTTGTGTTTGCATTTCTACTAGCAAAGGCTTGGGTTTCTCAGTTGTTTTCGGTGGCATTGTCTCTGCATGAACCTAGACCTCAACCTTTTTATGTTCCTATTTCTCAACCTATGCCTCAGTGGGTTTCACTGTGCTCTCTACTGCCAATTTCTCTGATGAAGCCTCAGTATTCACTGTTGGTTTCTCAATATGCACCACTATATTGTCCACTGCTGATATCTCAACTGGTTTCTCTGTGTTGTCAGCTGGTTGCTCTAGCTCAGTGGGTTTAGTATCTGTATACACCTAAAAATGGTCTGAAGATAGTTAATTAAATACGTAGTTATTTGATTAATTCCCCTTCCCAATTAATTGAATTCACAAGCAATTTAATTAATTTCTTTATTCATCTACTAGTAAATAAATCTAAATGATTTATTTATATAGTTCATCCCACATCCCCCTTTGATTAATTAATTCTAAATTAATTAATGTCTCCCCATATTAACCAATTTTTCTAATCCCTAATTAAGATTAACAAACTCAAGTTTGTTGAGATTAATTACCATTTTCCAATTATTTGAATTTCTAAATTCAAATGAGCACATGGCTCCTAACTTTAACCACCCAACCTAACCATCCCCTAACTTAACCCATTCAATCTAATCTTGGGTCTAACTAACCCTATCCTATCTTGCACATTCTAACCTCCTTATCCTAACCTCTCATGGTGTGGATATTCTCTCCTTGAGACACATGGCACTTTTGCCACATGTCTCCTCCCTTGGACACTTGCCCTCTCATGAGCAAGGCTCCTTGACACTTGTCACCACATAGATGACAAGTGTCCCTTCCTCCAACCTAATCTCCAACTTCCTCAATCTTGGCCCTTGATATCTTCAGATCAAATCTGGACCGTCGATTCCTACCACCTCAGCTTTGGCCTTGGAATTCCTATAAATATCCCCCATTTTGGAGCAATAAGGATCCCATCTCAAGAGTCATTGCACTACATAATAGCATTTTTGGTATGTTCCTCAGTGTTCTTGGTCGGTTTGTTAGTGTTTCTGGTCAGTTTGTCAGCGTTTCTGGTCCATATAGCAGTGCTTTTGGTCTGGTTGTTAGCGTTTCTGGTAATTTTGCCAGCATTTTTGGTCAATATAGCAGCATTTCTGGTCAGTTTGTCAGCATTTCTGGTCCATATAGCAGCATTTCTGGTCAGTTTAGCAGCATTTCTAGTCCGTATAGCAGTGTTTCTGGTTATTTTGTCAGCGTTTCTGGTAAACTACATCAAAATCAGAAAACAAAAATAACCCATTTCTCAAACAGTCAAACATAGAGACTAGGTCATCTTCTTGGGTCATTCAATCAAGTTATCTTTTGTCAAAATAGATTCAAGAGCTAGACATGCTAAAGGTCTCAAGTATTCATTTCCAACAAGTTTAAAGATCTAACACCTTAAAGTACAACATCACATTTTCTTAGATAAATTGATCACTCAAACATAGTTTCTCATCAGGATCTATCATCCTTTAATCATGAAACTACAATTATTGATCAAAATAACCTCGTTCTCTATCATAAGATATATCATTCCTATTGGACTTGTTTCTTATCAAATCATCACCATTGCACTCGAAAACTGAAGATCGAAAAACTTGCAAACTTTTAAAACACTTAAACCATCTTGTCGTGTCATATCATGCTATCACATTTACATTGATAGTTGATCCCTTATCAAAACAACTTTTAGACAATCAAACCTTTGAAACAGAAACAAAAACATTTGCAATAGCTGAAAATCATATCAACATGACATACCAAAGAAAAACACAAGAAGAAAACATAACAAACCAACATTTCAGAACAATCAAACAAGTCCAAAATCAAAATCCAACCATGTTAAAACCTCACAAGGATTCAAATACATCTCAAAAGAAAGGTGGTTCTTTTATGCAACTCTTAAGGATATCCCTAAAGGATTTGGCTAAGAAAGATCAAAATCGTGCACCTATGTCTAGCAACGGCTCATCCCTCCATAAGCAAATTAACTCTCCAAAGGCATCTATTCCTACACCTCCTGAAAGCTTGCAAGAACCTTCCATAGCATCCATACCAAACAATATACCCATCAAGCCTATTTCGGAGGATCCTATTCAAATCTCATCTCCTTCACATCCAAGCATTGATTCCTTGCAAATTAAAGTCCTCATTCATAGAATGCTTGTTAAATGTGTCTGAATAGATGAAGGAGTTCGCTTAAACATTTTCTCTTTGAGTCTTGTCCATGCTTTGGGTTATTCAGAAGATGCAATTGATCCCCTGAAAAAGATCACAATCAAAGCATATGGTGAAGAAGAACATTACTCTAAAGGAATTGTGATGTTACCCATCAGCGTGGGACCTTTGCAAAAAGAGACAACATGCCAAGTTCTAGACTTGGACCTACCATACAACAAACTCTTGGGGGGATCATGGATACAGGACATATAGGCTATTCCATCAACATGTCATCAGTGCTTAAAGTTTCCCTATAATGGGTAGGAAATCACAATATCAACAGACTCAAATCCAGTGCGGTGTTGTAATAATCTGGAATTAGCTCAATTGGTCATTGGTTCACATAACAGAGAGGCAACATATTCAAGCACACAATCCAAGGAACAATCATTTGCATCAATTTTGTCAAACATGGAAAAACAAATGCAGCTAAGAGATCGGGGGAACGGAGAATATTTGCTATCATGGAAAAACAAACAAGAGCAACTTGAAATTGAAAGGGAAGAAGCAGATGTAAGTGTTGATATAGTTCACACGTATACAGGACAAACGTTAGGAACTAGCCTATTTGAATCAGAATCACATGCGGCTGACATGGACTTAATCGAGGACAATCAGGAGCTACTTGTGTGATATCATTCTAACGAGAGTATTGTTCTAGACATGGAAATACATACTAAAATCCTTGACATCTCTATCATGACCCCTAATATCTTTGACATAATCCAACATGAGGATCCTTTATCCTTAATTCATCCTGAACCTATGGATTGGGAAAATGAAGGACATACCACCATGGATACCTTTCCTAATGACCATGCCATATCTTTATATCTTAATGAAATCAAACCTACAACAACTCTCACCAGAAATTTCAGAAAGGTATCTTCAAGTCAAATGGGTGTCAAATCTCCTAGTCGCAAAAGTGAAAATAAAGAAAACAATATCAAGTCTAATGCTGAAAACCATTTCTTGGCAACATTAGATCGAAAAAGAGTAAAAATAAAGGACACATCTAATGGTGAAAACCTCCTCGAGGCACCGGAAGATGGGAGATTTGACACCTTATCTAAATTTTATCAAGAGAAGTCATATATCTTGATGGAACCAACAAAGGCAGTTATCATTGGCACAACTGATCTACATCCAGCAACTTCTCTATCAGAACTAGAAAGACAAAAATACTTGGAACTCTTCAAAAGGAGGCAAATCAAAAGATGGTCATATACAGACATTCTAGGGTTGGATCTAGATCTTATAATACATCACCCGAATATCAATCCAGGAGCAAGCATAAATAATGAAACACATCATGGATCAAGAGAAAGCATACTATTCATCACACCACAAGGTCATACAATTCTGAAAGCATACAAATTAAGCTTCCCATGCACTAACAATACAGCAGAATATGAAGCTTTGGTTACAGGTATCAAAATAGCTGCAGAATGGAACATTACACAACTTCAAGTGTTTGGAGACTCTCAGCTCGGCATCAATCAAATTAATGATGACTATCAAACAAAAGATGACAAACTCATGCCTTACAAAAAGATGGTGGATGACTTCAAGAAATATTTTATTGAAATCACTTTTGAACAAATTCCAAGAAATGATAACAAAGCAGCAGATGCCATGGCAACACTTTCTTCTCTATTACAAACACAGGAAAATCAAGAGCGTTATGAAATCCTGGTTGAAGAGTTGTTTCATCCTGCCTTTAATTGTCCTGATTCCCAAACCATCTGTCAAATTATTGGACATGATTGCTCCCGCTATGGCCAAACTTACACATACCTGAAAGATAACATCTTACCTCCTAACTTATCGAAAAATCAAAAGAGAAACTTTATTCGCCAATCCTCCCATTATACTCTTGTCACGGATACCCTATTTAAACGAGGTCTAGATGGTACTCTTTTAAGATGTCTCGAACAAGAAGAATCTGAGAAGGCCTTAAAGGAAGTCCATAATGGTATCTATGGCTCTCATTCAAGTGGTCTTACCCTTTCGAAAAAACTCATATGCTTGGGCTATTATTGGCCGACCATGGAACGAGATTATTTTCAGATAGCTAGAACATGCAAACAATGTCAGATCCATGGGAATTTGATTCATGCACCGGCACAGGAACTTCATGCTTTGGCAACATCTTGGTCTTTCTGTCAATGGGGACTTGATCTGGTAGGAAAGATAAATCCTTCCTCAACTAATGGACACAAATTCATCCTTGTAGCTACAAAATATTTTATAAAATGGATCGAGGTAGTACCTCCCACAAATATCACAGGAAAACAAATTGCTGCATTTATCTTGAATTACATCATCTGTCGTTATGGAATACCAATGACCATTATCACTGATAATGGGCGACCATTCAAGAATCAAGATGTACAAGAGTTATGTGAGAAGTTTAAGATCCAACACAGATTCTCCACACCCTATTATCCATAGGGGAATGGGCAAGCAAAAGCATCTAACAAAACTATTCTAAAAATCCTCAAAAAGACAGTGAACGATGCTAGGAAAGATTGGCATATTCAATTAAACCCTACTCTCTGGGCCTACCGCACCAGTATCTGCACACCAACAGGTGCCACACCTTTCTCTCTTGTATATGGATCAAAAGCCATATTGCCAATCGAAGTAGAGATACCCTCTCTACGTGTATCACTAAAAGGACTTATCCTAGATGAAGAACGAGTATCTAGACTACAAGAGTTAGAACTGATCCATGAAAGAAGACAAAATGTCTTTGATCATCTAAAGGTATAACAACAAAGAATGTTCCGAAGTTATAATCACAAGGTCAAACCATGAATCTTTCAAGTGGGAGAACTAGTACTAAAGAAAAATCCACGAAATCAGTCAGATTGAGAAAAGAAGGGAAATTTTGAACCAAACTGGTTAGGTCCATTTGTGGTCAAAACAGTATTTGGGTCAAGGGCATATCAGCTATCGACACAAGACAGAGATCAGCTCGAGGAACCCATCAATAGCATGCATCTGAAGAAGTTTTATGTCTGAAAAATCCAAAAACAGTGAAAAGGCAAAAAATCCAAAAACAGTGAAAAAGCAGAAAAATCCAAAAACAGCGGAAAAAGCAGAAAATCCAAAAACAGTAAAAAGCATAAAATAATAAAAAGAAATCAAATATGAGAAAAAGTGCAATAAAAACAGATGGTGAAAACCTAGCAAACAGGCATTATCTATCAGCTAGCTCTGCCATCTATTGGTTCGCGCATTCTTCCGCTTGCATTCTTTTCCATCAGCGTTGTTCATATTCATCATAAAGCCTTTGCACATATGCAGGAATCCTAGGTGATTTCTCATCATGGTTTGGATCATTGACTATATCATAATAAGGCTTGTTTCTAGGCTAGGGGCAAAATCCTGAACCTAGTTGGGGGCAAAAAGTTGCGATCATTTTGAGCTTAATCAAAGCAAGTAGAACAACAGTCAGACAATGCTTGTCAAGTGAAAAACTGAGATACATCCAACATTGAACATAAAATCATATTGTCAACCATTAACTATCACATATCAATCTAAAACATGACAAAACACATATCAATGGATGATATATCTTGACTCATGATTTTAACACTTTGGCAATAATGGTTCAACTATTTTATTTTGATTTTCGCTATCATGATTTCTGAGTAACTCCAGAATGTCTTTGACTAGAGGAATGAGGAAGGAATGTGATATTTTTCTTGTCTACTATCTGTAAATTAATCATTAATATGTACAAAGTTGTCTAAGGAAATGATCATCAGAGTATCATCAAAGACATTTCGGACTTGCATATAGAAATGGTTAATACTGCTTGTTTTATGCAAGCAACACTCTGGTCATCTTGGTTCAATTATACCTTGATTCTTGTGCTAACTTGCAATATCAAAACCCAGGAAAGTAGTGCTCAGGTCATCATGGTTCAATTATATCATTGATGTTTGCACTCACTTCCCACATTTTAAAGGCTCAATGATGAAACAAAGCAATGACTCCATGACCGGTCCGATCACTGCATTGTATTACATTTTAAGATAGATTTGCATTTCATTATGCATGGGATCACAATGCTCATCTTTTCCAAGGCCAAAGCTAACATGGTGTTATCTCTCTTATTACGTGATTGACTACATTGGACAATAACAAAAATAATCAATTCATTCATCCTACATGATAAGTTAGTTCATCTAATGTAACCATTGCATACCAAGACATCATTCATGTAAAGCATCAGCTCATTCATTCATTTAGTAAGATCATTGCATGGCCTTCATCTAATCTCAAATCATATAAGGTATCACCATTGCATTGCATTGCATCCATCTCATATTGACATGCATGAGAAAATCATAAAAATATCATAAACATAGAAAGCATTGCATCGCGCAAACATCACATAGAAATTATAAGCATCACCATACATATTTGCATTTGCATACATCATGTAAATACTGCATCATCATATATCTATCATCTAGAATTCATAAGCGTATAAAAATTAAAGCATACATCAAGCATACATAATGAAAGTAACTGCACACCATAATCATATGTCAAATAGAATGGATCCATCATTTCATAGGTCATGTAGAGCGAATAGAATCAACTGCATATCATATCATCAAAACAAGATCAATGTCCAAGGTACAATGATATCACAAAATATATGAGATACATCACAGCTATACATCGCAGGAATCATCAATATCTCATCACAAAAAGGTGTATACATAAATAGATCAATGTCCCATATCAGTGTGACCACTCGGACGCGGAGCGAAACTCTGTCCTGATGTGACAGGTAGAGTAGCACCAGCTGGTACCCCTGTACCTGAGTCCCCACCTGGGGGAGCTCTCTGAAGTGGCCCTGTCACTCCTCGACTCTCAGTTTGGCTCTGTCCCAATATCCTGCTCAGTTGTGAAAATCCTGGAGCCCTCCGATCAGGAGGAACAGTAGTAAAGTATAATGTCCTGTAATACTCAGCCTCTCGGATCCCCTGGCGCATCATCTTCAGGGCGGTCTTCCCTGAAGTAGACCCTCCTGACAATTGTACCTATGTCTTGGCTTGCCGACACCTATCCATAGTTGTGTCTCTCTCAACTAGGAGAGAAGCCATCTGAGTCTCTAGCTAGGCCATCTAAGAGTCCCTCTCTGCTAGTCGACTCTCTAGCTGCTAAACCTGAGCCTGTAAGTCTGTAATCTGAGCCTGCTGCTAATGCGATGACATCCTAATGAGGATCTGTTGAGGTGCCTCTACCTGTGGCTGCTCAACCCGTGATACTGTCATAGGTACCTGCTCAATCGGGGGAACCTCCTGCTCTGGGACCTGATGCCCCTGATCCCCAGGACCTAATCTCCTGTGTTTAACCACCCGGGCCATCCAATCTGTATATACATCTTTGGTAGATCTAGAACTGCTAGCTCCTGGTGTGCCTATCGCTGCCACTGCCACTGCTCGACCATCTCCCCCGTCATCATCCCCCCATCATCATCTCCTCCATCATCATCTCTGGCACCATGATCTCCTACATCTCCTCCATATCCATCCCCATCTTTGCTATCATCTCTCCCCTCACCATCCCTCTGTTGTCTAGGAGCTCTGCGTCGTAGCCTCTCATCATCCTCATCAAAAATTGGCTCTGGCTCATCCGGACATGTCAGCCTCGAAAACCTGTGTATAGTACAGTGCATAGCATGCTCATGTGTCATCCCGCTATCCATCATGCCTAGAAGATGATCTAATGGCTCCAATGATCGATACTCTGCGCATACCTGGTCATATGAAATAGAAGGCCCCCAAGTAGCCACATCCAATCTCCGACGAGCATAATGAGTTGTACCCTATATCCTACCATACTGTCTCAACACCCTCATACAAAGGAATCACTCGATGACATAGGGTGTCGACCCAATCAGATATCGTGTCATGAATACATATGGTATCTCCACTGCATCCTTAGGCCAAATCTCACAATCCCTATATGGTCTCCATATCACAGTATCCAGATCATCCAAGGCCTATCGCCAATACTCTAATTTGCCCAGCTTTTGTTGGACAATAATACCTGGATACCCCTCAACATAAGGTTTGCCTACAGGTCTATCTCTGTCAGCCAATGGTTGTGTGATAGGTAGATGCTCCCAGGCCCATATCTGAAGCACGGTCACCCCTGCTGATAACGCAGCTGATCCCTGATACACAACTCAGTGCAAGTCATGATACAAATGCACCAATATACATGACCCCCATGCAAAACGGGTCCCCTCTGTCACCATCTGCTCAAGCAGACAACCCCATCCAATAGATAATCCCTTTGACCTATGATCAGGACAAAGGAAGCCTCCAATAAATCCGGCAAGCACAATCGATAATGTGGCATATCCTAACTCTAGCATCTCCTGCCACGCAATATCATACCCACCTATCTCATCATCCTCAAACACTTTGCAAAGTGCCTTTGTCCCACCCTGCTCGCTGAGATCATAATATACTAGATCACCCATCACAGGGATGCGCAGAATCCGATAGACATCCTCAGGTGTCACCGTAATCTCTCCCGTTGGCAAATGAAACGTATTATGCTCACTATGCCAACGCTCTGCTAAAGCTGTCAGTAATCCCCGATTTATCAAAGGTCGGGGTATGTCAAGAAGGGAAGACAAACCACACCTGCCAATATGGTCTTGCTCCGCCTAGCTAAGGCGGGGTATCAGCATCCATCTTCGGGAAACACTCCCAAGACTGAAGAATGGTAAAGTGCTCCTGCAATCAAATCATCTCATCATATCAGTTTCTTGATTTATCTATCTATCAAATCAATCTATCTATCGATTTATTTTACTCAATTGAGATTTTTATCAAATCTCATCGGGGCCCTATCAATGACACTCCTCTATCATGAGGTCATTATCAAACTTATCTCATCTTGCACGTGCATTGAGATAATCAAAATTTATCATCAAATTTATCAATCAGGAGCGTCTAATTTTATCAATTAGATAGCTAATCAAATCTTACCCATCAAAAACCAAAATCAAATTGACATCGAAGTCAACCAATCGACCAATCAAATCATTTTCTCAAAAATCGTCAAAATCGAAAAATCAAAAAATTAAAAAAAAATGAAAAATCGTCAAAATCAAAAAAAATCATCAAAATCGAAAAATCAGAAAAAACAAAAAATTGTCAAAATCGAAAAATAAAAAAAAAAAAACGAAAAAATTGTCAAAACCGAAAAAATAAATAAATTGCGAAAACCAAAAAAAAAACCACCCTCCCCACCCTGCAGCCCCCGTGGCGGCAGCAGCGGCGGTGGCACTCGTAGTGTCAGCGGCGACTACGGTAACACCCGTGGCGCCTCCCGCAGCGTCGGCAGTGCCGATGGTGGTGTCGGTGGCGGCCGCCGCCGGGCCTCCACCACCGCCATTCCCTCTTCCTACCAAAAAAAAAATTTTAAAAATAATTTTTTTAATGTATTTTTTTTTTAGCAAAAAAAAATTGCATGTATAAATTTTTATTTTTTTTTGGATGCACAATGGAATTTTTTTTTAAAATCCGAAAAAAACCCATTTTGGAAATTGAAAAACCCATTTCAAAAATACAATTTTCTTCCCAACCCATCTGACAAAAACACTAAAAAATGATTTTTATGTAAATAGCTAAAATTTTCAAAAATCAACTAAAAATTAACAAAGCTGGGTTTTCTCGAAGTACGTACCAGTGGACCATATGCCGAAGGACACTCATAATGCTGAACTCACTCAAACCTAAGCTGGTGGTACGGGATCGCTATTTCCTTTTTCCAGAGCAAATTTTCTCCAAAAACTGTAGTGCACAAATGAGGAGTGGTAAAAAGGAATTCACCTTTTTAAACTCATAATGGGGCATTTAAGTGGGATTTTAATTCCACTTATTTTTAATCATCTAATCAACTAATCAGCCTGGCAGGGCAGCATTTTCAAATTTCTTATCGGGAAATGAATCGGATTGACTCTAAAAATCTCTAAAAATCGAAATAATTTCAAAAAATAAAAAAAAATAAAAAAATCGCGAAAAATTCACAAACATTCGAAAATTATCCGATTCATCTCCCGAGGGGGCATCCTCGCATCGATATCTATCAAACAGTGTCTGGGGCATCATATCGAGATTTATCATCTCCAAAATCGAAACCGCATCATATCGAGATTTATCATCTCCAAAATCGAATCGACATCATATCGAGATTTATCATCTCCAAATCAAATTAGTATCATATCAAAACCAAATCCGCATCAAATCAAGATCGAATCTACATCCTATCAAAATCAATATCAGCAACATAATCAATCAAGTTTTCTTTGAATCAACGCGTCGTCACACATCGCTTCAAAGAGGGGCAAAATGTATACACCTAAAAATGGTCTGAAAATAGTTAATTAAATACACAGTTATTTGATTAATTCCCCTTCCCAATTAATTGAATTCACAAGCAATTTAATTAATTTCTTTATTCATCTACTAGCAAATAAATCTAAATGATTTATTTATATAGTTCATCTCACATCCCCCTTTGATTAATTAATTCTAAATTAATTAATGTCTCCCCATATTAATCAATTCTTCTAATCCCTAATTACGATTAACAAACTCAAGTTTGTTGAGATTAATTACCATTTTCCAATTATTTGAATTTCTAAATTCAAATGAGCACATGGCTCCTAACTTTAACCACCCAACCTAACCATCCCCTAACTTAACCCATTTAATCTAATCTTGGGTCTAACTAACTCTATCCTATCTTGCACATTCTAACCTCCTTATCCTAACCTCTCATGGTGTGGATATTCTCTCCTTGAGACACATGGCACTTTTGTCACATGTCTCCTCCCTTGGACACTTGCCCTCTCATGAGCAAGGCTCCTTGACACTTGTCACCACAGAGATGACAAGTGTCCCTTCCTCCAACATCTTCTCCAACTTCCTCAATCTTGGCCCTTGATATCTTCAGATCAGATCTGGACCGTCGATTCCTACCACCTCATCTTTGGCCTTGGAATTCCTATAAATATCCCCCATTTTGGAGCAATAAGGATCCCATCTCATATCAATGTAGGCATCATTACTATAGGCAATTTGCATTTCAATTATCTAGTAATTAGCTTTTGGATTTATCATAGCATGTTAATCTAGTTTAATAAATCATGCATTTCATATCATTTCCATAGTCAATCATGATCAAATAGCTACTCAACTCTTGAGTTGTCACTTTGGAGGTCATTGCTCCGCTGAGAGCCCATCAATCCAACACCTTCAAGGTCCTCAAGAATAGAGGAAAATGGGACATTTCAAGGAAGGCTTATGGTTTGCATTTCTAATCTAGTTTTCAATTAATCTTTTCAATTATATTATATTGTCTCATTATATGTGTATGCCTTTTATATACCACATTTTTAGCATCACAGTATCAGTCACCATTCTAGTAGACAAGGGATCAACTGATTGTTCAGTTTGTGTCGCAACCCCATCTCAACATCTGCAACCGGTGGCTCAATAGCCACATCTTTCTTCTTATCTTCAGTGGTCTCTTTATCAACAACAATATTTACCTCTTGGGTGTCTATGTTCATAGTGTATAAAATTTTAGACTCAGGATTTGTATCCTCATGAGGAGTCTCCATACTCTTTGTTGCCGGTTGTTTGTCAACAGTATTTATCGGTGTAGTATCAGAAGAAGGTGGGGGCAGGTTATCAGTTATCTTTAGGCTTGGAGGTCCACCTACCTTACCTTTCCCCTTATCCTTGTCCTTTTGGTAGACTCTGATAGTCTTGGGTCTTTTAAGTTCTTCTTGTTTTTCCTTTTCAACAAAGAATATATCCCATTGATCTGCAGTTTCTTCAGTGATTTCATTCACTTTGTCTGCCATTAGTGCTACATGTTGGTGACCGGTTGAAAATACTGTCCGGTTGGCCTCACTGATTAATTCATCTATCTCTTTAGTGGAGTTCACTGGGTGAACTGCAAGTAATTTTTCTATCTTTATCTTTTTATCTAACTCAACAATAACTACCCTTCTAGCTTCTAGTCTTCTGTATAAATCATTGGGTATATCATCAACAATTTCCACCAAAAATTTCTTGTAAATGTCTAAGTGTAAAATTACATTATTCTCTATGCTCTCTTTATAATCATTAGAAAGTGTGTTATACAGCTTGCTAATATTTTTCAATTTTCCATCCTCAATTATTTCATTTAGAAGTTTGTCCAGTGGAGCATTAGCCTGTTTTACCTTCTTTTTCTTTGGAGTTAACTTCTTAGTTGGAGGCCTAACTGCCTATTGCTTTTGTCTTGTTCTTCTAGGTGTAGGTGAGGGTGTCGGTGAGGGTTTTCTTTTCCTTACTACCCTTTTGAACTCAGCCGGTATATCACTTTCAAAAGAAGTTGCAACCAGTGAAAGATGAGCTTCCGGTTGAAGTCCTTCCAATTCACTTTCCTTGATACCAGTTTTGTTAAGTACATCTTCTTTAATTGCTTTAGCTTGTCTTGTGCCTTTCCTCACTATTTGTTCAGTTTTCTTGACTCTTTTCTAAGATTGGATGCCACTCTCAATTGTTTATGCATTGCCAAAAACTTTCTCAGATGGTTCTTTTGGTGCTTCAAGGAGGGCTTTTGCATAGGTCTCAATTATGTTATCATTGGTCTCATATCCCATCTCAGTTACCCAAAGAGTTCTAGGGACAACTGCCTCCATCCAGATTTCATCTTTCTTAATTACAAAGCATATCTCCTTTTGATATTTGTCAACAATTGCTTGAGATGGTCTTATTCTTGTCTTCATTCGAGCCTTCAGTGCTTGAAAATGTTCATTTATATGTTTCTCTATGTCATCTCCCATGTTTTTCAATATGTCCAACAGTTGTTTTCCTACCGATATATCAAAACCAAAGTATTTCTTACCAATATCGAGTACTTCCTTGGTAATGTATAACATTAAACATACAAGCAGATTTCCAAATCTGAAAGTTCCCTTCTTATCACCTTTGATTTTCTTCAGGTTTTCTATCAATTCATCTTTAAGCCATTCACATACATCAATTCTTTTATTATCGTTCACCGTGTCATATGAACTTTTAATACATAGGCTGGATACTGAGTTTAACCTATTTGCATGTGTAGCCTTATAACCAAGAATCATACTGATAAATTTGGCATTGATGTCCTTCACATCATTGACTCTTAGGGATCTTTTGTCAAATGTTGCACCAGTTAAGGTTGTCACGGTGTCATTTGAATCTTTCTTAGTTCTGTCAAGTCTGCTACCGGTGGAAGGTAAGCCTATTACTGCCCTAACTTCTTCTTTAGTGATCTTATGGATGGAATCCAACCAAAAGAATTCGCCATGGACTCTGCTTAGGACTATTCTTATCACATCTTTGAGAAAATTAGGAATGCTAAGAATATCCACAAAACCTAGGGTTTCCACTACCTTGTGTTTCAGTTTGACATTACCATTTCCATCATAGATTACAGTCCTATACATGTTTTTGATTTCATCATCTCCTAATTCCTCAATATGACAATGTATATACATTCTAGGATCCTCTGCATAAACTACTCCCTTAGGTATTTTCGAAAATGCTCCTAGGGTGTCATCCTTCGCAATTTTGGGAATAAGTTTGAATACGGGTCTAGGATGCTTGATAACCTCAATCACAGTAGGGTTTGCAATAAATTCAGGTGCAGATGAAGAAGCCATAATTATAAATACCTCAGTTTGCGTTTAGGATGAGTGCTTGGATGAACTACTTCACTTTTTCGCTAAGGATGCCTTCTCTCGAAAATTTTCGTGCTCTCGAAGATTTGAATGCTCGATGAATGAAAAAGGAGCCAAAACACTTACTTTATAATGTCATTTTCTTCAACTGCCATATTTAATGCCTGTCGATTAAGTCAAACTTAACTCATCTGGCGGTAAAGAAGTAATTTTAACTTCTCACCGTCAACCGAGGGTATATTAGCATGTTTTTCAATTAGTTGCCAAACCCCCAAGGGATTTTCATTCAGTTAGATGAAGAGTCTCCTACCGGTGGAGTGATACTTTGTTCTGTCAATGGAGGAGTATTCCCATCAACATTCTGATCTGACTTTCTGATCCATTGCTTTGAGAATTATTGCTTTACCTCTTCAACCTTTTCTTTACCTTTCAAGCTGGGTCCTTTGTTGTGTGTCAGTGATGTCTT
Organism: Cryptomeria japonica; assembly: GCF_030272615.1. NCBI lineage: Eukaryota > Viridiplantae > Streptophyta > Pinopsida > Cupressales > Cupressaceae > Cryptomeria > Cryptomeria japonica. The sequence goes on along the minus strand of NC_081406.1, from coordinate 277,873,768 downwards.
ACTTCTACAAAATTTTGCAATATGTCTAATTTTGTTACAACGGGTCACATTGTTTTTCTGAATAGCTTTCCCATATCCTATGCCGGTGTGTGTTCTGCATTGATTAGATAGATGTCCAAATCTTCCACAAACATAACATCTTACATTCATTCTACAGTTTTCTGAATTATGATCAACTTTATTGCATTTAGAACATTAACCGGTGGGTATATTAGTATTCTGATAATTTCTAGATCTACATTGATTTTCTCTATGACCATACTTGTTACAGTTAAAGCATTTCCCATTAAATTTGTAAGCATTAGCTTGTCTTACCGGTTTGTTGTGATCATGATTGTTTGCAGTACTAGAGCTTTCACCAACTTCAAAGCCAAGGCCATTTGTATCACCATTAGGTTTCTGATTCTTCAGCATGTCATCAAGTTCTTCTGAACTTTTCTTGAATTTCTCCTTGTGTTGATTTGCAGTAGACAATTCATTTTCCAAGAAATCTTTCTATCTCACAAGTTCAATTTTGTCATGTTCTAAGTGAATTAGATCTGTCTTTAGCATATCATTCTCATGACTAAGTCTTAGATTTTCATTTGCAGCATCATTGATTCTTCTAGCCAAGTCATCTTCATTCTTCTTCTGATTTTCAGTCTCTTTGCAAAATCTCATAGTCATATCTTGCATCACATTCTTCATTGTACTATTTTCTTGTCTCAGTTTGTTCACTAGGTCATTAAGAGTTTATTTTTCATCATCATCATTCTGCATCTTTTCACAAAGTTCTCTTCTCTTATTCCTTGCAATAGTGATATTTTCTTGGAGTCCTCAAATGATATCCTATGCAACCTTCAGATCATCTTCAAGTTTGATATTCTTCACTTCTTTTGCATCATAGTCTGAAAGAGTTGTTTCTAATTGCTTTCTCAAGTTTTCCATCTCTACCGGTGTCAGAATCTTCCTCAAGCTGTTAGGCTTTTGAAAATAGAGGACCAAGCTCTGATACCAATTGTTAGGATTCCCAAAGATACTGAGAGGGGGGGATGAATCAGTATCTGACCGTTATATGAATTTTCTTGAATTATAACATTTCAAAACATTTCAAAACTGAGTACCGGTAAACCAAAAATAATGCAGTAAATGAGAACAACAACCACAACATGAAAGACACACCATAACACAATATTTTTAATGAGGAAACCCGATGTGGGAAAAACCTTGGTGGGATTTGTGACCCACAATATTCACTTACTAGCCAATAAGAGAATATTACTAATACAATAGGGGCCTGCACATGCAGGAAGGCCAAGTGCCTAAAGCTCACTGCTCAATTAAAAAAGAAGTCACATTGACTTACAAAAATGGATTATACAAATCCAATATCATGTACTTCTTCAGATCAGTGTCTGCTATGCTAGGTTCAATACTGGTTTAAGCTCTGCAATAATCCTTCCATGTTCACTTCCTAAATGATCTACAAGATCTCATACTTATATGAGTTATATTACAATCCGCCATGTCAGCTTACAAAAAGATTTTACAATTAAATACAAAATATAATTAAACAAAATTCCTATTGGTCATGGTGCTGGTAATCTTTCTTTTCGGTGCCGGTGAACTGTATGTCGGTGTAGAGTCTGCCGGTGATGGTGCCTGCCAGTATCATATGATTATAAGGTTGCCATCAATGACAAAACCTTAAATCACCTACAATTTATCATTGGAGTGTGCATTTGCCAATAGTATTGTTATCCTTCAGAACATACAATGTCTAGCATTCTTCTGCAAAAGAATGAATTGAATGAAGAAGTCCCTATTGCGTTCATGAGTATTCCACTCAAAAAGAATGAATTGAATTACTCATTAGTCGAGAAACAGGCCTTTGCGGTTGTTACAGCTCTCAAGCATTTTAGGTATTATATACCTCAGCGAGAGGTGGAAATGAATAATAGAGCGACCTGGGTTTCAAAGGTTTGATCTGGATATCAGACCGACCAAGTTAGTCTTGGGGCAAGGATTATGTCATTTAATAGCTGAAAACCAGGAGGAAGAAAACAAACTGCCACTAGCTTTATTTGTCAGCTTGCAAGATGAATGGTTCACTGATGTGGCTCATTACCTGACATATGGAGAATGTCCTGAGCATTTAAGTGCAAAAGAAAAGAGAAATATCAGATTGAAAGCAGCCAAATATGTGATTATGGATGATATCTTATATAAAAAGGCTTGGATGGGTCATTCTTAAGGTGTGTTGAGAAGGAGCAGAAGGAGAAGCTTTTACAGGTTTTTCATAATGAGGCATGTGGAGGACACTATTCATCTACCGTAACAGCTTTCAAAATCCTTAGGAGTTGTTACTATTGGCCAGGTATGTTTAAAGATGCATATAAGTGGGTTGCAAGCTACAAGAAATGTAAGTTGTTCTCAGGAAGACCCCAATTAGCTGCATTATCATTAAGGTTGGTGATCATAGATGAACCCTTTAATCAATGGGGTTTAGATTTTGTTGGTTCATTGAATCCCTCATCTAGTGTTGGTCATACTCATATCCTCACAGCTACCGATTATTTTATGAAGTGGGTAGAAGGAGTCCCCGTCAAAAAGACTACTTCAGAAATTGTTTGTAACTTCCTGAAAGAGAACATCTTGACTAGGTTTGGTGTACCCCGGAAGATCGTGACTGATAATGCCCCAAATTTCTCTTCTGAAGAACTCAGCATGTTTTTTTATGATCATGGCATCCTCTTATCTCATTCTTCAGATTACTATCCACAAGGAAATGGCCAGGCTGAATCTAGCAATAAGAATTTGATTTCTACAATGCGAAAATTGGTGGCTGAGAATGCAAAGGATTGACATAAAATACTATATGAAGCACCATGGGTAGACAAGACCTCACCTAAAAGTTCCATAGGTATGACACCATTTGAATTGGTATATGGAGTAGAAGCTCAATTGTCCTTACCCCTTGAGTTATCAGCTGTTAGGTTGCAGAAAGTGATAGAAGATGAATTCTTCCAAAGTGCTCTGGAAAAGAGAATTATGTACCTTTCAAAAATTGAGGAAGAGAGGCAAGAGTTGGTGGATCACATCACTACACATTATGCCAGGGTAAAGAAATTTTTTGATCACAGAGCTAGACCATGGCAGTTTATGTTGGGAGATCAAGTCTTGCTTTGGGACAAATGCAGGGAACCAAAAGGAACTCATGGGAAATTTGATTCTCTGTGGAAAGGACCATTCATGATTAAACATATATTAGACCCTAACTCATTTAAACTTGAATGCCCTAATGGAACTTTACTGCCCTTGTCCTACAATGGGCAGGATTTAAAGTTATATCAGTTATAAGCAGGTTTCCTCCTACTTTATACATAGGTTTTTTTTGTGTTGGTTGTTTTCTTGTAGTGTGGTTTGTTGTGGACAGATCTTTGTCCTTCTCCACTTGCGTGTGTAACCAGAGATTCTAGGTTCCATTCCTGGTCCTTCTCAGTCCCAGTCCCTAGTCAGAGTTGATGTTAATGTTAATTTCAGCAAAATAAAGTGTCATTAATGTTGCAATCCCCATTCGGCTTAATCCATCCTTGGCTATGTACATTTTTCTTTGTGGCTCACTTTTTCTATCCCAATGAACCCGTATGTTGAACCCACGTCTTGGTTCAAGGTTCAACTGGTGCCTTTGTGTGTGTTGCAGCTTTGTTTTGTTGTTAAGCGGCTGAGCATCAATGTGTTAAGTCGGCTTTGAACTTGAACGTTTGAACCATTCTTAAAGCGATTCAAGGATCAAAGTTCAAGGTCCTCCTTTATGTTTGTCTAAAGTGCTCGTTCCCAGTTTAGTTGTGTTGAGCCGCAAGGTGGAAGTCCTTTTGTTCTCTCATGTTGAACTTGAACCATTGAACTTCTTGTTAAATGGTTCACAGTTCAAAAGTTCATTTCAAGTTGGCCCCAAGGACATTAATAAGCAAAGGTGGCGTGACAAAAGGAACATTCTGAGCATATCGTGTTTTAAAATTCTAATTATGGAAAGAAATCATGAAAAATCAAGATGTTTGTGTAGAGTTGATATGTAATAAAGAAAGTTATCAAAATCCCATCAAATCATGACTTATCTCAAATGCTTGAATGAATTGTTATGAGGCGTGCGTAGGTATTATTTAGTTTTTCCACCTCTTGATATGTAAGTTCTCAAATTGTCAAATTAGTAGCTATTATTGTTAGAGAAGCGTAGGGCACCGAAGGTAATTTTAGCTCCATACTTCCAAGGGTTACACAAATTTGAAGGTAGTAACAAGTGAGTTTTGATAATTTCTTCTCCGTTGTGTTACTAGCTCAGAAAGTCAGTATAGTAAAATTCTTTTCTTTGGAATAGAATTTTGTTCTTTCTAGAAATCGTTTGATGAATGCAAAAGTGGCCATCATGAGGTTGACTCTTCTAAAGCTTGTCCGCACATCATGCTTAGTCATTTTACTTCCAAAACTGGGCGACACTTCTTTAGCCCAAGCTGACTTAGGAGATTTTTTGGAAAGAGCTAGAAATCCCGAGGCTAACTCAATGATGGAAAGAATTGTTAAAAGTGGCTTGATTGAAGTGGCCGCATTCCCAACTGCCGCCCCTTGCCCAAAATTGGTGATAGCATGTATGAACAGGTATGATGCTGGTAACAGGTGCATTAGGACCAACAATGGTGAATTGTTAGTAGTCCTGAGGCTAACTCAATGATGGAAAGAATTGTTAAAAGTGGCTTGATTGAAGTTGTTGCATTCCCAACTGTCGCCCCTTGCCCAGAATTGGTGATAGCATGTATGAACAGGTACGATGTCGGTAACAGGTGCATTAGGACCAGCAGTGGTGAATTGTTAGTAGAAATCAATAGGGAAACGATGATGGTCGCAATTGGAATTCCTCATAAGGAGTCGTATGAAGATTGGTCCATTGGTACTTCATACTTATTCTTCTCTAAGAAGAAAAGCACCTACAAGAGTGTCATTGTCAGGAATTGGCTCCTAAAACTTCAGAAAGGGGGTTCCCAATTACCCAAACCTCTTATAAGAGAGCATTTCATAATGGAGGTGTGGGATATTGTGATTTTGTTAAACAGACTCAAAGGGAATTCACATGCTTTCTACTTGGAGGACTGGATGTATTTTTACATTCAGGTATTGTTGGCTGGTGAAAAATATCTTGACTGGGCACAAGTTATTGCTGAAAGGCTTCATGAGGGTTTGAGTATTTTAATCAGAATATCTAGTTTTTACATGTCTTCATATCTATTTTATATTCTAGCTTGTACCAAAAAGTTGCAAGGGTTACATCATGAGCCTTGTGTGGATGGCATAAAGGTTTATGATTATTATCCACACGTGCAACAACAGAGATATGTTGAAAGTGTTACAAGATGGAATGATATTTTCACAAGCAGACTTGTCTTTGAACTGCAGGGAGACAGAAACAAAATAATTTTATTTGAAGCCATGGAGCTAGTCAGCATATATGGAAGCTATTTTATTCAATTTCCTAGATTTACTTACATCAGAGTAGGGACTTTGAAGGTGAACCATTCAAATTGCCCAGGTATGCCTTCGATAGCTATATACTTATTGAATTTTGCAAACAGCTTGCCCACATTGATTAAAAGTTAGGGGCAAAGTGTAAATCTGGAGTAGCCTTCCCAATTGAACTTGGATATTATAGTTGCAAATCTATTTCTGATGCTTTGAACCTAGAATTAGAGTTCAAGAAACTGAATTTACAGCCCTACATTGCCCGACGTAAGTTTGATAATAGAGGCTATGTTGTGGAACATTTTTATGTTGATGCAAATTTCTTTCATGAACCCCAATAATAAGACTATTGGGAAAATTGTCACGATGAATTTGAAGTTAGAAGGAGATTATCGTCAAGGTTCACTTTGCAGTAGATTGTTACAATGAGATTGTCAATAAATGTGGCAACAATACAAGAGGAAGAGGGGGAAGATGTGTTAGACCCTAAATTAAATGTAAAGGTTCAAGGGCAACCCATCCCTAAAATTGATTGGGACAGGAGAGAAGAAGAAAGTATCCATGCCAAGTCCTTCAATTTTATAAGGAGAACGGAGAAGTGGTTGAGGGACCACAAAATTAGAAAGGAGCCAATCATTACTCCTAAAGAGATAACAATTGGTCCACTTCATGCTGCAACACAAATTCCCACTTCCTCCTCTAATGTAATTGTTGATATTAGAGGTTCCACAAGGCCGAAAGTTGGAGAAGTTCAAACCAAGAGGTCAAAGAAATCCCCTTTGAGCTCCTCAGTGGTTTGAGTCACCCATTCTAGGAGAAGAAAGAGAAACCACGAACCAGCAACAGACCAGCTTGTTGTGGACCTAGATTCGAGTGAGGAAACCCAGGTGGTCATGGATGAGCAGGTGTCAAATAATCCTTTAGTTCAAGATGCAGATAGAGAGAAAGAATCTGAATAAAATCCAAACCCAATGAGCATCATGACTATTGTCGATCTACCAGATTATCAGACACCTCTGCCCAAAGAATCTTCCAGTGTTTCTCGATGGCTTGGAGCTTCTATTGGCAAGAAAAGCAGTGTGGTTCCTATTACCATTCCCATGGAAGATATGGTTAGTAAGTGTCTTGGAAAAATATCTAAACCCCAAAACCTTAAAATAGAGGCTATGATGGAGGTCGATGATGACACAGGGAACTGGGTAGAAGAAGTGGTGAAGCCTATCTCAAATAAAGACCCAGAAAATGCCATTGAAAAAGATTTCGCTATTGAGAAAATTGAACTAGGAGTTGCTTCAAGAGCTGCGGATGCCAAACATTTGGAATCCTCCACCAAAAGAATGCTATCCAGAACTTGGAGGGATGAGAAGGACAAGTGGGAATTGAAACAGGTTGTTACACAAATGGTAAAATATATCAATTCCATACATCACCCGAGTCCTTAGCCTCTGTCACAAATGGCATTGTCTTTTGATCCTAAATCACCAGTAAACCAGAAGCTATTGGATCAGGTTCAAAGAAGTCGTATGATAGCTGAGATTTTTGATGAATGGCTTGACTCCATAGTGCAGCAAGTCATAGATCACATTGCTATCTTAATCAAGGTGTATGAGAATGCTATAATTGTGAGTAAAGAGTTGGAGTTAGAAGCTACAACATGGGACAAAGAAAGAAATAAATGGGTAGCGGTTTTAGCACAAATGAATGATGTACAAAAATTTGGGATCATGAAATTTCTTTCCAAGAAGCCTATGGATAACTTGGATGATAATGTACTATATGTGTTAAAGAAAAATATTGAATGGAGAAACTCAATCATCAAACAGGGTCACGAAGAATCCATCAAATTATTAAAAGGATTGAAAGAGCTCATCGATACAATGCAAAAGGATTTGAAATGCATCGATATACATCTCCTGAAGGATGATGGACAGACAATCAAGCATGCAACAGACATGGTCAAAATTTTCAATGAGAGAGTGCAACTCATTAAAGAAACAAAATCTCTAACTACGGATGACTTCTCCAGAGTGGCTAGGATTGAGTCAATGCTAGCAGTTTGCTTTGATCATCTGAAAGCACATAAAATAAAATTCATGCAAGTAAAAATGGATAAAGAATTCTGGAAACAATGCATTCTGCATATTGGGCTCCTGCATTATCAGGTCAACCTCAACTTCTCAATGGCACACTTGGAGTGGTGAAATGTACGTGGCACTGAAGCTAAACAGGATAAACTAGTTGTTTCCTCTACCACATTAGAATCTTGATCGGGTTATCAATGAGTTGTCATTCATTTTGTAGCTCTTGGTCATTTAAGTTTTATTCATCTTTAAGCAAGACTTTTTTTAACTCTAGGATAGAATTTAAAACTGAACTCTGGTTATTTTCAAAAACTATGAGCCTAGAGGCTATTTATGTAATTAAGCAAGTTTTTAGTGGGGGGCGAATTTTTTTGAATTGAATTAGTAGACTTAATTTTCTTTTGGAATTTTCAATGTAGACATTTTATCTATGAATGAAATGATATATTTTGCACAACCTTCAGATCTGTGTGTTTGAATGAAAGAACAAATCTCTGTTGGGATATATGTTTGTGTGCAGAATATTTTACTTCTTTGATTATCCGCTTATTATAAGTCTGTTCTGATCCCCCTTGTCCTTTGGGGTATGAGTGAGTCTTGATCAGAGTCCATAATACATTGAGCACACTTTATAAAGTTAGTTTTATAAGAGTGAAATATTTGAAGTTCAAGTCTGTGGGATTTACATTATGAATAACTATTTTGTAACATTCATATTGTGTTGACAAATGGATGTGAAAAGCCTTTCTCACTTTCTAGTTAAAAGTGTATTTCTTTGTGATTACTTTGCATAAAAATTCATTGAATATCATATGGGGAGCTACACCCTTATGCAGAGGGTAAACCAATAATCGGTTCACCCAACTATTGGTTTCTTTTTCTTTTCAGTAGGGGTATGCATGATTCATGATTCATTATATGGTGTTGTTGGTGGTGACTGACCAGCAAAGTACTGTACACTCAGTATGTTGATATGGTGTCGTAAGGGGTCATACGATGTTATAACACAATGTGTGACCCCTTAGGACCCTATATGACCCCTAACAACACCATATGACCCCTTAGAACACCATATGAACTATTAGGAGCATATGATATCCTAATAGTTTATATGGTGTCCTAAGCGGTCATACGATATTATAACACCATAGTGTGACCCCTTAGGACCACATATGACACCTAACGACACCATATGACCCCTTAAGATAGCATGTGAACCATTAGGACAATATGATGTGTTGGTGCCCAAAACTACAGATTGGAAAACCAAAGACTTGCCTAATCCTCAATTGATCCAATCTACCTTGGCCAACAAACAGGGATGGTCGAAGACCAAATCCCTCTACACTTTAGGCTCCACTAAACCTAGGTGGGTATACCTTACACTCTCAAGCACAAAAGAGGTTTATTTTAAGCAAATTTAAACTGTGGGAGTTAGCAATTGCAGGGACGACAAAAGGTTTTCCTGCAACTATGCTAACAAAAGTGCTTTCTATTGAATACCCTTAAAACTGATGAGATAAGTGTGGATATAGTTGTGTTATGCAAAAGATTACTGTTAGGACTTTAAGCCATTATGAAAAAGAGAAGTACTTATAGAAATTAGAAGATTTGTTTCTTTGATAAGGACCTAATGCATACAAACTTATTCAGCAAAGATTAACAACCTAATTTGAGTTATGCTCGGTTGAGATGCTTAGCTAACCATGAGAGACTTTGCATATGTGAGGATGATAAAAATAGATGTGTGTTGTAAAGAAAGTGGAAGGTGATGAAGGTGTGTAAAAGAGGATCTATCTCCCTAATTGTTTGATGACTGGTGTTTAAGTTGGTGAAAAGTGTTGATTAGTGTGAACTTTCATGTGTTAGCTGCTAGAAGTAGTGAGCCAAAGGTATCTACAGATATTTGTGTCCTTCTTTCGGGCAGTAAGCCCTTTGGCAGTGAGCCTTTCTTTGTAAAAATCGCCTTAACTGGTGTCACCCTAACAAGTGTTTATATATTGAGAATAGAATTCACCGTTGTTTTTCCCTTAACATGATTTTCCACATAATATCTGGTGTTTCATTATGTATAGTGTGCTTTGGTTTTCATGTTATTTCATGCTTATATCTTTCTGAGGATTAAGTGTTAAAGTTAAGTTGTTGTAGATCTGATTTAAGGGAATATATTTAAGATTTTAAATAATTAATTCACCCACCCGCCCACCCCCTTAGTTGTCTTGTGTGTTAGAATATTCAACACCATTTAGTAGGGATGGTTTTGCTATGTTATATGATATTCTTGATGATTTTATCTCTACTAAATATTCCTTAAAAAATCTTAAAACATCCATGTCTAAAAGGTTGATCAATATGATAAATGTGAATGGATATGAACAAAATTTTCAAACACATAACAAGCCTATAATTATTGTTCAGGATTGTAGTACCCCTCAAACATCTCAACCTCTTAATAAACTAGTTATTGTGGTTCAAGGTAGTTAGAGTAAGGATACTTTGTACACTCCTAACAAACTAGTCATTACTATGCAAGGAGGTTATGCAACTATGAGTCTTTATGAATATGCCAAACAAATCACCCAAGAGAGTTACAATGTGGTTGCCCATACATATAATATGATAATAATAGGAAACCTAATCCTCCTCCGGTTATCCCTTCTTCTCTTCCTACTTCTCAACCAATACTTCCATCAGCACCTCGTTTGTCACAACATCTTGGCAAAGACTATGACCTTGTTGAACAAGTTAAAACCACTCCTACCAAGATATCTCTTTGGGATTTAATTCAAAATTAATCTATACATCATGAAATGTTACAAAATGCTTTAAAAAACTTAGATGTTCCACCTGCGGTGACACCTAATAATATGACTTCTTTGATTGATTCTATGAAAGCACCTAAAGCTCAAATTGTGCTCTCTCAAGATGAGTTACCTCCTAAGAAGAATCAAAATAAATATGATCCTCTTATGATTGTTGTCCTTATCAATGGTAATTATATAAGACAAGCCCTAGTAGACAACAAATTTGGCCTAAATATTTGTAGCATTGATTTGTTACATAAGATTAATGTGGACACTTTTCTTATTCAACATGAATTTCTTTATATTTGTGGCTTTGATAATATTTCTAGAGCATCCTTAGGTACTATAATCTTTCCTATTAAGGTAGGACCTGTTATTTTACCTACAGCTATCCAAGTCATGCCCAATAATCTTACTTCCAATCTTCTATTAGCACAACCTTGGATTCATAGTATGCAAGTTGTCCCTTCTACTCTTCATTTTAAATTCAAATTTATTTATGACAATAAGATGTATACTTTGAATGCTAATACTAATTTACAAGATTGTTTGTAAACTTCATCCGACTCAAAATCTTCTTCACATTCTTCTAATTCTTCTACTACTTAAGATGAGACACCATCTCTGCTTGAAGATACTTCCTCATCTGAAGAGGTACCCTTAGATGACAATTAGGGGTCCTTATATTTTATGCCTTCTTTTATAGGAGAATATAAAGTCCCCCCATTAGAGCCCAAGACTAAAAAGGATGATGATATGGTAAAACTTGAAAAGAAACTTACTTTGTCTAAACAACTTAGTAGCAATTTTGTAGTTGCTTCAAAATCAGATACTTCATTTACTTATGACATTGAGACATATGAGGATCCACCATCCCTTATGGAAATGACCTCCATTTATGTTCCTAGTTTCTACATCCTAGCTAAAAATGGATATAATGGCAATGGTTGTGGCACACATGAACAAGAAATTAAAGTTCCTTTAGAGAGTCATATTTGTGAGATATCTTTTGGACTTAGATATAATCTCTCTAGTCCCACCAAAGCATCTATGAAACCATCTCTCAATGTAAATGTCATATTTTATTCTAAATCTTTTTCTGTAGTGAATCCTCAATTGATTGATAATCTTCCTCGTGATCATCACAATTATGGATTTCCTTATTGTTTAAATATCAAAGCATACCTTGGGAAAGATATTAAATTAGAAAGTGATAATGAAGAGATGATTTATGAATGACCTCAACCGATGGATTTTCCTCAACAAAGTAATCTTCTTGTGAGTGATACCATTGATATTAAAATGGATCCTTGCCTTGATGAAAAAATCATTAAGATGCAGAAGTGTTAAGACAATGGTGAACATAATGAGTATTCTTCTCTATTACATGAATTCCTCAAAATGTTTGCTTAAATTTATTTATGTAATACCCTAAAATTGGTCACCTAAACCATGGGCCCCTAATTTCGACAACATTGCCAAGGTCCTAACCAAAGGCAATTAAATCAACTTCGAGCACACAATTAATTAATTCTTCAATCATTGAATGTCACATGGCAATTGAATTATTCTATAATTAAATATTTATTTATTTAATTAAATCATTCCAAGAAAATCATTTTGATCAATTATCCTATTTTAATTTATTAAATATCCTTGCATATTTAATTAATTAATAAATTTACCATTTAATCATAAAAAAGGAATTAATTTATCACAAAAGAGGAATTAGTCACAAAGCAAGAGTTAAATTGAAAATAAAATAAAAGAATTGAATTTGAGAGAGAAATCAAACTTGAGATATTATTTCTTCTTCTAAATTGAGATAACTTGAAATTAGAAAAACAATTAAAAGGAATTTAATCATTCTCTAAAATTGGAACTCAAAGCTTTTGAGAAAAGAAGTTCAGATGCATTGAAAAAGACTCTTTTCTTGAATAAATCAAAGATTTGCATAGAATTACCTATTTTTATCTCAAGTGCATGGAATTAATTGAATTATATCTCTAATGCAAACTCAAACTTCTTTTCTGAATGCATTTCAATTAAACTATAATGGAAACCTATCTCAAGATTAACTGAATTTGATTTCTCAATTATTTCAATTATCCTAAATTGTGCTTTTTCTTGATCTCTCTTGTGATTCTCTATAAATTCAACCTTCATCTCTCATTCAAAACACCCTGAAGATTTATTGTTATTATACAGTTTTTGCTCTGGAATCATTGAAGATATTGTGCTCGCTTTTTGAGATTATTGTATCTTAGTTTAATTTCTTTTTGCATATTTCATGATTGCTTGAATTTATATAGCTTACTATTCATCCATATAGCATAATCTTGCATCCATTTAGCTTAATCTCATGCTCATATAGATTAAATCTTTCATCTTGGTGTAGTCTAGTCACTAGTATTGCTTATACAAATCTGAGAGCAATCTTATACTCACATCTTTTAGAAGGAAATGGGTCGATTTGTTATGGTTTTATTATTCATGCTTATATCTGTCTAACCATACATGTAATGCCTTAATTGAAGTGTTGTCTTATAGCTTACAGACTTATTCCACTTTTTCACACACACAATTTAGATATGTCTGGCATTGATCCTAGGATTGTGACTCATAACATTATGTTTTTTATTAAGGAAAATCGGGTTTTAAGGGACCCGAAACCCGCTTACATTATGATAGATGAACAAGAAAGAAACAAGAGAAGATAAGACCAAGACAAAACAGCTGCAAAAAACCAACACAAAAACCAACAACTAGGACAAAAGGATAGCAAAGAGCTAGCGAGAAACTAGTGTCCAAAACCCAGCATTACAAGTCAAATGAAAACTTTTATAGACTCCTCAGCATTCTAAACCAAAAGCATCATGGCCTTAGCGGTTTCTCTCAGATCATTGTTCTCCTATTTTAGCTTAATGTCTTTCATTTTTGTCTCCATATCAGTGGTGGTCTGCCTGGTCCTTCGCCTGGAGATTTGATGAGTGGAGCTGGAGGTCAGTATATCTTCAATGATTACCAAATCCTTATCCTGATTTTTCCTCTCTAAGTGATCCACCAAGGCATTCATGTTTTGAGAAGAAACTCTCAAGACCTCAAGACTATGGTTCATGATACTTTTCAATGCCTTCTCAATTTGAGCAACCCGAGTGATTATGTTATCGTTATCCACCTTAGTGTTTTCTTTTACAATTCTAATAACATCCTCCAGATGTTTCAAATCCCCTTTTATCAGGTCTTTTTCTGACCAGTCTTGCATCTCAATTTCCTCCTCAGCTTCACCGGTTTCCACCTCCTCACTCTTTTTCCCCGAATTTGTTTCCTTAATCAAATTGTGTATCTTATTTTCTAGGTCCCTTTGTTTGCTCTGAATGCTTGTTATGTTGTCAATAACCCACTTCTGGAGATTGAAAGACTCCAGTGTGCAATTTCGGGCAGTATTCAAAATAGTATTCACTGAATCCCTACCTTGCTCAGTGCTCACGGAATTAGGGTTGTCTTCCTCCATTCAGTTCGGGGTGACATTCCTTCTATTCGAACCCATAGGGTTAGAATCAGGGTTTTTAGAATTGGCATCTTTTTTCCCTTCCTCCTCTTCTCCAATGTTCTCTTCCTTCTCACTCTCCATTTTAGTCTCAACCTCCTTCCCCTTTTCCTCCTCCAAATCATAATTCACCTCTGTTTCCACATTATCAATGTCAGCTCTCCCTTTTTTATGGGTAGGGGCATTAGACAGGTCATCATTAGACTCAGAATCATTACACCTCTTAGAAACATGTGCATTAGTTACCAGGTAATCATCCTTGCTAACCCTATCTTTTTCCTTCAGGTGTTCGTAAATGAGCAAAATAAGCCCCTGATGGGCTATGGGGTAAGATTTTGGCTTTTAGCATGGTCAGCCAAGCTCTCATTCAGGGAAGAAGCTAAATAAAAGGGCAGAGAAATCTTAACCCCATGGCGGAAATGATTGAGAATTGCAAAATGATAATTGTAGACTTTAGTAAATCTACCATCAACAGTAAGGAATTCCATCAAAACCCTTAACGCTTTTTACCAAAAAGACTTTACCTGTTGGGGGAGGTAGTAAGAGACGTTGTCTTTCTTGGCAAGCTGAGCCTTTTTATCCTCAGTTTTCGGGAAGTTTTTAATCGCTTCAATAGAAAACTTCCAGTCCCTATAGAATTTTGTGCCCTCCTTCTGAAGACCCGTGACCTTTGCAACCAGATCCTCATCAATCTTCCAGGTCTCCCCAAACAAAGTGACTCTGTTGCTGTTCCAGCCCCTAGCAAAGCCTTGAGACAACGATTTTCTGCTACCATGCAGCTTTTCCATATAGTCGGTGAATCCATATCTATGAAGCCTCCTCCACACTTTCCACTCACTCTTCCAATTCTCACAACCAGAGGGCTCATTCCGGTTTAAGTTACCTCCCATATTGAACAGCAAGTCAAAGTCCCCAATGGTGTATCTCACAATTTGCAGGCCTCGATTTAACCACAGGTTCTTGAGCAATTTTTGGGGTAACAAAATAGAGTCCCATACATGGTTTTAAAGATAATAATAATGGCTGCACAAATCCAGCACTTATTATTATAATCCCCATCACACATATGATCATAAAACCGATGCCTAATAGCAATCATTAACTGACAGTTCATTTGCCCCCAAACTCTGTCTTTGATTTCCGGACCCCAAAAGTTAATCATGATTTTAACTTGACACATTGATGCGATCAAATAATAATTGCTCTCTAACATCCCTTTTACATTGGGCCTCTCTAATATATTTAAGCTCCACCTCTAAATTGGCCCCTTCATTAGCTAAAAGGTTTGCAACCTTATTGCCTTCCCTTAGAGTGTGAGTTATGAGAATACTAACATAGTCATTTAATAACTTTTTAGCACTTTCAATCAAATTAGTAATATTCCAAGATGAGGAACTAGTACCTTTAAGAGCCTGAATGATGTTGAGGGAGTCCCCTTCCAACCATTTTTTTAAAAATTTGAATCCCTGAGCAAGCTGGAGGCTTTTCAACATAGCCTGAGCTTCAACCACATGATTATTTTGGACCCTAAAAGGAGAAGCAATAGCAGTAATACAAACACCTTGAGCATTTCTGATGACTCCTCCCCCACCAGACTTCCTAGGGTTGCCTTTAGTAGCCCCATCAAAATTCACCTTGATCCATCCATGATCAGGAAATCTCCAAATAATATTATCTCTCCTTGTCTTATTGTAAAACTTTGTAAATTAAGTTCCATTCAGTAAGGATGCCTTTTTCAATTTCATTCATATCAATAAAAAAACCATTGTTTATTGTTCCTGTGAGGAATATTTATGTTTTCTTTTATAGCCCTGCAAACTTTTTCAAAGACCACCTGAGAAGTGCACTTATCTTCCCTAAATATTCTGTTATTTCTCTCTTTCCAGATTCCCCAGCAAGTCATGGGAAGGATCAAGGACCAAAGGTTCTTGATAAGAGGAAATTTGGTGGGAAAGGTCCATTGCCAAATAATTTCCTTGAGACTCTTGTGCATGACCCAATCAACTTTCCAATTCACCCAAAACTTACTCCAAATTTCCCAAGTGAAGGAGCAATGGATAAACAGATGATCAACTGATTCTTCCTCTTTCTGGCATAGCTCACACCTGTTAGGGAACATAAAACCTCTTCGGACCAAGTTATCAATAGTAAGGATCCTATTGTGAGTAGCAAGCCAAAGGAACATGTTGACTTTAAAGATAAGAATTCTATTCCAAACTTTACCCCATATAGGGTTGCTGATTTGGGTAAAAGTGTTTTTATAGGTTAAGGCAACCGTAAATTCACCCCTTGGATTACTCTTCCAGAGGAAAACATCATCATAATCTTTGTTAATAGAAAAGGACAACAACTCCTGCTGAAGCAGGGAAAACCCAACATGTATAACATCAAGCCTAACCCATATGTTCTCCTTCCAGTAGTCACACACCATAGACCCAAACCTCCTTTTACATTCCTCAATAAATTGATTGCAGTCTTGATTAAAGAGAGGTTCATTTTTCATCCAAGGATCCTCCCAGAACCTAATTTTGTCACCTTTTCCAAGGACCCATCCAGCTCCAGGTTTGGCCACTTTTATGGATTTGATAATACTATTCCAAATGAAAGACCCAATAGGGATATCTTCAGAGTAGAGGAGATCCTGGAGAGGTTGATCATGAATATATTTGTCAAACCAAATCTGGTTCCAATCTTTCTTAATGTCATAAGCTCTCCGTATTTGTTTAGCAAGAAGAGCTTTATTAAAAGTTTTAAGAGCTTTAATACCAAGACCTCCTTTTCTCTTTGGCTTACACACTTTGTCCCAAGCAACCAAGGATAATCTCTTTTTTTCTTCAACCCCTGACCAAAGAAATCTCTTCTGAATCCTTTCTAAGGCTTCAACAAATTTAGTCGGGATGCCAAATAGACTGAGAGCATAGACAAGGAGATTCTGGAGAGTGGCTTGAAGAAGATGCAACTTTCCAGCCTGAGATAAAATGGATCCTTTCCAGCCAACAAGTTTTTTGTTGAGTTTGTCAATTAACATATTCCAGAAGGAGTTTGGGGGAACTAATCCCAATGGGAGACCTAGATAAGTGGAGGGGAGCATTTCCACCTTGCACCCAATAATTTTAGCAATTCTTTGTTGTCTTATGATAGGAGTATTCATGAAGTATATAGCCAACTTGTCCCAATTGACTTGCTGGCCAGTAGCCAAAGAATAAGAATTAAGAGCACCTTTAAAGGCAGCAACCTCTGCAACAGAAGAGTATCCCATTAAGATAGTATCATCAACAAACTATTGGTGAGAACAAAAAACATTAGCAGAGGAAGGTTGAAGACCTTTGATAATTTTATTCACTTTCATTTTTTGGATCAATCTGCTCATGCTCTCCACCAAGATGGTGAAAAGGATAGGAGATATGGGATCTCCTTGTCTGAGCCCCCTAGATGATTTAAAGAATTTAGAAGGAGATCCATTAATGAGAATTGAAAACATTGGGGTGGAGATCAACTCTTTGATAATTTTGATTATCTTCTCATCAAATCCAAAAGCCTCCATAATTCTGAAAAGAGCTTGCCAATCCACTCTATCATAAGCTTTTGCCAGATCCAAGTTTATCAAAAATCCTTCTTTATTAGCAGCATTGAGGGAGTGAATATTCTCATGCACAAGAATGATAGAGTCCAAAATCTACCTGCCAGGAACAAATCCTTTTTGCTCCTCAGAGATGATGAAGGGGAGGATAGCCAAAAGTTTGGAAGTCAAAACTTTAGATATGATCTTATAAAAGGAGTTACATAGACTTATTGGCCTAAATTTTCCCATGGAATCTGCCCCAGCCACCTTAGGAATTAAGGCAATAAAAGTGGAGTTGATTTCTTTAAGGATTCTTCTTGAACTAAAAAATTCTTTTACTGCATTGACCGTGTCTTTTCCCACAATATGCCAAAATTCTTGGAAGAAGAACATGGGGAAGCCATCAGGTCCCGGGGCCTTATCCCCTTGAAAGGACAAGATTAGTTTCCCCAGCAGAGGGGATAGTAGAAAGGGCCTTATTCTAATTAGGATTAATAATCTTGGGGATGATGTCAACCAGATCTTGTTTTTGGGTATAATCAATCTCCTTGCTACCGGTGAGGAGCTGAGAAAAGAAATTAACAGCTTCATCCCTAATATCATCCCCATTAAGAAGAATTTTGTCCTTAGCAATTAATCTGGAAATTCTATTCGCAACTTTATGTTTCATAGAAGTCATGTAAAAAAATTTAGTGTTTCTGTCCCCAGCCTCGAGCCAAATAGCCCTAGATCTCTGCCTCTAGTAGATTTCCTCCCTAGAAATAATGTTGTGAAGTTTAACTAATACATCCTCTTCCTTAGCTTTGGGATACTTTTTATAGCCATGTTTTTGTAGAGTTTTGGATTTTATCTAATTCCTCCTTCAGTTTTGTTTTTGAGTCAAAAATATCACCAAAGACCTTCTTGTTTCATATCTTAATGTTAGCAAGGAGAAAGTGGAGAATTTAAACTTCTTTAAAAATGGAGGGGTCTGTGGTAGTAGCTCGAATGGGGCATCTGGTGGGGTGGCTATTTTTTGGAACAAGAAAACTATTTTAGGAGAAATGATTGATGAAGATGGTAACATTATATCTATGAAACTTAAAAGCATCTATGAAGGAAAGGAATGGGTGGTCACAAATATCTACGCCCCTAATTCCAAAGTTGCTAGGAGTAAATTTTAGGATAAAATCTAGCAGAAAAGAAGATCTTTCCCTAAGAACAGTTGGTTGTTGATGGGAGATTTCAACACTCCTTTGCAAGGAACTAAAAAATTTGGAGGAACTCAAACCCAACTGGACAACAGATCTGATTTGATGGACCTCATCAATGTTGATGCTCTTATTGATATGGATCTTACTGGAGCTTCTTACACCTGGTCTAATCGCAAGGATGGAGAAGAACTCATTCAGGTAAGACTTGATAGATCCCTTGTTACTAATGATTGGATTCTTTCTCATAGATGCTCCATGTCAGTTGTCAATAGAATTGGTTCGGATCATTATCCCATTGCCTTTGTTGCTGAGTCCATTAAGAGTAAACAATGCTTCCCTTTCTGGTTTGAGAAAATGTGGATCTCTCACCCCTCTCTTGAAAAATCCATTGCCAACTAGTGGAATATTGACGTGAATGGAACAACCATGTATAAAGTTGTCATAACATTATGTTGACTCCTGATGCTAAACCTATAAAGCAAAAAATTAGGAAGATGAATCCCAAGATAGAATTTCTTGTTAAAATTGAGATAGAAAAACTTTTAGAAGTTGTCATTATTTTCCCTATTGATTACTCTCCTTGGATTTCAAATATTGTTGTCGTTGTTAAACTAGACAATAAGATTAGGATTTCTTTCGAGATCTTAATAAGGGTTCCTTGAAAGACAATTTTTTGCTTTTGAACATTGACATGATAGTTGATTCCACTATTGGTCATGCTTTGTTATCTTTTATGGATGATTTTTCTAGATACAATCTATTATCTCAATTTCATTTGAGCAAAATTTTGGGATAGCCCCCATGATTTTTGTCCAAATCATGGCCCATAAACTCTAAGCTCTTTTTTATTTAGAGCAATTAATCTAGATCTGGTACCATTTTAAAGTTAGTTTTATATTTGGTCATTTGGGTGTATTGTCGGATTCTAAACCTGACCCTACACTTAGATTGTGGGTCAAGTGCATAGCGGGTTCATGAACCCGAAATGTGCATTTGAGTACAAATCAGGTTCATAAACCCAATATGCATCTCATTTATTTCCCACGAATTGGGCATTTATGTTTCTTAGTTTGAGTTTTAATAGGACTCCTTTATCATTTTGAATCCATTTTATAAGCACTTTGGTTTCATTTCACCTTGCCATTCAATTTTCAAAGCATAGTTCATCTGATTTTTCCACCATTTCATCTTGCTCGGAATCATTTTTTTTTTCTTCAAGTATGTCTATTTTCTTTCTCTTTTATTTCATTTTTCCTTGTTTCATTTTTGCTTTCGAGTGTAGGGTTTTGTTTTAAGTTTGGGATCATAGCTCTGAACTTCCCATCTTGTTCATCTCATGATATGATCCTTCCCAGGAATATATGAGCCCATGGTTCCAATTCACACCTTAATTCTATGGTATGGTTCGAGCCCATGGACTCGAATTATGTTTGTTTTTACTATTTGTGGCACTATTGTAATGTGTAGCTAGGGCTTGTTGGCCTGAGCTACACATGTTTTGTGGTGTTGCTCAGGTTGGAAAACCCTATCTACATCGTTTCACCATTTACCATCACACCAATTTCATATGGTGTGGGTCGGGCCAACAGATCCAAACCACACAATTATCATGTCATATGGTGTTGTTAGGTTTTTCGACCTAACCCACACCATAGTTCTAATGAAATAGCTTTGACACCAGTAGACAACTAAGAGGGGGGTGAATCAGTTGTCTCCAAAAACCTATAAAACTTTAATTTATTCTCATATTTGATAGAAATGAAAGAATAAATCAGTAACACAACATAAACACACATAACATCAAGAATTTTGGCGTGGAAACCTTGTTAGGGGAAAAACCACGGTGGGGATGAACTAAAAAAATAGGTAACTCTGTTAGAAGTATTACAATGGGTAATGCACATGCATTCAGGAACACTGCCTAGAGCTCACTGCTCAAAATACAACAAGGGCTACAACCTAGGGAAGGCTCGCTACCTTACAAACAGATTTGGATCACATTTAGAGATCATGAACTGAGAAATAGCATCCTTAATGCTTGGTTACAGTTCAGGTTAAGCACATAACAACTTTCACTTTCTTCTTCACACTTCTTCTCTGCTTCTGAAAGATCAATACATTATTCACACACATACATCCACTCTCACATACCTCACACAAGATTATTACATTTATTTATACATGACATCAACCTTGGATCAATCAACAAGGTCGGCTCAACACATAAAATAATTACAATGATATAGTTGCTGATTAGATACAAATTATTACATGCGGACGAAAACAATGTTGGCTAAGACATAGATTGGACCTAAATCATCACCTCAAACATGAAACACCTCCAAGAATTATGCCTCAAACATCTGCAACATGCTACAATCATTCGGTCAGCTAAGAACGTGAAGAACACCAATATACTGGAGAAAATTATCAATTATGAGCTCAACGATCTATGCAAACCACCAACAAAGAAGGCACATCATCTAGAAACATCCACAAGCATCATGAATCACCACGACAACATACACACCAACATGAATTACTATAATAATCATTATCGTCATACAGAACCTCAAGAACACTAACTGCAATGATTATCAACCTGGAAAAATCACTTGCGGACCTCCAAATCATGAACCACTTCGGTTGAGGACACACATCAACTTCCCAAACATAATTCCAAATCTGCAAAATATGATATTACAATGCGAAGCAATGCAGATCAAAATACTGAACACTGTCATCAGTGAACAACAGGAAAACTAGCCACAACACAAATACTTGTTATGCCCTGCATATCTAGTCCCATTATTTTCATCCTCGTGAAAATACGGCTCCCCCTTTTTTTTGTTTTTGTCCTTTTTCTTGTTAGTTTTCCTTTGTTTTTAGGGGTTTTTGCTTTGTCCACCTCAGAAGTTTGAGTTCCCGAACTCCCGAGGTGACCTTTTGTTTGGTTTGAGTTTCTTGTTCGGAAGTTTGGGTTCCCGAACTCCCGAGTTTTCTTTTTGTTTTGTTTTGGAACATTACTTTGGGAGTCTGGTAATTGTTTGTCTTTGGGGTTGTCACCCTGGGGGTTTAGGTTCCCAAACTCCTGGGTTGGTTATCTATTTTATTTGTTCAGTATCCTGAAACCCTAGGGTTCTGAGCCTATTGCCTGTGTTGCACTTCGGAAACTTGGGTTCCCAGGTCCCCGAAGTCGCATTTAATGTGGTGCTTGGTTGGGGGTATAAATATGGTTGGAGGTCATTTTTGAGCTCATTTGTGCACTCACTCGTCTGAATCCAGAGCTTTGACCTTGCATTTTTGCACTCCCGTGCTCCCAATTAAGAACTGTCTTCATTTTTTCATGCTAGGTAGTTGGATTTCTCACCTTCCTTGTCCGGATATGCGTGTGTTTTAGGTTATATTTCACTTTTTTAGTTTTGATTTCTTAAATTTTTCTTGTTTTGTTTGTTTTTCTCTAGTTTTATGTTTTGTGCCCTAACCTCGGAATCTCGGGATCCTGCAGTTCTGGGTTAGGGTTAGGGTTTTTTTGCTTTCATGTCATTTCAGAAACTTGGGTTCCCGAGTTCCTGAAATGATAGTCTTAGGGTTTGTTGTGTGCTTTCCCACCACTTCAAAAACACGGGTTCTCGAGTTCCCAAAATGGTGGTCTTTCATTTTAGGTTTAACTACTTGGGAAACCCGGGTTCCCGAGTTCTTGAGTTAGTTTCCTTTTTACATGTCTTTTCAACTCGGAACCCCGTAGTCTCAAGGTCCCGAGCTCCTTTTTCGGTTCCATCTTTGTAGTTTACCAGGACTTCAATTTTTTGAAGTTCCACGTTGCATTTAGAGTCCCATCCTGGAACCTTAGGACCCCAAAGTCCTAGGTTTGTTTTCATTGTCAGGGTCTCATCACTTCGAAAACCCAAGTTCCCGAGTTCCCGAAGTGGTCTTCTTTTGTGCTTTTGGCGATTTTGGTATCCTGGGTCCCCGGGGTTCCAAGTTTGTTAGTTCTATTAGCAATCTTATCTCGAGACCCCAGACTTCCGAACTCCCTAGTTTTCTTCGTGGTTTCTGTGTTTTCTCACCTCATAACCCCGGGATCTCAGAGTCCAGAGGTGAGTTGTTTTTGCGGTGATTTCTCTTTGAGTAGTATTTGATGTTGGTTTGGTTTATTTTGCAAGGTTAGCTATGTTTAATGGAATCTACCCGAAAGACAAAGGATCTTAAGAAGCTACCTAGCACAATGAAATATCAGTACCAGGGGTGAACATACGCCTCCAAGCTGGAGGATGCTATCCAGTGGGTCATCGACACAAAGATCAGGCCAATATAGCTCGAAGATATAGAAAGGCAATTAGAGAAACCAGGATTAGATGCAAAATACTAGATGATCAAGAGGTTCGGTTTGGTAGAGGCAACTATTTTCCAATAGTCAGTACAGGCACCGAAGTTCATAATGAAAGTTGCATAATTTTATAACCCCAACACCAGACAATGTGTAGATGCTGATGGGAAATCGATGATTGATTTATCGCTGAGGCCTTGGTGTTTCAGATTCCCACTAGGAGGGAGGTATTGGTTGAAGGGGAAGAAGATGGTGAAAGAGAATGGAACCAAAATATGAGCCAATGAAAGAAAAGAATGAATGAGGAATGGCTCGAGAAGGAGAGAAAGACAGGCTTGAAGGTAAATGAAATTTTGAGGCAGGATTTCAAAGAACCCCAAAGGGATTTGATCATAATGCTTAGAAAGGCATTCGAAAAGCTTGCATGTCGACACTTTCGGCCATGGATATTCTCATTCATGCTAATTTTTTTGGATGGATGACAATATTATGATTGGGCTCAAATTTCATCAGATAACATCAGAGACTAGCTCAAAGAAGTGCATAATACGAAGAAATTCTTCTTCACATCTTATGTTATTTGGGTTGCAGCTAGATCAGGTCAATTTCCAAGGCTGCAGATTGAGGGCAGATTGGGTGAAGAAGAAGGACAAAATGTTGTATGGGAATTATAGTCACATAAATCTGTCAAGTTTAATTAAATGAATATTTGATATTTATTTGATTAAAAATCCACTAGCCATCAGTTAATTAAATTAACATTTAATTAATTTATCCTCAAACATTCTCCTATTAATTAAATAAATTATTCAATTTATTTAATTAATTCATTAAACCAAATTCACAATCAATTAAATGAATAAATCCTATTTATTCAATTTAATCCCCTTTCCTCTTTTAAATAAATTAAATAAAACATTTATTTAAATCATTAAATCCCCCCCACTTGCATTTTCATAAAAATGCAACTTGCACTTATTTGTTGTAATAAATGAATTTTATTTTAATAAAGATCCTATTTTTCCTCAACCACCAAACCCACTTGCAATCCTAAACCCCTTCTAGATTCTTCT